>NC_057809.1:135519652-135850682 GCF_018294505.1 Triticum aestivum | reverse complement strand
CTCCTCCACTCCATTCGCTCCGCCAAAGCCGCCCTCCCGCCACGCCGATACGTCAGCGCCGCGGTTCGTCGAGGGGACGCACGGCGATCCTCTCGCTCCCACAGTACACTCTCGTAGATTGCCATCCTCTAGCCACGCCGCCACCGCTGGTGACGTTCTTGTGGAGGCGCACGAGGGTCAGCGCCGTCACCGCTGGCGACGTTCTTGTGGAGACGCACGGCAGTCAACTTCTCCCATGGTACGCGCATTCTAGACTAAGGCCCCGTCCATGTCGATGTAGCGCTGAATGTTAGCTGATAGACATTGTTAATCTCACTATTTGCTGAAGTAGTTTACAGTCAATATGCTCTGCTTAAGAAGCTTCCTTGCCCTGTTCTGCACTCAATCTGCTTAGCTGAGATGGCATGCCAAGGACGATTAGTTGCTAAAATATCCTGCCATATATTTATTGTGACGTAGATTGCCATGGTCTAGTAGCCAATCTGTTAGGTGAAATAGCTCTACACCGTTTTATACTCAATCTTTGTTGCTGCGATGGCTGTGTGCTCGGCCTCATTGACTGCTGAAACAGCCTGCCATAATTTAGCACTCAAATCTGTTTGCTGAATTAGCTTTACATATATTTCGTTACTTAGATCTGCTCGTCCAAATATCTTGCCATAGCTTTAGACATCGACCTATGTATTTTCTTCTAGACTTCATAAAAAACCATATATGTTTTTCCTATAATATCTAGTACAATAACTAATTTGTATGTCTAACAGATGGACAGAACTCGGATAACTTCTGCTCAAAGATTCTCCGCTGCATATGTCGACGGTGGTCCAAAATCAGATGTGCTCTGCCCATGTAGCAGTTGTATGAATTCAGTTACAAGACCCTAGTAAACTGTGCAAAATCATGTACACTTGTATGGGATGTCGGTCACATATACTAGGTGGGTTCATCATGGTGAAGCTATGAACGTCAATGTTATTGACTACATGGAAGCAGCAGATCACCATCTTGATCTGCCTGATGCTCAGGTGGAAGAGGAGGAGGAGGAGGAGGTGGTGGTGGAGCCAGTGAGTTTGAGCAACATTGAAACAATGCTACGAAATGCTCGTGCATTCCATGAACTTTCATCTGCAGAAGAAAAACGACGGGCCCATATGTTGGAATGATGCAACATGGCTGTCACCCCAGGAAATAAGCTGTCAGTATTGTCAGCTATGGTCACCTTTCTTCAGGTTAAGACAAGTGAGCGGATGACCAACAAATCATTCGATGCGATGTTGGCTGCTTTCCGCAAAGCTTTCCCAAATGCGTCTGAGCTGCCACACACCTACAGTAAAATGAAGAATTTCCTTCATGCAGTTGGAATTGGATATGATATGATCCATGTTTGTAAGAATAATTGTGTTCTATTCCGGAAGGATTATGCCAACTTAAGTGAATGCCCGAAATGCAAATCATCAAGATGGAAAGATGGCGATGCTATGAAGAGGATTCCTCATAATGTTCTGAGACATTTTCCAATTACACCAAGATTGCAGAGGTTGTTTCATGATGCTGAAACAAGAGAGGATGTACTGTGGCATTCTAGGAACCAAGATTTCAGAGATCAGAATGTAATGAGCCATCCATCTCATGGTAGTGAGTGGAAAAGCTTCAATCAGAAGCACGAAACATTTGCTGCTGACCCGAGAAACATTAGACTTGGCTTAGCTTCAGATGGATTTAACCCATTTGGCCACCAGAGCGCCACATATAGCATGTGGCCAGTGCTTGTTATCCCTTACAACATGCCTCCAAATGTCTGCACCAAAGAATCAAACTACATGATGGCCTTGCTCATCCCAGGTCCAAAAAGTCCTGGAAAGGATTTTGATTTGTTCATGGACCCTCTTGTGGAGGAACTTCAACAGCTATGGAGGGGTGTTCTCACTCGAGACCTATATAGCAGCCCACCAGCTGATTTCTTTCTGCGTGCTATTATAATTTGGTGCATCCATGATTATCCGGCTTTGGGCACTATGTCAGGGCAAACGACACATGGTTACAATGCATGTGTACGCTGTGACAGGAATCCGCTGTCATATGCAATACTTAGCAAGATCTGTTACATTGGACACCATTGTTTCCTTGCCAAGGACTAGCCGCATCCTAGAAAATACCGAAGACATGTGTTCAATGCAAAGCATGAAAACCATGATGCGCCAAAGAGGCTCACCGCTGATGAGTTGCAAGTGGAATTAGAGAAGGTCAGGCATATTACACCAGGAAACCATCCTGATAATTGTAGCGGGAAAAGGAAGCGTGGCAAGGCAGAAGAGAGATTATTGTTTACCTATAGGTCCACTTTGTGGGACTTGGAGTATTGGAAAGATTTGGATCTGCGACATAATCTTGATGTCATGCACACCGAGAAAAATATATGTGACAGCATTATTGGCACACTTCTTAATATTGAAGGCAAGACAAAAGATACCTTAAAATCTAGGATTGATTTGAGACACCTGGGTACCAGAAAGGATTTGCAGGTCCAAGATGAAGGTAAACCACGGGATATGGCACCAGCTGTGTACGTCTTGGACAAGGTAAAAAGAAAAGAATTCTGCAAGGTCCTGTCACGTGTGAGATTCCCACATGGATTTGCTTCCAACCCTGAAATGAGAGTCAGTGTAGATGGAGACAAGGTACAAGGGTTGAAAACTCATGACCGCCACGTCCTACTTCAAAGGGTTTTACCTGTTATCCTTAGAGGATTGAGCCGCCCTGACTTATACAGAGCAGTTGCAGAGTTGGGACAATTCTTCAGGGAACTCTGCAGTAGAAATATCAGGATAGATGCTTTGGAGCGTCTTAGAAACAAGATACCAACTATCCTAGGCGACCTTGAGAAGATATATCCTCCAGCCTTCTTTGATGTGATGGCGCATTTGGTTGTTCATCTACCTGACGAGGCACTACTTAGAGGTCTAGTACAGTATGGCTGGATGTACCCTATTGAAAGGCGGCTAGGCACTTTCAAGGGCTATGTTAGGAACAGAGCTAGACCCGAGGGTTCCATTGCAGAGGCCTACATTGCTACAGAAGCGTTGAAATTCTGCTCAAAATACATTGAAACAACTGATCAGCTTAGCAAAGACGTGGATGAAGACAATCCCGGGCTCAATGTTTTCAATTATTCTGTTCGAGCTACAGGGAAGACTCGACAAGAGGACAAACCTAAAGATTTGGACAAAAATGGTTTGGTGTGTGTTGAATAACTGTCCTGAGATACTACCTTATATCAAGTAAGTGCTAAGTACTGCAGCTTATACATCGTAATCTACTAAACTTGCAGCACATTCTTATATATTTAGATGTTTGACACGATCACTATGTTGTGCAGCATCTACAAAAAGGAGTTACTGCCGCAAAATCCAAGAAACATTGACAAACTGGTTATGGCAGGATTTGCAAAATGGTTCAAGAGCCATGTAAGCTTTTGAATTGCACTGTCAGTTTTTTAATATATTGAGTACATAAGATGATCAGCTTGTCCAATTTCTAACCATAGGTTAAGAAGATGCAGGAGGATGGGCAGGCAGTTGATGATGCCCTTTACTCACTAGCAATGGGTCCTGATACTCGGGTAAGACATTATGAATCTTGCGTTGTTGGAGATGTGCGCTACAACACCCTTGCACGAGACGAAGGCACGAAGACACAAAATAGTGCCATCATGAGCACGGATACGTATGACAAAGAGACAACTGAAATGTATGCTAACATAACAGACATTGTTCAGTTATAGTATATCTCCAGTTTTGAAGATCATCGGTGTGTGGTTCTGTTGTGTTGTCGTTGGTATAACCTGTTTTCCAGGATCGCAAAACCCAGAGCTGATGATTATTTCAAATCCATCAATGTCAAGGCGGCGTACCGGACCAACGAGCCTTTTATTTTGGCAAATCACACAACACATATATTTTTCTTGGAAGACACATTTGCACGTAGTGATGATTGGAGAGTAGTGCAAAGGTTTGAGCAGAGGAATTCATTTAATGAAGTTGCACAACAAGATGATGCTTACACTGCTCTTGATGTACTAGATAACACAGATGTTCCTAATATCTTTGAGAACCATCACGTCAATGACGCCGATGAAAAGATTGTCTGTCGTGCTATGGACATATAAGAGTTGATCAAGAAGAAGCCAATGTTCGAGGACGTTGAGGGAAGAAGAAGATGACACCATGGGGAATTACGATTCAGACTGATAAACATGGCGAAGATGTTGACACTGCTGCTGCGGATGATGATTACATTGCTTTTGTCGTATTTGCCTGTCAAAAGACGTTTTTTATCTACTATGTGAAATTGTGTTTGCTATGACAACTGAAACCTGATGAACATGTTGTTTAGTATTTTCCTATGAGAACATCACTTGTTATTTATGCTGATTTGTGTTTGGTGATTGTATGACGACTAAAACATGATGACATTGTTGTTTACTTGTACTCATATTTGGCTGTGAAACTTGAATTTGATGACATAGTTTGCTGTTGGACTACAATTTGCTCGACATCTTCGAATGAGAACAAAGCTGACCCGATAGGTCCTCTGCTAATTTATTTATTTATTACCAAAAGGGCCTCTCCTATTTATTTATTTATGAGCAAAAGGGGATACCCCCTGATTTTCGTTAATAGAAATCATTAGATGTTCACAACACTACGTCCAGCCTGCTACACAGGTTTCATTCATTACTAGTTTCAGCAAAGTGCTCATGTCATAGCCACTGAATACATCACGAGTGCTACATACACTGCAAATAAAGAGACAATCATCCTACAGAGCACATCGATTTTGCCCATTATCTTCACAAGCTCTTTCATCTCCTCATTTCTGTCAAGGCCGTTCAGCAGCTGTTGCTTGGCCATGATCAGAGGAACTGCATCTTTAACCTTCTGCTCTGCATCTTCCTCTTCTGTCGTTCCTTCAATTACTTGTCCAACACCCCAACCTACTGGTATTGGGATTCCTCGGCTAACCAAATAATCATCGTAGTTGCACTCCCCAACATCAGCAACTTCCCAGAAATACAAATCACACAAATCTTCCCTTTTCTGCATGAATCAAATTGGAAGATCATCAACCAAACTATTAAAAAAATCAGCAACTGAAAGCAGCAGAACAACACTTAAACATATTATTACCCCATGATTCGGGCATTTGTAGAAGACTTGGCCAGGGTTGAGGATTGTGGTTGAGACGCGATGGATGACTCTGCGTGATTTGCAGCAGTGGCACCACACCAACGGTAGCGGGTTGCGATGAGCAACCGGCTGCGGTGCGCGTGCCGGCGGGGGTGTGATGAGACCCACAGGCGATGGTACAGGTGGTGACTTGGCACATATTTGGTTGTTGCCTGCTGAAGAGCAGGTGGACGAGTAGCCAGCGGACATGGTTGCTGCGGCCAGAGCTTCTGATGCTAGGAAGAGTAAGTAGAGAAGAGGACAAGCGAACATTGGATATGTCAGTTTCATTACTTGGAGAGTAGCATAGCACCATATATAGTCATATCCTAGGTTTGGATTCGAACCAGCTACAGGAGCACGTCTCTCTTTTTTCTAAAACTCAGCAACGTCTCTTTACTGGTACACTAGCTTGTTCTGTACGCCTTCTCAAGTCTTTGATTCCTCCACCTGACATCTAGGACCCACCGGAAGGGTCTCTGTATTTCGCGAAAAAAACGTGCCCCCGCAGACAGGTCGGACCCACCAGCTATCTTCGCACGCAAGGAAGTGCCTCCTTATTACGCTAAAAAAATGAATAGTCCCCCTGCCAGCTGGAACCCAGCATCGTGGGAGGCTGACTTGTGGGCCTACCAAGTTGACGGGGATGGAGGGCTTTGTCAACTTAGTCAATATGAACGTGTAAGTGCATCTAGTGCCCCTTAGTGATTTTGGTGTATTGAAGACTTATAGGTTAAGGGACTAATGCGTGTGTGAGTGTACACAGGTCTATAAGTCTATGAGGAGTTTGATATTTAAAGGAAAAGTCGACCCCTAAAAATGAATATCTTCGACTGAAGATTTTGGTATTTCTGAAGACTTTCATGAAGACTTTGAAAGTGAAGAAATAGGTGTGTCCGTGAAGACTTGATATTCATGCGAGAAATATGAAGCTTGAAGACTTTCGTTTTCATAGTTTTGTTTTTCTATTTCTTGAGTCATAGGAAACACCGTACTGTTAAAGGGGGTCGAGGAAATACTAAGGAAAAATTTCCATGTGATGCTCAACTCAAAATCCTACACCTACCAATCCCTTCGAGTGAAGCCATTGGAAAATCTCATACAGTTCAGTCAATTTCTTCAGTGACAGAGACGAAGTTCTTCTGGTCTCTGAGGAACTTGTCCTGACTGAGGAGTTAGGAATTCGCCAGTGCGGATTGCCTACACAGTGAGGAACATGATAGCCCTGAGGATTTTGCTACTCAAAATTCTGACCATTGCTGTGCTATGCACCAGCTGTCCCAAAATATCTATCCACCTAACGGTCATATCATTGAAGGGAATTTATGTCTTATCATGTCGGGCTGCTCCCTAGGCTATAAATAGCCGCCCCCTACAACCACTAGCTGGTTGGCTGCTCCGAGAGAAACTGACACTTGTCATTTGAGAGCAACCCATCCTCCGAGGACTTTGAGCGAAAATCATCAAGTGAGGAAAAACCAAAAACCCAAAACCCAAACACCTACAAACCCCAGTGATTGAGCATCACTGAAGAGATTGATCCTGAGTGGATCCAATGCTTGTTACCTTTGAAGACCATGCTTCTTCCTGACGGTTAGGCGTCATGGTCTAGAGCATCCAAGAGGAATTGTGGATCGTCGAGTGACCAAGTTTGTGAAGGTTTGGAAGTCGCCTGAAGACTTACCACGAGTGATTGGACGAGGTCTGTGTGACCTTAGTTCAAGGAGAATACGGTGAGGACTGGGTGTCTTGGACTAAGTGTCCTTGACTGGGTGTCCGGGACTATGTGTCCTTGAGTTTAAATACTCAGCCGTTCCAACCAGACGTACAACTGAGACAACAGTTGGAACTGGTCTACCAAATCATTGTCTTCACTGAGCTTACTGGTTCTATTTCCTCAACTCTTTCATTTACTCATAACTGTGTTCTATGTTTGTTCATATCTGTGTTTGAAGACTTTGACTGAAGACTTTCTCAATTTCCTCAGTTCAATTTCTTCAGTCTATTTGTCTTCATCTTGTGTTATCCTGTGATTACGCTTCTTGTACTCTGTGTCTGTCTTCATTTCATCATGATGACTATGCTTGTATTCTGTTGTGTTTACTTTTGAGTACTTATTCTGCTGCTAGTAGTTCTTCGCTAAGGAATTTCCTCACCAGCAAATTCCTCAGTGAAGAATTTCATAAAAATCGCCTATTCACCCCCCTCTAGTTGATATAACGCAGTTTCAATTGGTATCAGAGCAAGGTACTCCCTTGTTCTGTGTGATTTTGGTTTAACCGCTTGGAGTTTTAGTTATGTCGACCGCAGGTATGATCAAGGTCTCTGCTGGGTGTCCTACCTTTGATGGGACGGACTACCCCTACTCGAAGAATAAGATGCAAATGCATCTTGAAGCAATTGATAATGATCTCTGGTATGTTGTGGAAAATGGTGTTCCCTTAGTCACACCTTCTCTGAATGCTGCCGATGTGAAGAGATTCAAACAACTTGACTCTCAAGCGAAGAATATCATATGTGGCCATCTGAGCAAAGGACAGTATGGCAGAGTGAGTGCTTTGGAAACAGCGAAGCTTATCTGGGACAGGTTGTCCAAAGTGAATGAAGGAGTCTCAACTCAGCGTGACTCTCGAGTTGATGTTCTTCACAATCTCTTCAACCGCTTCGAAAGACTCGACAATGAAAATGTTCAACAAACCTTCGATCGCCTCACTGACATCTCAAATGAGCTTCAAGCACTTGGTGCCACTGACATCACTGACCATGAGGTGGTGAGGAAATTGCTGAGATCGCTTGATTCCTCATTTGACACTCTGGCATTGATGATACAAGAACGTGCTGATTACAAGTCACTTGATCCCGCTGATATTCTCGAGAGGCTAAATACTCATGAGTTCCAACTTGCTGAAAAGAGAGATATCTATGGTTCAAGCTATGGCAGAACACGTGCACTGAATGCCAACGCAGTATCTGAGTCCGAAGATGAAGACTCTGGTAGCAGCCTTGGTGATCCTGAAGAACTGAGCCATGATCTGGCTCTGCTCGTGAAGAAGTTCCAAAAGTTCTCAAGACGTGGTCACCTTGGAAGATCCTCAAGGAGCAATGATTCCTCATCCAGTAACTACAAGAAGGGGCTCTGTCACAAATGCAAGAAACCTGGACATTTCATTCAAGATTGTCCTCAGTGGGAAAAGGAATCAAAGAAGAAGAAATACAAGGATTGCAGTTCTGATGATGCGAAGAAAAAGAAGAAATCCACAAAATCCTCATCATCAAAATCCTCCAAGCCTTCATATCACAAGAAGAGCATCTCCAAGAAGGCCAGGGCATTCATTGGCAAGGAAATGGACTCTAAGGCTGAATCTGAAGAAAATGAGGAAGAGGAGTCATCTGAGGAGTCCGAATCCGGAGTGGCGAGCCTTGCTCTCGCTACTGCATTCGTCAGCAAGTCTATCTTCAACACTGAAGAAAATGACCTCACCAACAAGGCTGCTGAAGGCGATGATGACTATGCTCCCACCTATTGCTTCATGGCAAAGGGTGCCAAGGTACTCAAATATACCTCCTCTGAATCAAGTGAGAATGAATCGGATGAAAACCTTAAACCCAGCTATTCTAAACTGGCTAAGATTGCTATAAAACAACAAAGGGCTTTAGAAAAGGTTCAAAACATGCTAAATAAAAGTGATGATATGTTGGGTGAAGAAATGGATCGCACTGAAACTTTGACTGAAAATCTTCAGAGACTTCAGTCCAAGCTTGACAAACTTCAAAGTCATCATAACACTCTCTTATCGGATCATGAGAAGCTTTCTTATGAATTTCTTCGAAGAAAGCGAGACCTTGAGAAGCTAAGAGTGAGTTATCTTCAAAAGGAGCGCGATTCATTACTTGCTCAACAAATCAGTGCATCTCAGGAAGAATTTGTTCCTCCATGCTTGAAGTGCATTGAACGTGAATCTGCTAATTCTTCACCTGAATGTTCAAATGCTGCTAATGTTTCAAATTATTCACATGCCTCTGCTATCACTAATTCCTCATCTGAGGACATTGCTAGTATCACTGACGATGCAGGGCTAAAGGAATTGTATACAACAGGCATGTACAAAAGCCTCAAAGGGCATCAGGCTCTTTGTGATGTGCTTAAAAAGCAGATCCTCAATAGGAACCCTAGGAAAGAGGGTATCGCCTTTGAGAGGAAACTCAATGCTAATGGTACATATTGGAAGCCTGAGCAGTACCCCAAAACTACATGGGTTGCTGCAAAGGGACCTCCAGTTGATCCATCTAACTTATCTGGATTTGCATGTGAATCTCCTCATTCTGATGATGAGTCAATTGACTCCAACTATAAGCTATTCAAAAATCAGAATAGTGAAGTATTTGCTAGATATATTGGCACTAACTGCAGGAACGGCTCCCCTATGCAGAAAATCTGGGTTCCCAAAAGATGTCTTGAAAATCTTCAGGTGAATGTCATCATGACACCACCTGTGAAGAATAGGAACCCCAGATCAAATTCCTCATACGGACCAAATTCCTCATATGGATCAAAGTCCTCATATGAACATCATCGTGCTAACCCGTCTGTTTCGCAGGGAAGATCTAAGGATTATGGATATATGCATTATTCTTCAAATCATTATGTCCATAAGTCCTCGAAGAATTTCTCTGCATACTCTTATGCTTACTCTAACCCGTCTTATGTGAAACGAAATGGACTGGCTTCTATGCCATCCTTCTCGTATGGAGCTCGCAGAATGATGAACTCTTTGCCACCCCTTCAGATGTGGGTGATGAAGAAAAAGAACTAATCTCTTCTGCAGGGTCAGGTCTCCAGATGCACATAATCGTCTGAAGAATTTGCCGGAGACCTGAGCATGCCTGAAAGGACGCAGGCTAATCATGAAGAAATGAACTTTCATTTCTCACATCCTCATATTGCATTATTAGTTCTTTTACTTGATGAAATTGATCTAATGAATTGATGTCATATTCTTCACTGATGAAGTATATGAGTTTGAAGATGCACTAATTCATCTGCAGGATGATCAACCCAAAGCCACTGAGTGGGTCCTCGATAGTGGATGTACAAACCACATGACTGGTGACAAGAATCTATTGATGGATGCTCCATTATCTCCGTCGCATCTGAAGCATATCATCTTCGCTGACAAAGGCAAAAGTCGGGTATTGGGTCTAGGTAAGGTTGCGATTACAAAGGATCGACACATGGACAAATTCATGCTTGTTGAGTCCTTAGGATACAACCTTATGTCTGTCTCAATGCTTTGTGATCTTGATATGGTTGTTGTCTTTGGCAAGTACCGTTGTGTTGTGGTTATGGAAGCTGACAATTCCAAAGTCTTCGAAGGCTTTAGGAGAGGAGACCTGTATATTGTTGATTTCTCTACAGGACCACAACCAGCCGTGTGCTTACTTGCAAAAGCTTCAGAAGGCTGGCTCTGGCATCGACGACTTGGTCATGCAGGCATGAGGAATTTGCATGCGCTTGCGAAGAAGAAGCATGTCATTGGCATCGAGAATGTCAAATTCCTCAAGGATCACCTATGCGGAAGATGACCAAGGCCAAGCATCCAGCAAAGACTATCATGACCACCACTCGCCCATTTGAATTGCTTCACATGGATCTCTTTGGTCCTAATCATTATTCTGCTATCTCAAATGAAGCATCTCAATATGGCTTCGTTATTGTTGATGATTATTCTCGCTACACATGGGTACACCTTGTTACTTACAAACATGAAGTGCAAGAAGTCTTCAAACGATTTTCCTCAAGGGCTTCAACCAACTTTGGTGTGAAGATCAAACACATGAAGGTTTTATGCTTGGTTACGGAAAGGACTCGCACACCTACAGAGTCTTGAACAGCGTTCTTCACAAAGTTGTTGAAACTGTAGATGTGCGGTTCGATGAAACTAACGGCTCGCAAAGAGAGCACCTACCTACTATGATAGATGAACCAACACCTGAGGAAACTATCAAGTTCAAGGCTACTGAGGATGCCATTCCTACTGAAGAATCTGCTGAAGAATTCATTCCAGAACATGAACAACGTCGAGCTAATGCACCTGAAGAAAATGCTGAAGAAAATGGTGCTGAAGAAAACGTTGATCAAATTCTTCAATGACAACCAGCTCATCCTCGCATTGCAAAAGAAGTGCAAGTTGAAAAGATCATCAATAACATCAAAGCGCCAGGTCCTCTCACACGCTCAAAAGCTTCACATTTGTCTAACTTTTGTGGGCAGTATGCTTTTGTCTCTATTACAGAGCCCACTAAGGTAGATCAAGCATTTCTGGAGCCTGAGTGGATTCAGGCCATGCAAGAAGAATTACATTAGTTCGAGCTCAACAATGTCTGGGAACTGGTCAAACGTCCAGATCCTTGCAAGCACAATATCATCGACACAAAGTGGATCTACCGCAACAAGCAAGATGAAAATCGCCTTGTGGTGAGGAATAAGGCACGGCTTGTAGCTCAAGGCTACACACAGGTTAAAGGAATTGATTTCGATGAAACTTTTGCACCTGTTGCTAGACTTGAGGCTATTCGCATATTACTTGCTTATGCTAACCATCATGATATCACTCTATATCAAATGGATGTGAAAAGTGCATTCCTCAATGGTAAGCTTCAGGAAGACGTATATGTTGCTCAACCCCCAGGTTTTGAAGATCCAAAGAATCCTGACAAAGTCTTCAGACTCAACAAGGCCCTCTATGGCCTCAAGCAGGCCCCACGGGCTTGGTATGATACTTTGAAGGAACTCTTCATGAAGAAAGGCTTCAAACCCGGTTCACTCGACCCTACTCTTTTCACCAAATCTTATGATGGTGAATTTTTTGTGTGCCAAGTATATGTTGATGATATTATCTTTGGCTGTACTGACCAATGTTATAGTGATGAATTTGCCTATATGATGAGTGAAGAATATCAAATGTATAGTATGGGAGAGTTGAAATTCTTCTTAGGTCTTCAAATTCGTCAACAACACAATGGCATATTCATATCTCAGGAGAAATACCTCAAGGATGTACTGAGGAAATTCGGCATGCAAGATTGCAAAGGCGTCATAATTCCTATGCCCACAAATGGCCATCTGTGCACTGATGAAAATGGTATTGACTTCGATCATAAGGTATACCGCTCCATGATAGGTTCCTTATTATACTTATATGCATCTAGGCCAGATATAATGCTTAGTGTTTGCATGTGTGCCCGATTTCAAGCTGCACCGAAGGAATCACACCATAAGGCTGTGAAGCATATTCTTCGATATCTAGCTCACACACCAACACTTGGATTATGGTACCCCAAGGGCTCGGCTTTTGACCTTGTTGGATATTCTGACTCTGACTATGCTGGTGATCGTGTGGATCGCAATTCAACATCTGGTACATGTCATTTCCTCGGACGATCTTTGGTCTGTTGGTCCTCAAAGAAACAAAACTGCGTATCACTATCTACTGCTGAAGCTGAGTACATTGCCCCTGGTTCTTGTTGTGCCCAATTGCTATGGATGAAGCAAACTCTCAAGGACTACAGCGTCAACATGAAGAATGAGCCTCTCTTCTGTGACAATGAGAGTGCCATCAAGATTGCTCACAACCCAGTTCAGCACTCGAAGACAAAGCACATTCAGATTCGTCATCATTTTCTTCGTGATCATGTGTTGAAGGGCGACATTTCTATTGAGCATGTGAAGACTGAAGAACATCTAGCCGATATCTTCACAAAGCCCTTGGATGAGAAGAGATTTAGCAAGTTGCGGTGTGAGCTAAATATCCTAGAATCTTCGAATGTTCTTTGAAAAGGACACTCATCCTAACACTTATGCAAAATTGATGACTTAGATGTGCAACACATGAAGAGACGTTTTACTTCAATCAATGAAGAATAACACTCTTAGTGTGAAGAAATTAACGAAGAATTTGATTCTCAGAACCCTACGATAATTGTACGCGGTGTCTGAAATCATCATTCTTATACGTGGGTCACGCCACCACCAAAAGTTGAAATTCCTCAAATTATTCATATTCTTCAACTTATTATAGTCTTCACTGGTTCCGTCGTTTTTCTTCATTGGCTATATATATATATATATATATATATATATATATATATATATATATATATTCCTCTACAGCATTCACTTATTTCTATTTCTTCAAGTTGGGTTTCTGCTAAGTGAATGTGATCGGACCCTTCCCCTCTATGCTATACTCAACCCAATCTGTTCACAAATTCTCCATGTGCGTTCTATTTGAAACTCGTTCAAAATCTTCACTGTGTCCTTGTCAGCTGAAGAAATTGCGAACGGAACTTTAAAACCTATCTTATCGAAATTTTCGGTCTTGCCACTCAAACCGTTCCACATCCCTCGATACACTTATCCACTCACCCACGATCTAGCACGATCTCCACCTCTCACTACGTGGGTGACACATGTCATGCAAATGAGAAGGGTCAGGGGCACGTTCGTCCAATTTCTTCGGGCGAGCAGTTTTTCACCGTGGCTATAAATACCCCTCATTCCCTTCCTCACTTCTTTTACTCTGCTCGACCTCTCTCTCCAGCTCGAGCTTCTCAAACCCTAGCGCCGCCGCTACTTCATCGCCGCCAGTGAGGAAGAGCTTCATTGCCTCGACCTCGTCGCTGACGTACTCGCGCCGACCGCGGACATCTTCACTCCGCCACCGCCGTAGCTGTCTTCCTCCGCCAAGTTAGGGCGTGGAAGATCTGCACAGACGAACCTCACATCTCCTCACTCCAGTTCATCGTGTTCTTCGTCCAGGCTAAATAAAAGTTACTTTTACTGCCCTCGTTGATTCGAATGATTATCTACAAAATTTTCAAAAGTGTTTTTCTTCATATCTTCACACACTGAACACCTCACAAAGTCATCTGTTCTTGATTCGTTTCTCTAAGCATCATTTTTCTTCAAGAATCCTCAATTGTGTGGATCTTCGATCTATACAACTTTGGAACCTAAGACAAAGAACGCTTAGTGAAAATCTTCAAGACTCATCTGGTCAAATTCCTCAAACTTGGTAATTTTGAAAAACCTTCTGAGAACGCATATGACCTCTCCAAATTCCTCGCAACTATACTCTGTTCACATGTACACATGTCAGCTGCTGAATCACTAGGTTCTCATCAACTTAACTCATTTGCAGCATTCCTCGAAGAAAAGTTGCATACTTCTCCAGAGAATTCGATTGTTCAAATTCCTCAACTGAAGAAAATGGCTGATGGTAAAAGGCCACGGAAGGGAGGAAAGAGGCCTGAGGTAAATACAGCGTTTGAGATCCCTGATGACATATATGCTGGGTACTGTACACCTACTAAGGAAACCAAGAATGAGCGCAAAGTGTGCATTCATAAGATAGAGAGGAGATGGGTAAGAGAATGGAGGGAGTACATATATGTCACTCCTAAGTATATGAAGAAATTCACACTCAATCCTCCATGCCCAAGAGCACCACTGGCACCTGGCCAAATTGCTGATCCCACCAGCCTCAAGCAAGGTGAGGACTATCCTGATGAATGGGCCAAGCACCAAGGCAAGTTGGCTAAGCAAGCCAGAGAAGCAATGAGGACATTTAATGAAGACTCTGCTGCTGCTGCTGCCTCTGCTGAGGTCCTTGTTGTCAAGCCAAAGAAGGCTATGTCAAAGAAGCCTGCGCACAAGCCAAGTGCTTCCTCAACAATGCCCTCACGGCCAGAATCATCAAAGCCCTGACGGCCAATTCCTCATGCTACTCCTATTCCTCCAAAGTCCTCAGCTCCTCCGCCAAAGCCTTTAGCTGTTCCGACCAAATCCTCAGCACCTGTGCATCTCGCTTCATGCCAAAGGACTGCCGACATCTCCATTGCCTCTGGTGTCTCAGCTAGTTCCTCAGCTGCACCAAGTTCCTCAGCTGGCCCCTCACTGCTGAAGACAAAGGCCACTGCTGGACGAGGTCCATGCCCAAGTCCTCAAAAGAAGCAAGTCGCTTTCCAAGCTGATGATGATGAACTTGCAGAAATCATCAGAGATAGGCAAGTCAGGGCCGCTAGAGCCAAAGGATCAGAGGTGCCACTACTTTTGGATCCCAAGCTGATCCTCGACTACATTGATGATTGGCACAAGGACCCCAACACTCCCTTGCTTGACTTCAAGCTGACTCCTGGCTAGAGTCACATGCTGACCCACTTCATTCAAGAAGAAAAGTGGAAATTTGAGAAGGCCAGGCATATCAAGAAAGCGCAGTACAAGAAGGAGAAATTTCTGAAGAACAATGTTGTCACTATGACAACTGATGAACTTGTAAAAATCCAATCTGAAATCAAAACCCTCAGCGATGACTTCAAAGCCTACTATGCTGATTGGCAAGGAGCCAAAATTAGATTTGTAAAGATAACTGAACAGTTCACTTCAAATGTTGTTGCCCCAACGCAACATGAAATTCCTCAGGCTGAAGCATCTGCTCAACCGACTGAAGAACATGCCAGCACCGCTGATGACAATTAGGCTGCTGAACAAAATGTGAGTTCCAGGGCTGATGACTGCATTCCAGCCACTAAAGAAATTGCCAGGACACCCACTAGTGGTCCGCCTGAAGAAACTGAAGAACTCAGGGCAACTGCATCAGTTGTGCCTGAAGAAAATCAACCAGATTCCTCAGCTGCTCCTGCACCAACTTCAACTCCAATCCTTCCATCTGCATCAGATGTGAAGAAGACCAAGGCTGCAGAGCGTGCTGCAGTGAAGAAAAGGAAAGCATCAGCTGCTTCAGATTCTTCAGCTCCGAAGAAAATTAAGCCTATGACAAGTTCATTTGCACATCCGATTGATGTTGTTCCCATCTCAACCAGGCCATCAAAGGACCTTGTTCCTTTTGATGAAGAATATGTGATCCCCAGCGGATCTGATGAAGAAACTCATTCTGCTACTTCATCTGAACCATTGGATGAAGAAATTGAAGTGGATGCGATCCCTTCAACACCTATCATCTCCTCGCATGTGCCTCAGTTCACAGCTGAAGAGGCTGGCATTGAAGAAATGGAAGATGATGATGTGGACATTGGCTGCTCCACACCCGTAATCAGTGATGAATTCTGGGAAAGTCAGCATCCAAACTCTCCAATGTTCACTCCTCTACAACAAATTCCTCGGTCCCCCACACAAACTGTTCACATGGGATCTGAAGAAGCTCATCCCATTGCATCTGTCCATGAGGAAATTCAAGCCACTAGCACTGAAGAAACTGCTGCTGCTGAACAACCAATGACGCAGACTGCCACTGAGGAGGAACCAGAAATTCCTCAGCCTAAAGAACCTGCGATTGAGATTGCTGAGGTCGTGATGCAACTCACTGACACTCCTCTGCCGAAGCCAAAGGATCCATTCTCACGCAAGCACGTATTCTTCGAAGATTACAACCCATATGACTCTGCTCGCATTAGGAAGAGGCGTTTCTGTACTGCTAGTCAAGCCAATTTCTATTCCTCAGTGCTGTTCAACAAGGAGAAGATTTTCTACCATGAGCATATTCCTCACGTGGATATGGAATCTCTGCCGTGCTTCGCACAAGTCCTCGGTGTTCTTCACGATGCTGGACTGCTCAACTTCTGCTCTGACATCTGCGATTGGAATGAAGAACTGATTCTTCAATTTTATGCAATGCTGCACACCACCGGAGATGCTGAAGATGTGAATTCATGGGTGCTGGACTGAATGTCTGAAAACACTCACTACACTGCACCAGCCTCTGAATTGCTTCGTGCTCTACCACTCAGTCCTCCCCTTGAAGAAGCTTGTTGCATCTACAGTGAACCTGAGCTCACACATCATTACATGCAGGTGCTGATGTAACCTTTGAAGCCAGGTCAAGCACCAAGAACCAAATTCCTCGTGAAGGAATTGTTGTACGTGCCCAGAACTGTCTATCGTATTCTTACGAGGACAATCAGTCCTATCAAAGGTCACGACTCATCTGATGAGGAAATTGTTGGCATCATGAAGAATCTGGTATTCAACATCGTTCATGGCATTCCTGTCAATTATCACGATTTCTTCATGAGGACTATGGCCAATGTTGCACTGTCTCCGTTTGAGCTGAAGCCTTATGCACCTTGGATCATGAGATTCCTTAGGACAAGGTCTTCACTCAACTACAAAGCTGATTTCCAGAATCATCTCAGCTACTTGCCCCAATTGAAGTCCTCAAGCAGACATATTCCTCGGTTGATGGAAAGGGCAAGGCACCAGCTATAATTGATGAAGGCATTCGTCCATTGGATGGTCAGTTTCGGAAAGCTGCATCTTATTCCACCAATGATGACTCCGCCACACATGACTCTGCCAATGCTCCCAAGTCCACTCCTCAAGCCACTACTCCGCGCGTGATGACAGACCGTGAACTTCTGCTTAGTCTTCACCAGAAGGTGGATCAAAATCACAAATGGGTTAAGCGTCAGTTTGGTTCACTTCTTCACAACATGAGTGCCACACACAATGTAGTGAAGAAAAACCACTACTACCTCCATCAAGTCTTCGGTCACACCTGGGCAATCCTGTCACATCTATATGGTGAAGAAGATCTGAAGAACATGGGTCTTAATGAAGATTTTGACTGGTCTGCACCTCCACCAAAGAAATTCAAGAAGGTCAAGGTTCCTTCTCTGGTGGCCAACTCACATTCTTCATCGCGCGACACTGATGAACATGAAGATTTGGACGACACTGCGGCAGGCCCTACATCAACCAACGACCCCAACAACGCTGGTGCTCCTTCATCAACATGATTATCTTCAGGGGCCTTAGTCCTCATTTTCGATCCTTTTGGTCATTCGATGACAAAGGGGGAGAAATATGAGTTAGTCTTCAAGCGGGTTTACTATATGGGCGCTTTTTTTGCTAAGTTAAAACTCTCGTTCTTCTGAAACTTTATTGGATCGAGTTGTAATCTTAAACCCGATGGTGCTCTGATACTTTTGATGCACTGCGCTTTGATACTCTTGATGCACTATTCCGCATGCTTATTCCTCATTTAATATTATTTCACGCATGCTGAATTTCATCAGGCACCATATTTCATCATGCATTTCAAATTCTTCATATTATATGTTAAATGCGTGTATGAAATACAAGATATAGGGGGAGATCTTCATGATTCAACTCTTCAAGTGTGCATTGCTTCAAAAGCAAATTCCTCACTATGCACATCTTCAGGGGGAGTTCTTCTATATCTTGCAATCAAATTCCTCAATATCAGTATTTACACTTCATATGTTTATCCCCGTTGAAAACTTAACCTATATTGTCATCAATCACCAAAAAGGGGGAGATTGTAAGTGCATCTAGTGCCCCTTAGTGATTTTGGTGTATTGAAGACTTATAGGTTAAGGGACTAATGCGTGTGTGAGTGTACACAGGTCTATAAGTCTATGAGGAGTTTGATATTTACAGGAAAAGTCGACCCATAAAAATGAATATCTTCGACTGGAGATTTTGGTGTTTCTGAAGACTTTCATGAAGACTTTGAAAGTGAAGAAATAGGTGTGTCCATGAAGACTTGATATTCATGCGAGAAATATGAAGCTTGAAGGCTTTCATTTTCATAGTTTTGTTTTTCTCTTTCTTGAGTCATAGGAAACACCATACTGTTAAAGGGGGTCGAGGAAATTCTAAGGAAAAATTTCCATGTGATGCTCAACTCAAAATCCTACACCTACCAATTCCTTCGAGTGAAGCCATTGGAAAATCTCATACAGTTCAGTCAATTTCGTCAGTGACAGAGACGAAGTTCTTCTGGTCTCTGAGGAATTTGTCCTAACTGAGGAGTTAGGAATTCACCAGTGCGGATTGCCTACACAGTGAGGAACATGATAGCCCTGAGGATTTTGCTACTCAAAATTCTGACCGTTGTTGTGCTATGTGCTAGCTGTCCCAAAATATCTATCCACCTAACGGTCATATCATTGAAGGGCATTTATGTCTTATCATGTCGGGTTGCTCCCTAGGCTATAAATAGCCGCCCCCTACAACCACTAGCTGGTTGGTTGCTCCGAGAGAAACGGACACTTGTCATTTGAGAGCAACCCATCCTCCGAGGACTTTGAGCGAAAATCATCAAGTGAGGAAAAACCAAAATCCAAGTGATTGAGCATCACTGAAGAGATTGATCCTGAGTGGATCCGACGCTTGTTACCTTTGAAGACTGTGCTTCTTCCAGACGGTTAGGCGTCATGGTCTAGAGCATCCAAGAGGAATTGTGGATCACCGAGTGACCAAGTTTGTGAAGTTTTGGAAGTCGCCTGAAGACTTACCACGAGTGATTGCACGAGGTCTGTGTGACCTTAGTTCAAGGAGAATACGGTGAGGACTGGGTGTCTTGGACTAAGTGTCCTTGACTGGGTGTCCGGGCTGTGTGTCCTCGAGTTTAAATACTCAGCCGCTCCAACCAGACGTACAACTAAGACAGCAGTTGGAACTGGTCTACCAAATCATTGTCTTCACCGAGCTTACTTTCTCAATTTCCTCAGTTCAATTTCTTCAGTCTGTTTGTCTTCATCCTGTGTTATCCTGTGATTACGCTTCCTGTACTCTGTGTCTGTCTTCATTTCATCATGATGACTATGCTTGTATTCTGTTGTGTTTACTTTTGAGTACTTATTCCGCTGCTAGTAGTTCTTCGCTAAGGAATTTCCTCACCAGCAAATTCCTCAGTGAAGAATTTCATAAAAATCGCCTATTCACCCCCCTCTAGTCGATATAACGCACTTTCAGAACGATTCTAGCTCCAGTTACCGTACGATGTTCATCCGACGACAGTAGTGCTTCTTCAACCTTTGGTCTTCTTGCTCCAGCTGCCCAAACCAGCGCCGGTCGTGCCGCGTGCTCCTCCCTCCCGTGGCCGGCTGTGATGCCGCGGAGGCCTCACCGCCACCTACTACTCCCACCGCTCGCTAGACCATCCCTCTACTCACCCACACCCCCTGTTATTCTGCGGCGACGGCAGCCTCACACCGCAGCCGAACCAGTGAACTCTCATACTCCTCTCCACCTGGGCATCCACTGCCGCATCTTCCCCGGCTCCGTGTCGTCCCCTTCCTAGGCCTCGCCGTCGTCCACTGCCTTGGTGCTCTCGGCGTGGCGTGGTCAATGTGGTCAACGACCGACTTCTATCGAATAAGTTCTATACGTGGAGAGGCTGACAGCTGGGTCCATGGCCGCAGCTGGGTCTACGGCCACAGCCCAGTCTTTTTGTGAATTGCCAAGTAAGTCGCTTTGTCAAGCCTGTTGGGCTACAAATCTTTCAAGACGAGGAGAGCTTCATTCGGTTGGCCGAGAAAATGGCCTATCAGTAATGAGAAATGGGTTGTACACTTTTAAAACACATCAAACCGGCAATTAGTTTCAAATTTCTTTTTTTTCATTTCGAGATTTTAAATTGCATTAATTTTATGCATGGACAATTTGTAGGATTTTATATTGATATACATTTATTTTTAAAATCAGTTTGAATGTGACTCGAAATTTCGGGATTAAAAACAGTTCGGACCGCACCGAAATATGAAAAATTTCATATAATTTTTTAACCGTGGCCACAATATGGGCTGTAATGCTAACAAAAAGAATATGGGCTCCAAAAAACCTTAAGAATTAGCAAATGGACTATAAATTATTAGAAATAATGGCAGATGGGCTGTATGCTGTTTTCCACAGATTTGAGGCTTTCCTAAAAAAAGGTTGACGCACAAGCAATGACTGTTGGATGTCCATCCAACGGCCGTCGTGCTTCTTCAATCTCTTCTCTTCCTGCTCCAGCCGCTCAAACAAGCGCCGGCGGGACTGCCTGCTCCCTCCTCCCCGCGGCCGGCTGTGCTGCCGCGCAGGCCTCACCGCCCCACCGTACTCCCATCGCTGGCCTCGCCATCCCTCTACTCACCCACACCTGCTGTTATTCTCCGGCAACGACAGATGAACCAGTACACCCTCATACAATCGTACTCACCTTCACGTGGGAAACAACTGCCGAGTCTTCCCTGCCTCCGTGTCGTTCCCTTCCAAGGCCTTGCCGTCGTCCACCGCCCTGGTGCTCTCGGCGTGGTGTGGTTGATGACCCACAAGTATAGGGGATCTATCGTAGTCCTTTCGATAAGTAAGAGTGTCTAACCCAACGACCAGCAAACGGAAATGATAAGCGGTTTCCAACAAGGTATTCTTTGCAAGCACTAAAATAATAGGCAACATATAGTTTTGTGATAAGATAATTTGTAACGAGCAACAAGTAACAAAAGTAAATGAAATGCAGCAAGATGGCCCAATCCTTTTTGTAGAAAAGGACAAGCCTAGACAAACTCTTACATAGAGAAAAGCGCTCCCGAGGACACATGAGAATTATCGTCAAGCTAGTTTTCATTACGTTCATATGATCCGCGTTCGATACTTTGATAATTTGATATGTGGGAAGACCGATGCTTGGGTGTTGTTCTTACTTGAACAAGCATCCCACTTAAGATTAACCCCTATTGCAAGCATCCGCAACTACGAAACAAGTATTAAGGTAAACCTAACCATAGCATGAAACAAGTGGATCCAAATCAGCCCCTTACGAAGCAGTGCATAAACTAGGGTTTAAGCTTCTGTCACTCTAGCAACCCATCATCTACTTATTACTTATCAATGCCTTGCTCTAGGCCCAAATAATGGTGAAGTGTCATGTAGTCGACGTTCACATAACACCACTAGAGGATAGACAACATACATCTCATCAAAATATCGAACGAATACCAAATTCACATGACTACTAATAGCAAGATTTCTCCCATGTCCTCAGGAACAAACGTAACTACTCACAAAGCATATTCATGTTCATAATCAGAGGGGTATTAATATGCATATAGGATCTAAACATATGATCTTCCACCAAATAAACGAACTAGCATCAACTACAAGGAGTAATCAACACTACTAGCAACCTACAGGTACCAATCCGAGAGTTAGAGACAAGAATTGGATACAAGAGATGAACTAGGGTTTGAGAGGAGATGGTGCTGGTGAAGATGTTGATGGAGATTGGCCCCCTCTCGATGAGAGGAGCATTGGTGATGACGATGGCGATGATTTCCACCTCCCGGAGGGAAGTGTCCCCGGCAGAACAGCTCTGCCGGAGCCCTAGATTGGTTCCGCCAAGGTTCCGGCTCGTGGCGGCGGAGTCTCGTCCCAAAAGCTTGATTATGATTTTTCTTCGGACGAAAGACTTCATATAGCAGAAGATGGGCACCGGAGGGCCAACAGGGGGCCCGCAAGGCAGGGGGCACGCCTGGATGGTAGGGCGTACCCCCACCCTCGTGGCCAGGGTGTGGGCCCCCTCTGGTATTTCTTCCGCTCAGTATTTTTTATTATTTCCAAAAATAACTTTCATGGAGTTTCAGGACTTTTGGAGTTGTGCAGAATAGGTCTCTAATATTTGCTCCTTTTCCAGCCCAGAATTCCAGATGCCGGCATTCTCCCTCCTTATGTAAACCTTGTAAAATAAGAGAGAATAGGCATAAGTATTGTGACATAATGTGTAATAACAGCCCATATTGCAATAAATATCGATATAAAAGCATGATGCAAAATGGACGTATCAACTCCCCCAAGCTTAGACCTCGATTGTCCTCAAGCAAAAGCCGATAACGATAAATATGTCCACATGTTTAAAGGTAGAGGTGTCGATAAAACAAAATACGGACATGAGGGCATCATGATCATTCTTATAACAACAACATATATGGATATTGTCATATGATTTCTTATGCTCAAGTAATAATCTATTCACAATGCAAAGTACGAATCAGAAACATTATTGAGAACTAACAAACTATAATCTCAGTCATTGAAGCAATTGCAATTTATCATAACATCAGAAAGGGTCTATGTCAGAGCTTTTTCGCAAGTCCACATACTCAACTATCATTTAATCTTTCACAATTGCTAACACTCACGCAATACTTGTGGTTACGGAGTTTTAGCCAGACACAGAGAAAGATAGGGGCTTATGCTAAAGGATAAAATGTAAAAAGGAAAGGTGAAGATCACCATGACTCTTGCATAAGGTAGAAGATAATAATAAAAGATAGGCCCTTCGCAGAGGGAAGCAGAGGTTGCCATGCGCTTTCAGGGTTGGATGCACAAAATCTTAATGCGAAAGAACATCACTTTATATTGCCACTTGTGATATAGACCTTTATTATGCAGTACGTCACTTTTATTTCTTCCACATCACAAGATCATATAAAGCTTATTTCCTCCACACCAATCAATCATACATATTTAGAGGGCAATTTTTATTGCTTGCACCGATGACAACTTACTTGAAGGATCTTACTCAATCCATAGGTAGATATGGTGGACTCTCATGGCAAAACTGGTTTAAGGGTATTGGGAAGCACAAGTAGTATCTCTACTTAGTGCGAAGAATTTGTCTAGCATGAGGGGGAAAGGCAAGCTCAACATGTTGGATGATCCATGACAATATACTTTATCTCAGATATAAGAAAACATAACCCATTAGGTTGTCTTCCTTGTCCAACATCAATTCTTTAGCATGTCATATTTTAATGAGTGCTCCCAATCATAAAAGATGTCCAAGATAGTATATTTATATGTGAAACCTCTCTTTCTTTATTACTTCCTATTAATTGCAATGATGACCCAAGCTATGTCTGTCAACTCTCAACAACTTTTAATCATCATACTCTTTCTATGTGAAGTCATTACTCTCAATAAGATCAATATGATCTCTTTGTTTCTTTTTATCCTTTTTCTTTTCTTTTATTCCCTCAATATCATGGCAAAATAATCAAGCCCTTGACTCAACACTAATCTTTATTATATATAGCTCACGGACTCGATTACATAGAGGGATCATAAAGCACAACTCAAAACTAGATCATACCAAAACTTTATTCTACTAGATCAAGATAATACTAAAAAGGATCGAACTAAGAAAAACGGTAAAGATAGGAGTGTGATGGTGATACGATACCGGGGCACCTCCCCCAAGCTTGGTAGTTGTCAAGGGGAGTGCCCATACCCGTGTGATTATGTTTCCTTCTTCGGAGGTGATGATGATGGAGTTGTTGATGATGTAAATTGTGCTTTCAGCTTCTTCATATTGTAATTGAGGAGAGCAATTTCCTATTTTAAATCATCCACCTCCGAATCCAGGCTCAAGATCTTGTCACATAAATCTCCTTTGCTTTTCTGCCGAAAACGAGAAGGAATAGATCGGTTGTTAGATAGTTTAGCCCTCTTAGGGAGACTAGATTTCTTGAACTTCACGTGCATATCCCCAGGTTGAGGTAGAGGGATATCCTCCTCCTCCGAACTTGAATCATTGATCCTCATCAAATGAGCATCCTCCTACTCATCCGTAGTTCGATCACAAGGAGATAGATCCCCATAGGTCTTTGGGTCAGCAATGAGGTGTGAGACATAGCTCTCTCCGTCGGAATCCTAGGATGACATCTTGCTCCAAACCTACTATAGAAACAGCTCAAAACAAAAGCAGAGTATATTTGCGTGATACGAGAGTCAAAACCTTCGGGAGATTATATAACGAATTTTTACGGACCAAAATACGTATCGTGCAAGAAAATGGAGTCCGGAGAGCGCACGAGGTGCCCATGAGGCAGGGGGCACGCCCTCCACCCTCGTGGAGCCCTCGTGTCCTTCCCGGACTGCTTCTTATTTTTCTATTTTTCTAAATATTCCAAAACGGAGGAAAATTGCCTTTAGAGCTGTTTTGGAGTCGGTTTACTCACCGTACCACATAGCTATTCCTTTTCGGAGTCTGAAACATTCCGGAAAGTGTCCCTTATGTACTCCTCCGGGGTTACGGTTTCAATAACATTGGTTTCAATATTTATGGGATTACCTGAGATATAATGTTTGATTCTTTGACCGTTTACCACCTTCGTATTTGTGTCTTCGAAGTTGTTGATTTTTATGGCACTGGAACGATTGACTTCCTCGATAACGTAAGGACCTTCCCATTTAGAGAGAAGTTTTCCTGCAAAAAATCTTAAATGAGAGTTGTATAGCAATACATAATCACCTACATTAAACTCACGCTTTTGTATCCTTTTGTCATGCCATCTTTTAACTTTTTCTTTAAACAATTTGGCATTCTCATAGGTTTGGGTTCTCCATTTATCAAGTCAGCTAATGTCAAATAACCTCTTCTCACTGGCAAGTTTGAAATCATAATTGAGCTCTTTAATAGCCCAATATGCATTATGTTCTAGTGCGAGAGGTAAGTGACATGCTTTTCCATAAACCATATTATACGAAGACATACCCATAGGTTTTTTATATGCAGTTCTGTAGGCCCATAATGCATCATCAAGTTTCTTGGACCAATTCTTTCTAGATCTATTAGCAGTCTTTTGCAAAATTAATTTGAGTTCTCTATTACTCAATTCTACTTGGGTGTGGGTGATAAGGAGATGCAATTCTATGATTAACATCATAATTATCAAGCATTTTACGGAAAGCACCATGAATAAAATGTGAACCACAATCAGTCATTAAATATCTAGGGACTCCAAACCTCGGAAAAATAACTTCTTTAAGCATCTCAATAGAGGTGTTATGATCAGCACTACTAGTTGGAATAGCTTCTACCCACTTAGTAACGTAATCAACAACAACTAAAATATGTGTATACCCATTAGAGGCAGGAAACGGTCCCATATAATGAAAGCCCCAAACATCAGATGGTTCAATAACAAGTGAGTAATTCATAGTCATTTCTTGACATCTACTAATATTACCAATTCTTTGACATTCATCACAAGATAGGACAAACTTACGGGCATCCTTGAAGAGAGTAGGCCAATAAAAACCGGATTGCAATACCTTATGTGCAGTTCTATCTCCAGTGTGGTGTCCTCCATAAGCTTTGGAGTGACACTTGCGTAGGATCTGTTCATGTTCATGCTTGGGTACACAACGTCTAATAACACCCTCTACTCCCTCTTTATAAAGATGTGGGTCATCCCGAAAGTAATGTCTCAAATCATAGAAAAACCTTTTCTTTTGCTGGTATGTGAAACTAGGTGGTATAAATTTAGCAACAATGTAATTAGCATAATCATCATACTATGGAGCAGTACAAGAAGCATTTATGAAATTTAATTGTTCATCAGGAAAGCTATCATCAATAGGTAGTTGGTCATCAGGAACATTCTCTAACCTAGACAAGTTGTCTGCAATGGGGTTCTCAGGTCCCTTTCTATCAATAATATGCAAATCAAATTCTTGTAGCAAGAGAACCCATCTAATAAGTCTAGGTTTAGCATCTTTCTTTTCCATAAGATATTTAATAGCAGCATGATCCGTGTGAATAGTTACTTTAGAATCAACAATATAAGGTCTAAACTTATCACTGGCAAATACAACTGCTAAGAATTCTTTTTCAGTAGTAGCATAATTTCTCTGAGCATTGTCTAGAGTTTTACTAGCATATTGAATAAAATTTAATTTCTTATCAACTCTTTGCCCTAGAACAGCACCTACAACATAATCACTAGCTTCACACATAATTTCAAAGGGTAAATTCCAATCAGGTGGCTGAACAATAGGTGCAGAGATTAATGCTTTCTTAAGTATTTCAAATGCTTCTACACAATCATCATCAAAGACAAATGGTATATCTTTTTGTAATAAATTAGTCATAGGCCGAGAGATTTTTGAGAAGTCCTTAATGAACCTCCTATAAAATCCAGCGTGACCAAGGAAACTTCTTATACCTTTGATGTCCTTGGGACATGGCATCTTTTCAATAGCATCAACCTTGGCTTTATCAACTTCAATACCTCTTTCAGAAACTTTATGCCCCAAGAAAATACCTTCATTAACTATAAAGTGGCACTTCTCCCAATTCAAGACAAGGTTAGTTTCTTCATATCTCTGCAAAACTCGATCAAGGTTGCTCAAGCAATCATCAAAAGAGCATCCATAAACGGAGAAATCATCCATGAAAACCTCACATATCTTTTCACAAAAGTCAGAGAATATAGCCATCATGCATCTTTGGAAGGTAGCAGGTGCATTACATAAACCAAAAGGCATGCGTCTATAAGCAAAAGTACCGAAAGGCAAGTAAAAGTGGTCTTTGATTGATCATCGGCTGACACAGGTATTTGAGACAAACCAGAATAACCATCTAGAAAGCAAAAATGTGTATGTTTGGATAATCATTCTAGAATTTGATCGATAAAAGGTAAGGGATAACGATCCTTTTTAGTAGCTTTATTTAATTTGCAAAATCAATTACCATCCTATAACCTGTAAAAATTCTTTGCGGAATCAATTCATCTTTATCAGTAGGAACGAGAGTAATACCTCCCTTCTTAGGGACACAATGAACGGGACTTACCCACTGACTATCAGCAACGGGATAAATAATACCTGCATCAAGAAGCTTTAGTATTTCCTTTCTTACCACTTCGTTCATCTTAGGATTCAGCCGTCGTTGGTGATCACGAACTGGTTTGGCATCTTTCTCCAAATTTATTTTATGTTGACATAGAGTGGGACTAATGCCCTTAAGATCATCAAGAGTATATCCAATAGCAGCGTGTTGCTTCTTTAGAGTTTTCAATAATCTCTCTTCCTCATGCTCTGAAAGGTTAGCACTAATAATAACAGGATATATCTTCTTTTCATCAAGATAAGCATATTTAAGGGTTTCAGGCAATGGTTTAAGCTCAAACACGGGATCACCCTTGGGTGGAGGAGGATCCCCTAGGATTTCAACAGGTAAATTGTGTTTCAAGATGGGTTCCTGTTTAAAGAATACTTCATCTATTTCCCTTCTTTCATTCATAAACATGTCATTCTCATGGTCTAGCAAGTATTGTTCTAAAGGATCACTAGGAGGTACGACAATAGAAGCAAGACCAATAATTTCATCTTTACTAGGCAATTCATCTTCACGGTGTTGTCTACGAAATTTAGAGAAATTAAACTCATGAGACATATCACCCAAACAAATAGTGACAACATCCTTTTCGCAGTCTATCTTAGCATTAACAGTGTTCAAGAAGGGTCTACCAAATATAATGGGACAAAAGTTATCTTGCGGGGAACCAAGAACGAGAAAATCAGCAGGATATTTAGCTTTCCCACACAAGACTTCAACATCTCTAACAATTCCCATTGGTGATATAGTATCTCTATTGGCAAGTTTAATTGTGACATCAATATCTTCTAACTCAACAGGTGCAATATCATGCATAATTTATTTGTATAAGTCAATAGGTATTGCACTAGCACTAGCGCCCATATCACACAATCCATGATAACAATGATCTCCTATTTTAACAGAAATAATAGGCATGCCTACCACAGGTCCATGTTTATCTTTAGCACAAGGTTTGGCAATTCTAGCAGTTTCATTACAGAAATGAATAACATGCCCATCAATATTATCAGACAAGAGATCTTTAACAATAGCAATATTAGGTTCAACTTTAACTTGCTCAGGAGGTGTATATGTTCTAATATTGCTTTTATGAACCACAGTTGAAGCTTTAGCATGATCTTTTATCCAAATAGGACAAGGTGGTTTCTCAACATAAGCAGTAGGAACAATAGGATCATTATAAGTGACAGCTTTTTTCTTCAACTTTGATAGGTGCAGCTACTTTTACTTCTATGGGAGGATGATATTTAAACCACTTCTCCTTAGGGAGATCAACATGAGTAGCAAAAGATTCACAGAAAGAAGCTACTATCTCAGAGTCAAGTCCATATTTAGTGCTAAATTTACAGAAAACATCGGTATCCATAAAAGATTTAACACAATCAAACTTAGGTATCATACCTGACTCCTTACCTTCATCGAGATCCCAATCTTCAGAGTTGCATTTAATTCTTTCCAATAAATCCCATTTTAATTCAATAGTCTTCATCATAAAAGAGCCAGCACAAGAAGTATCTAGCATGGTGCGATTGTTATCAGAAAGTCGAGCATAAATTTTTTGAATAATTATTTCTCTTGGGAGCTCATGATTGGGCATGAATATAACATTGATTTAAACCTCCCCCAATCTTGAGCGATGCTTTCTCCTTTGCGAGGCCAAAAATTATATATATAATTGTGATCACGATGAACAAGATGCATAGGATAAAACTTCTGATGAAATTCCAATTTCAATCGTTTGTAGTTCCATGATCCCATATCATCACATAGCCTATACCATGTCAGTGCATCTCCCTTTAAAGATAAAGGGAAGACCTTCTTCTTGACAACATCATCGGGCATACCTGCAAGCTTAAATAATCCACAAACTTCATCCACATATATTAGGTGCTCATCAGGATGTAATGTTCCATCTCCTGTAAAAGGATTAGCTAGCAGTTTTTCCAACATACCCGAAGGAATTTCAAAGTAGACATTTTCATTTTCAGTAGGTTCAATAGGTTGAGAAGCAACTCTTTGCTCTACTGGTCGGGGTGAAGATACCCCGAACAAGCTCCTCAGAGGATTACTTTCCATAGTACCAAGTGACAGTAAATTTCAGCACACTATATAAATTTTTTCTTACCAAATTCCACCTACCAAAGGCGCTTCACTCCCCGGGAACAGCGCCAGAAAAGAGTCTTGATGACCGACAAGTATAAGGGATCTGTCGTAATCCTTTTGATAAGTAAGAGTGTCGAACCCAACGAGGAGCAGAATGAAATGATAAGTGGTTTCCAGCAAGGTATTCTCTGCAAGCACTGAAATAATAGGTAACAGATAGTTTTGTGATAAGATAATTTGTAACGAGCAACAAGTAAAAAAAGTAAATAAAGTGCAGCAAGATGGCCCAATCCTTTTTTAGCAAAGGACAAGCCTAGACAAACTCTTATATAGAGAAAAGCGCTCCCGAGGACACATGGGAATTATCGTCAAGATAGTTTTCATCACGTTCATATGATTCGCGTTCGGTACTTTGATAATTTGATATGTGGGTAGACTGGTACTTGGGTGCTATTCTTACTTGAACAAGCATCCCACTTATGATTAACCCTATTGCAAGCATCCGCAATTACAAAAGAAGTATTAAGGTAAACCTAAACATAGCATGAAACAAGTGGATCCAAATCAGCCCCGTACGAAGCAACGCATAAACTAGGGTTTAAGCTTCTGTCACTCTAGCAACCCATCATCTACTTATTACTTCCCAATGTCTTCCTCTAGGCCCAAATAATGGTGAAGTGTCATGTAGTCAACGTTCACATAACACCACTAGAGGAGAGACAACATACATCTCATCAAAATATCGAATGGATACCAAATTCACATGACTACTAATGGCAAGACTCTCCCATGTCCTCAGGAACAAACATAACTACTCACAAAGCATATTCATGTTCATAATCAGAGGGGTATTAATATGCATATAGGATCTGAACATATGATCTTCCGCCAAATAAATCAACTAGCATCAACTACAAGGAGTAATCAACACTACTAGCAACCTACAGGTACCAATCCCAGACTTAGAGACAAGAATTGGATACAAGAGATGAACTAGGGCTTGAGAGGAGATGGTGCTGGTGAAGATGTTGATGGAGCTTGGCCCCCTCCTGATGAGAGGAGCGTTGGTGATGATGATGGCGATGATTTCCACCTCCCGGAGGGAAGTGTCCCCGGCAGAACAGCTCTGCCAGAGCCCTAGATTAGTTTGGCCAAGGTTATGCCTCGTGGCGGCGGGGTCTTGTCCCGAAAGCTTGCTTATGATTTTTCTTCGAACGAAAGACTTCATATAGCAGAAGATGGGCACTGGGGGGCCAATAGGGGCCCACGAGGCAGGGGGCGCACCTAGGGGGTGGGGCGCGCCCCCACCCTCGTGGCCAGGGTGTGGGCCCCCTTTGGTATTTCTTCTGCTCAGTATTTTTTATTATTTCCAAAAATAACTTTCGTGGAGTTTCAGAACTTTTGCAGGTGTGCAGAATAGGTCTCTAATATTTGCTCCTTTTCCAGCCCAGAATTCCAGCTGCCAGCATTCTCCCTCCTTATGTAAACCTTGTAAAATAAGAGAGAATATGCATAAGTATTGTGACATAATATGTAATAACAGCCCATATTGCAATAAATATCTATATAAAAGCATGATGCAAAATGGACGTATCAGTGGTCAACGTGGTCAAGGAACGACTTCCATCGGAAGAGTACTGTACGTGGAGAGGCTGACAGCTAGGTCCACGGCAGCCGCAAGGAAGTGCCTCCTTATTACGTGGAAAATAATTATTCCTCCACCTGAGAGCAGGGACCCACCGGACGGACCACCGTATTTGGCGAAAAAAACGTTTCCCCCCTGACTGCTGGGACCCACCGGACGGGCCAACGCATTTCACGAAAAAAAACATCCCCCCCGCTGTCAGCCCAAACACACTGGAGGTGCCTCCTTATTATGCACAAAAAAATGAATACCCCCTGCTAGTTGGGACCCAACTTGGTGGGAGGCTGACTTGTGGGCCTACTAAGTTGACGGGGATGGAGTGCTTTGTCAACTTAGTCAATATGAACGATTCTAGCTCCACTGACCGTACGATGTCCATCCAACGGCCGTAGTGCTTCTTCAACCTCTGGTCTTGTTGCTCCAGCCGCCCAAAGCAGCGCCGATCGTGCCGCATGCTCCTGTCTCCCGTGGCCGGCTGTGCTGCCGTGGAAGCCTCACCGCCCCTACTATTCCCACCGCTGGTCAGGCCCTGCGGCGACGGCAGCCTCACACCACAGCCGAACTAGTGAACTCTCGTACTCCTCTACGCGCGGGCTTCTACTGTCGCGTCTTCCCCGGCTCCGTGTCATCCCCTTCCTAGGCCTCGCCGCCGTCCACCGCCCTGGTGCTCTCGGCGCGGAATGGTCAACGTGGTCAAGGAACGGCTTCCATTGGACGTGGACTGTACGTGGAGAGGCTGACAGCTGGGTCCACGCCGCAGCAAGGAAGTGCCTCCTTATTACACGCAAAATAATTATTCCTCCACCTGACAGCGGGGACCCACCGGACGGGCCACCGTATTTCACGAAAAAAACATTTCCCCCTGACTGCTGGGACGCACCAACTACATCTTCACACGCAAGGAAGTGCGTCCAGGCAAAAAAAAAACGATTCGCCCCCCTGACTGTTGGGACCCACCAGCTACATCTTTGCAGGCAAGGAAGTGCCTGACAGTCGGGACCCACCTGGTCGAAGCATATGTAGCGTTGTCATTCTGGTCGCGAACGTGTATGTACATACTGGTCGATGTAGAGGTGCGCATGTGTCGCAATAGAGGCGCGCACGTAGCATGTACACGTACGTACAGCGGCCAGTGTGCAAGAAAGAAAATACGGCCACGTACATACATATCAGCAGGGTCTCGAACTCCTACTCACGCATACGTATGGCCAGGGCTCGTGTACATGGCTGGGTCGGAACGGTGAAACAGCGTCGTCGTCATGTTCATGGGGAGCCAACCGGCTGGGTCGGAACGGAATGTGTCGTCGTGTTCATCGGGAGGGCTTGGATGGAACAGCCGATGGAAACAAGGCCTGGCGTACCGCAGAACGGAGGAAACGGCCTTGTGTTCAACCGGCCATGTTCGAAACAGGATCATGTTCATCGGGAGGGGTCTGGCGTACTGCAAAACGGAGGAAACGGACCTCCTACGGTCGAAACGGGGGTCCTGTTGATCGGGAGGGGCGTGGTGTACCGCAAAACGGAGGAAACGGACTTGTGTTGGAGCGCTACGGTCGAAACGGGGGTCCTGTTCATCGGGAGGGGTGTGGCGTACCGCAAAACGGGACTCCACGAGATACTGTTCATCTCCACCATCGACCCCCTCCAGCCTCCACGGGCTACTGTTCATCCACCGTCGACCTCCTCCAGCGTCTACCTGCGACTCTTCATCCACGGGCTCCTGTTCATCCAGCCTCCATCGCGCGCTACTCCACCAGCTACTGTTCAACCAGCCCTCTCCACGGGCTCCTGTTCAACCACCCCTCCACGGGCTACTGTTCATCCAACCCTCCACCCTCTTTTGTTCATCCTACCCTCCACGAGGTGGTCCTGTTCATCCTGCCCTCCACGGGGTCCTGTTCATCCAGCCCCAACCGACTCGAACAGTCGGGGTCATGTTCATCCACCCCCACCGGGAACTGTTCATCCAAACCCCCCCAGCAACACTCACTGTTCATCTAGAGGCAGCATCGATCGGCTTCAGTTAGCAGCAGTAGCAAAGGAATCGCTCGATCGGGTTCAGTTATCAGCCATCGATCGATCGCTCGGGTTCAGTAACGCGTAGCCTGCAGTGCAATCGCTCGGGTTCAGTTAGATCCCAACGCCTCGCTCGGCTTCAGTTAGAGCCCAACGCCTCGCTCGGCTTCAGTTAGAGCCCAATGCCTCGCACCCACGCGCGTGCGAGTACGAGAGAAACGTGCATCGCTCAGCCCCGACCACCCACCGTAACCGGGAACACCCCGATATTTTCCTCGCCCTCGCTTCTACCATGGTTTTTCCATCATGGACGGCCCAAAGAATGTCATGCAGCTGCGTCTCCGGCCCGCCCAGGTCGAAAAGCCCATTTTCTGTCATGATTTTTTGTCATAGAAGTAGGACCCCACCACATCTATGATGATACTGTGTTTTGTCACAATTATTGTCATAGAAGTGTCATAAGTATGACAGAAAAGATTTTCATTCGGCCCAAAATGTCACGGATGTGTCTTTTTTTAGTGAGAGGGGCCCCCCATGGCAAGAAGAGGGCCGCTTCTGGAGATCAGGAGGGGAAACCTTCCAAGAAAGTTAAAACGCCAACGTCAGGCGGCTTGAGCTGGGCAAGTGATGTCGATGTAGAGCTTTATGATGAGGACAAACCTTTGGCCAAACCGTATGTGCAGCGGGGTATTTTAATCATACCTCATTCCTTTCTTATTACTAAAGTAATCCTCCGACATATGTACGTCCTCGCGGGTTAGAGCCTGGTGTTTCTCAGTCGTCTTCCTCCTCGGGAGACCTTCTTCTAGAGATGATGGAGAGTGACACGCCTTCTCCAGCCTCCTTGCCCAAAAGGGCGAATGATTTTGAGGCATCGTCCTGAGGGGCTCCTCCCGATCGACAGGTAGTGCAGGAAACAAAGAAGGCGTTACCGGAAGGTGGTGCCTCTGTCACTCGGGGTTCGAGAATCAAGTACAATGGCCCTGAACTATCCGATTTACAGCCGGAGATGATTCGGGAGGCGAGTGGGCGGATCCCTTCAAAGGAATGCCGTACACCGGCGGCGGTTTCCAGAGACCCAGGAGCGCCGAAAACGCTGACGGACATGCTACGACAAGCGTCCGTTTCGGAGGAGCATCGTGCCTTGATGGCCACGGTGGTCGAAAAGGTTTTATCCGCGAAGAGCGGGTTGAACGAGGCCTTTACGAGCCTTCTGAGGGGTTTTGAGGTTTGTGAAGGAGTTTTATTGACAGAATGCACCTGTTGTATATGCAGTAGCCCCTGAGACTCGGATTGCCTTCCAAAGGAAGCGATCAGAGGATCGAAAATATATGCTCACGTACTAACCTTGATTTAACAATGAATACAGGCTGCCTCCCCTCCTACAGCTACCCGAAATACGGAAGTGGCCAAACTGCACCAGAAGCTGGATATTGTGGAGGATGACATTGCATTGATCAACAGGCGTCTTGGCGACTGGCAAGGTATATATTTTGAGCATTCCTTACACCAATGTACTTTTATTTTAAGCCTAACTCTAAAAAGAGTTTTATATGACATGTGCATGAATGTAGATGGTGCTGCCACTGTGGAGGCCCTTCGGGCGGAGCTAGCATGGGCCAAGGAGCAGGCCCGGCTTAGTAATGCGGCTGCCGAAAAGGCATCGACTGAATTGAGAGCCGAACAAGCTACACGGCGCCAAGACAGGAGAAGTTGTCCTCCATGGCGCACGAGTTAGAGAATGTGGCTAGCCACTGTAAACTTCTAGAGAAGGAAAATGAACCCAAAACGGCTGAACTTGACAAGGCCTTATGAGAGGCGAGAGAAGTGCGGTCTGAATCCAGAGCGGTCCGTGAGGAGATCCGGCAAGCTGGGGAGATTGCAGCTGGCAAGCCCTTTTTGCTACAGACTAAGTTCGGTGATCCGAACTATGTTCAGCTTAACCAAGTATGGAGTTCTCCGGACAAATTTTTGGACTTAGCGAAGAGTTCTTCCGATGCGGCGCAGTTTTACCATGCACAAGAAGGGTGTGCAATGGAGAAGCTTTTCTGGTCACAATTCGGCGCGTCACAGCGCCCTCTGTTGCACAATGAACAGATGTCCCAGTGGGCCGAGCTTCATAGGATATCCGGCGACGCCATGAAGAACGTCATAATGCGGTTGTGGCCAAGTAAGCCTATTCCGAGTAGTTATTTTGGCCTGGTGCGGCGGCTTGTCAACGCGGTGCCACATATCAACGCTGTGAAGCGGTCGACGTGCATTGAGGGTGCACGAATGGCCTTTGCCCGAGTCAAGACATTTTGGGGAAAGATGAAGGCCATCGATGTTGCGGCGAGGAGTCCAACCAAGGGCAAGGACCGTTATGAGCCGGAGCACTATTTTGAAGACGTTTTAGAGGCCGCCTGCTTGATAGAGGGTCTATTCTCAAAAGACATAATGTTTGAGTGATTTGTATAATGGTTATAATAGACAACTCTATGGTTAATCTATTTATGTTTTGCTCAAGATCTTGACTTCCTCCTGTGCGGCCGTTTTAGTATAATCTGAAAGTTTTCCAGTCGTCGGCTTCATCCCCCTTGTAGGAAGTACGGGGGTGTTCAGAAAAGCATTTAATCACTCTTTATCCAACGTCTTGGTCCATAAATGAGGTGATAATGCGGCGAACCAGGCAATCGGACTATAGGGCGTTAACACTTTCACTTAGCCATAGGAGTTTTATGGTGGGGCTACGACATAGCCCCTGGTATGTATACGATGCATAGTGCCTTACATATTTTGTTCTAAAAAAGATCCCTCGTGTGACACGGAGAATCACTAAAGATTTGAATAAGTCGTCAAGTGGTTGACCAGCTCTCGCCGCATCATGATAGTCAGTTTTCGGCTTTCTCTACTGAGGTGCTCATCTGGTCTAGGCTAGGGCACAATCGCAGTAGTTCTCCCTTTACTACCCTAGCCGATAGAGCGGAACGTAGGGTAGCAAGCACAGGAGCCGGGCAACCCAACTATTGACCAAAGACGATGATTTGGAGCTGATGCATATAAGGCCAAAGTTGCGACACCGAACTACGCTATAGAGCTGTTCGGAGTTTTATTGGTGACTCGTTTGTTCCCATACTAGGCCCCTGGCAAGTTATGCCGAGGCGCATCTTGTAAGGCAGCCATTACGGTCGGACTCATTGCAGAAAGAGCATGGAAGATTAGTTCAGATAAAGTTTACTGGGAGCGGAGCAATATGCCAATGTTAAATATATAATAAAGAGTAAAAACCACAACCCAGCTATTTGACATGCTCGGGGTTGGGAACAGAGGAAAAGGGCATAGTACAGGCTCAAAATAAAGAGTGCGGTCTACAAAAGCTTTTTTTGGACCTCCCGTCGCACGTCTGCGCCGCCCGTCCTCGGGGAGGGGAATCCTTAACGGAAGTGGCCCCTTAGGTGAGTGTACGGATCCGAACTCCGATAGAGTCTGATGTAGGTGTTGTCCTGATGGTCACTTGTTTTTAAGAAATAATAAAGAAAAGTAAGGAAAATGGATAAAAAACGTTACGGGAATGCTTGGAGGGTTGTCCGTATTGTGCTTCCGCCGATGAACATGGTATCTTCAGCGCGTAGTGATGTACGCGTGGTATAAATCTTGCCAATGTAGTGGGTGGGTGGCGGAAGCCAAACTGCTATTTCCGTTCTGGGAGTGGTCAAACTTCGGAGGGAAACTATTTCTGGCCCCTGGTGTTTGGCTGACGAGCTGCTCCATCGTTTTTATCGCCTGGTGTCCTCCTCCCCTTGTGTTCGGTGTTAAGCTTGCCTGCCTGCTTAAAGACCCAACAGTTTCTGTTTGTGTGATTAGCCGGCTTATCGGGATGACCGTGAATCTGACAAGGTCGGTCCAATATCCTGTCAAGGGTGGATGTTCCATCCTGGTTTTCCTTAAATGGCTTCTTCCGTTGACCGGGCTTCAGATTGTGAAATCCGGCGTTGAATGTTGTGTCGCATAATCTTTCATTACTGTTGCCACTGTTATGTTCGGTTCATCGTGGCTTGTCGTTGCCGTCTCGTATTTCGGAAGTACCCGGGTCACTGGCGTTGTTGCTTTTACGAGCGAGCCCATTGTCTTCTCCCGCACAAAAGCGGGTCATTAGAGCGGTAAGGGTTGTCATGGATTTGGGTCCTTCCTGGCCGAGGTGACGCGCTAGCCATTCATCCTGGACGCTATGTTTGAAGGCCGCAAGGGCCTCCGCGTCCGGACAATCAACAATTTGGTTCCTTTTGGCTAAGAACCTAGTCTAGAGCTGTCTGGATGACTCGCCGGGCTTCTGGACAATGTGACTCAAGTCATCGGCATCTGGTGGCCGGACATATGTTCCTTGGAAGTTGTCCCGAAAGGCGTCTTCCAAATCTTCCCAGTTGCCAATAGAATTTTCTAGCAAACTGTTTAGCCAGTATCGAGCCGGCCCTTTAAGCTTGAGAGGTAGGTATTTAATGGCATGAAGGTCGTCTCCGTGAGTCATGTGAATATAGAGGAGGTAATCCTCATATCCATACCGTGGGATCTGTTGTTCCATCGTATGATTCGATGTTGATGGGTTTAAACCCGTCTGGGAATTCATGCTCCATTACCTTGTCAGTGAAGCAGAGAGGGTGTGAGGCTCCTCTATGTTGGGCCACACTATGAAGCACTTCCGGCGGACTCTTCGGACCGAGCGTGGTCGGGTCTGTTGTGTCCGAATAGGTAATCATTGTTACTGGTCGAGGCATGTCCCTGCGATCTGGGTGCCGATTTTGTGTGTCCTGTTTTACCCTCCAAGTCTTGTTGGATGTCGCGAGTGTTCCCCCGAGCTGCTTTATTCTTGCTTGGATGGCCGGATGGATTGGTATGGTGCTCAGCTTGGGCTACTGCTTTGTCCGGACCAAACTGTGGTTGGCCCACCATGTTGCTCGATGGTGGTGTGGGCTCCAACGCCCTGCCATCGTATTGAGGGAGCCACCTGCTCTTGGGGTGGCTTTTGTTTGGGCCGCTAAGGCCGTATTCTTCGGCGGCCAGGACTTCGGTCCATCTATCATAGAGCAAATCTTGGCTTGCTTGAAGCTGCAGCTGCTTCTTCCTTAGGCTCCTTGCAGTGGCTATAAGTCAGCGTTTAAAGCGCTCCTCCTCGAGAGGTTCCTTAGGCACGATAAAATCCTCGTTTCCGAGGATCTCCTCCTCCTCGGAGAGTGGGAGGTAATTGCTGTGCTCCGAGTATCCACATGTGGCATGTTCATCAAGGATGTCTTGCCCGCTTTCCTGTTCCTCCTGTTCGGATTCTACCTCAACAGGGTCTTCATTGTCCGGAGTGTTGTCTTTTCTGCTGCTAGCAGTGTTTTCTCTTGGGCGATGTGATTTGGAGCGGCCCCGTGGGCGCCGGTGTTCGGACTGTGTGCCGGGAGGTTTTTTCTCGACTGGATCCTCCTTGCCATCGTCGAAAGCATCGTCAGGTGTGTCTATCATACACACGTCATACCAGGAAGTGACCATCCCGTGTCTAGCGGGTAGAAAGCTCTGGCCCTTCCCCTCATCGTCATCCATACCGTCGATGTCTTTGGAGCGGTGGTCCGGCATGTTGGTTGGGTCTTAAACGATGGCTATGAAGTGGGTGGCGGGTGGGAAGCAAAATTCTCCCTCATCCACCGTAAGTTCGAACCAAACATAGTTCGGCGACGAGTCATCTGCCAAGGATAGGTTTTTTAATGAGTTTAGCAGGGCGCCCATGGGCGAGTGTTGGAAGACATCTGCGGCGCTGAACTTGAAGATCGATAACCGGTCGAGTTCGGTATCCGCGGGCTCGCAGGGTTCGGAACTCGACACTAGAGAGGAGTGCGGGGTTCCATCGATGCAGATACCATATGAAGTGGAATCTGTGAGCGGCTCCAACGCCGTAGAATCGGTAGCCCCGTGATGGGGTTGAGCTTCCCATCTTCAGACGACTTGATCTGCTCTGGATCTAAGGTCAGAGTTGCTACAGGAGCTCTCTCCTGGATGCGGCCTGATGACAGGTTTAAGCCATGTTCATCGGGGCGACGGGGAGCGATTGCCGCGGTCTCGAATCCGTCGAAGATCAAGTCTCCACGGACGTCCGCAACATAGTTCAAGCTTCTGAATCTGACCTGATCATCAAGGGCATAGCTATTGATCTGCTCCAGATGGCCAAGCCAGTTGGCCCGCAGTGCGAAGCCGTCGAATACAAACATTTTTCCGGGGAGGAAGGTTTCTCCCTGAACGATGCCATTACTGACGATCGAAGGGGCCATCGAGTCCTTTGCCGAAGGCACAGTGGAACTCTCAATGAAAGCACCAATGTCGGTGTGAAAACCGGCGGATCTCGGGTAGGGGGTCCCGAACTGTGCATCTAGGATCGATGGTAACAGGAGACGGGGGACACGATGTTTACCCAGGTTCGGGCCCTCTCTATGGAGGTAATACCCTACTTCCTGCTTGATTGATCTTGATGAATATGAGGGTTACAAGAGTTGATCTACCACGAGATCGTAATGGATAAACCCTAGAAGTCTAGCCTATGTGAATATGGTAATGAGTCTCTCCCCATCCGGACTAGTCTATCCGGTTTATATAGGCACCGGAGAGATCTAGGGTTACATGGGGTCGGTTACATAAGAGGGAATCTTCATAATTGGTCGCCAAGCTTGCCTTCCACGCCAAGTAGAGTCCAAGCCGAACACGGGTACAGTCTTCGGCCTTCGTGTCTTCACAGACCATCAGTTCGGCCCAACGAATAACAGGTCGGACGCCCGAGGACCCCTTAGTCCAGGACTCCCTCAACGGGGGTATAGTAGGTAATTAAATCGCAAACGTTTTTTTATTAACTGCATGTGTACGTGTCCTCTTGTCCTCCTCTCGCATGTCTTGTCACCCCGCTGCCGCAGACGGCTTACAGCGCAAGCTTGCACAGCGCGCGGGGGCGTTCTTTTGGCCAAACGGTGGCGCCAATGAATCGTCGGTGAGCCCGTTCCCGCACAACCTTGCAAGTTCCCGTGCAAGCTTCCCGCCCGACTCGGTGAAATCCCCCAAAATCCCAATGCTTACCGGCCTGCTATAAAAACCCTCACGGCCGGTGAGTCCTGCGTCGCGTTTTCCCCTCCCTCCCTGTAGCTTATCTTGTCTGCTTCTCCCACAATCGCCAATGGCACCGGTCCGTCGTCGTCGCTCAGCCACTCCGCTGTCATCAGAGGACAGCTCCAGCTGGGAGGCTACACCGTAGTGGCGGTGCAGTCCCCGTCATAGTGTAGTGCGCGTGGTGTCCCTGTTGGGTGTGCACGGAACACCCACCACACGCTCCACCGCTGTTGCCCGTCGGCAGCTGTTGCCGGCGCCGTTGCCACCACACCATGAAAGTGCAAATATCCCTAGGTGGTTTTGGTAATTCCTAACAACATATAGCTGATTGAGCTAATGCTATTTCAAAGATAAATATTTCAAGAATGCTCAATGATTGGCATGGCATGGATTAGGAATGTGGACCCCTCAAAATCGTAAGGACAGAAGATTGGCTCAAGCTCTAAAGCTCAAGACTCTACATTTTACTTTTTGTGATCCAAGATTACATTGAGTCTATAGGAAAGGCCAATACTATTGAAAGGGGATGAGGTGTTTCTTAATGGGTTGCTTGCTCAAAATGCTTAGTGATATGCTCCAAAAACCCTCAACCACTTTCTCATATCCACATATGTCCCAAACCAAAAGTCAAACTCGGCCCCACCGAAATATTCTATCCGGCGCCACCGAGTTAACTTGACATAGCCACAGCCACAAACCCTAATCAATTCGGTCTCACCGATGGGATCTCGGTCTCACTGAGATGGGCTTGCAAACTCTCTGTTGCCTATTGCAATAATTTCGGTCTTACCGAGATTTGTAATCGGCCTCGCCGAGATTGCCTGACCAACTCTCTGGTTAGCCTATTACCAAAATCGGTCCCACCGAGTTTGTGTAATCGGTCAAACCGAGATGAGGTTTTACCCTAACCCTAGCTCATCGGTCCCACCGAGTTGATCATATCGGTCCCACCAAAAAACCTAACGTTCACATTTTGAACTAAATCGGTCCGACCGGGTTTTCTGATTCGGTCCCATCGAGTTTGGAAATTTGTGTGTAATGGTTAGATTTTGTGTGGAGGCTATATATACCCCTCCACCCACTCTTCATCCATGGAGAGAGCCATCAGAACAAGCCTACCCTTCCAGCATACATTTTTTGAGAGAGAACCACCTACTCATGTGTTGAGACGAAGATATTCCATTCCAACCATATGAATCCTTATATCTAGCCTTCTCCAAGTTGCTTTCCACTCAAATCATCTTTCCACCAAATCCAAATCTGTGTGAGAGAGTTGAGTGTTGGGGAGAATATCATTTGAAGCACAAGAGCAAGGATTTCATCATCAACACACCATCTATTACCTTTTGGAGAGTGGTGTCTCCTAGATTGGTTAGGTGTCACTTGGGAGCCTCCGTCAAGATTGTGGAGTTGAACCAACGAGTTTGTACGGTCAAGGAGATCGCCTACTTCATGAATATCTACCCTAGTGAGGCAAGTCCTTCATGGGTGATGGCCATGGTCGGATAGACAAGGTTGCTTCTTCATGGACCCTTCGTGGGTGGAGCCCTCCGTTGACTCGCGCAACTGTTACCCTTCGTGGGTTGAAGTCTCCATCAACGTGGATGTACGATAGCACCACCTATTGGAACCACGCCGAAAATCTCCGTGTCTACATTGTGTTTGCTCCCTATAAACTCCTCCCTTTACCTTCATCTGCAATGTTTTAGATTCCGCTGCTATACTCTTATACTTGCATGTGTAGGTTGATTGCTTGACTAGTGCTAAGTTGCTAAAATCTGCCAAGACATAAAATTGGGAAAAAGCTAGATTTTTATTTGGTCAAGTAGTCTAATCCCCCCCTCTAGACATACTTTCGATCCTACAAGTGGTATCAGAGCTATGGTCTCCATTTGCCTTGATTTCCATAGCTTTTGGTGATCATAGCCTTGGTTTCACAACCTAGGAGAGTATGGCGTCTAGCGAGGGAAATTACCACCGTAGAGGTCATTACGTTGATGGTACTAATTTTGCTAGTTGGAAGCACAAGATGAAAAAAATGCATATTCTTGGACATAACCCCGCCGTTTGGGCTATTGTGTGTATTGGCTTGCAAGGTGAATTCTTTGATGGGAGAGAACCGAACCGTGAAGCTACCGCGGAAGAGTTGAAGATGCTGCAATACAATGCTCAAGCTTGTGATATTCTCTTCAACGGATTGTGCCCCGAAGAATTCAACAAAACCAGCCGTCTTGAGAATGCAAAGGAAATTTGGGATACTTTGATTGATATGCACGAGGGTACCGACTCTGACAAGGAATCCAAATTGGACGTGCTTCCAAGTCAACTTGACAAGTTCAAAATGAAGGATGGTGAAGGTGTCGCTGAAATGTACTCTAGGCTTGCTCTCATCACAAATGAGATTGCCGACTTAGGAAGTGATGAGATCACCGATAGATTCATCATCAAGAAGATCCTAAGAGCCTTGGATGGAAAATATGATGCCGTGTGCACATTGATCCAAATGATGCCCAATTACAAAGATCTCAAGCCAACGAAAGTCATTGGAAGAATTGTTGCTCATGACATGTCACTTAAGGATAAGGAAGAGATCCACAACAAGTCAAGTGGTGCTTACAAAGCCTCATGTGTTGCTCCTACATCATCAAGTGAGAAACAAACATTCAGTGAAGAATTGAGCCAAATGGTGAAGAATTTCAATAAGTTCTACAAGAGTAGAAGCAAGGAAAGAAGTTCCAAGTCAAGGTCCTACAATGACAAAAGATCTTCTAGTCGTGAACGAAATTGCTACAATTGTGGAAGACTCGGACACTACTTCAATGAGTGTACGTCTCCCTACAAAAGAAGAGAAGATTCTCGCAAAAGAAAAAGTAGAAGAGAAGAATCACCATAAAGAGAGAGAAGGAGTAGAGATGATCGTTATGAACGAAGAACCTCTTGGAGAAGCAAGGATTCGGAAAGGAAGGACAAATAATGAAAGAGCAACACAAAACGAAGACATCAAGCTCACGTTGGTGAATGGGTATCCGTCTTTGACTCTGACCATCACTCCGACTCCGAATATACTAAAGATGAAGGTGTTGCCGGTCTAGCACTTGTGTCAACCAACTCCTACGACATATTTGACTCACCAAATGAAAGAATTGGAAGATGCTTCATGGCTAAAGGCCCAAAGGTATCACACCCCTAGTATGCTGATTTCAATAGTGATGAAGATGATTTGCTAGGAGATGATGATTTACTTGTTGACAACTCTAGTTATGAAAACTATGATGAACTTGCTATTAATCATGCTAATCAAGATAAAATGAATGACGATGACAAGAAGGAGATTGAGCATCTAACTAAAGAATTAAACACTCTTAAGTTAGCTCATGAAACTACCTTGGAAAATCATCGAGAACTTTTAACGACTCATGAGAAGCTACGCTTTGAAAAGCTCAACCTTGAGCAAGAGCATGGGTTCTTAAAAGCAATCAATGATGATCTTCACAAGAAAAGTTCTTGTTAGATTGCCAAGCGCTTACTCTTGTCTACTTACATGCCACAAGTAAAATCTAGCAACAAAAGTAAGAAAGATTCTTCATCTAGTAGTAACAATAATCATGCTAAATCCAATGTTTTTCCTTCTAGTAGTACTCTTGATTCCACTAATGATCCTCTTATCCAAGTTACACTTGAGCAAGAAAATAGCTTATTAAAGGGAATTATAGAGAAAGGTGTTTACAAGAGCCTTGCCGGAAGTAAGAAATTTGAGGAAATTGTACGCAAGCAAGGAAGACACCGGAAGAATCAAGGTGTTGGTCTTGAACGAAAGTTCAATGCCAATGGAGTTGAGTGGGAAGAAGATCAATACCCCAAGAAGAAGTTTGTTCCTCAACAAGAGAAGTATGATCCTACTTCTTTCCAAGGAACACAAGCTCAATATGATCTTCCACCACAAGACCACAAGTAAAAAGGCAAGGACAAGCTTCAAGAGGAGATTGATGCATTTGAAGAAGTTCCCAAGGCCTTGGTCAAGTGGGTTCCCACGACTACATCAAGTTCTACTTCATCAAGTACGACTACAACTCCAAGGATTCCCATCAAGATGATGTGGATCCTGAAGAAGAAGAACTAGAGAGTTCTTGAGGGTGACTCCTCCAACATATTTCACTCATATCATTTTGGCAAGGACAAGTGCAAACAACTTCCACATCTTGTACTAGTTCAAGGAGTCACAAACCCTCTTCTTGGTAAGACAAGGGACAAGGTAACCTAATGTTTTCATGGACATCATCTTGTGTGAACATCACTCTATGTCTATGGATATCCTTGTTTGTTCCTTGTGGGACTAACCCGTGTAGGTATTGAAAGTGCAACTCACTCCAATGGATAGCTCCGAATGATCTACATCAACATTGAGCATACACATCTTCAACATCTACATGAAGTCATCATTGACAAAACCAAGGTTAGTTCATCCCTCTTTGGGGGGATATCACATCTAGGGGGAGCTTTACTCTAATAAATTGAGCTAACGAAACTCTAATGGTGTGAACACAACAATGCTTTATGTAAAAGTGGTAACCCCACTTGATCTTAAACAATGAGTATGACCTATGATCAAATGTTCTCATTTGACTCCTAAGTCAATATACTCATATATAGATGACCTAGTCATCGCCAATTGCTTGATAGATGCTAGAGTGTTTTTGCATGCTTTGTTACATATTTCATTTGCCATTTTATTGTGTGAGCATGTTGATTGCATATTTTACTCATTCGAGGACATCCATTTGTTTCTTTGATTGTTTGGCTTTTTCTCTTTTACCAAATGGATGGACAAGAATGCCTAAGAACTCCCTCTAGCTATCTATGCTTTTCTCATCTCAAACTCTATTCATGCTACGTCACAAAGTTTGATCAAGTCAGATTTGAACCACTCTGTGTGAGGAGCACTCGGAGTCCCTGATTCGTCATAGACTTAAACTTCCAAAACCTCTTTGTCATCTAGGTATGACCGAGTCATCCACTTCGGTCACACCGAGTTCACTAACTTGATCTAGGTTTTCCATCTCGGTGCAACCGATTTGAACTTTTCGGTCACACCGAGTTGCAGTAACCGCTTGTGATTCTGCATCTCGGTGCCACCGAGTTGTTCCTCACGGTCACACCGACAGGTTCGGGATATATAAACCCACGGGTGAGATTTTGGAAATTTCTTCAAACTCCTCAGCCCGCGCATGTCCTGCTCTGCCTCCTCGGGTCTCCGGATCTTCTCCTCGCCGCCAGCGACCTCCCGCCGCTGGTTTCCGTCGCCATCAACGGAATTCTGCTCCGCCGTTGTCGCCGTAGCGAACTCCCGCCGAACTAGGGTATGGGTTCAACTCTTTGTGTTATTTCCCTACTCCGATTCGTAGCACATTGCTTTGCCATGATCTTTACCACGTATGAAAACAATCTATCCAGATAAAACATCCTTTAGGTTAGATTTGATTCGAAAATTTAGGGTTAGGTCTCCGCCGAACTCATCTCGGACCGACCGAGTTGTAGAAATCGGTGTCACCGATTTGGCTTAGGCCATTGCCCATGCGTTTTCGGTCTGACCGAAAACTGCAAATCGGTGCGACCGAGTTCGACTCTCTGTGAAACCCTAGCAATATCGGTGCCATCGAATCGAACTGTGACTCGGTCTGACTGAGTTCATTAGTTTAGGTTCCAAAAGTTGCTTCAGTATCACCGAGTTTAAGAAATCAGTAGCTTCGAAATGCTTTCTGTGGAGAACTAAAACTAAGTTTTGACTCATCTATTTTGCAAAAACTCTGCACTTTCTGATGCTCATCTACTCTACCTCATCTACATCTATTCACAGGGTTTGCTTTCGGTGTGTTTGCCAAGATGTCTGACCAAAGTGACAGCCAGAACAGATCTGACAGCAAGTGCATATGAGTGAGGGCACTAGTCCCTCAAGCAGTTATGATGAGGGCAGCAGGAGCACTCCAAGTAACTTGCCCAAGGCAGCCACCAGATCAAGGAATAAGAGAACCTCAGACTCTAAGGATGAGGACTATGTGGCTGTTGAGGATGAGGCCACCTCAAGGAAGAAAGTGCTGAAGAAAGATTATGGTACAGCTGCTGCAACTAAACCAGGGTTGAACAAGAAGGCACCTGCCAGAAGGATTCCTATGTCTAAGGTCAGAGCCTCCACTCAGGAACCCTCCAAATCTACTGGAGGAGAGGTTGTTGGTGAGGAGAAGAAGAAAGAAAGAAAGAGAGGAAGATGGTGCAAGAAGGTGGATCCCATGGAAGAATTTGAGAGGCATTCTTCTGAAGAAGAAGAGGAAGAGGAAGAGGATTCTGCACCAGCACCCAAATCTCAGAAGCTTGTGGGAGATGCTATCAAGTCAGGGGCTGCTCCATCAAAGCCCAAGAATGCTCCCAAAGCAACAGCTCAAGCTCAGAAGCCCACTAAGCCAAAGAGAAGCACCAGAAACATTCCTGCTGAAGAAAAGAACAAGGCCCCAGTGCCTGAAGTTGAAGAAGAGGATGGTGAAGCCCTAGTGCTGAGAAAACTGAAGCCAAAAATTCCATACCATGATGACACTCATCCAGTGGTTGAGGACATGCACATCAGGAAAGATGTAGGATTGAGATTGTGGAGACAATCTGATCCCTATGCTGTGAGGAGGAAAAGTGTTGTGGACTACAGGTTCCACACCAAAGAACAACAAGATTTCTATGAGACTATTCTGCTTGACAAGAAGCCAATTGTCTATGACATGAGATGAGTTGATTGGGAATATATCAAAGAGAATGAAGATCACTTCCCAGGTGTACAAGACAGCTTCAAAGCTTGTGGAGTTCACAAGTTTGTTGGAGAGAAGCTCACCAAATGGAATGATGAGCTAATCATGCAGTTTTACTCCACTGCTCATTTATATCCAGATGGAAGGATAGTGTGGATGTCTGAAGGTATGAGGTACCAATCAACCGTAGAAGAATGAGCCAAGCTGATCAATGCCCAGAAGAGCATGAGGACGATTTGGATGTGTATGCCAAGAAGAAGAAAGACCACAACTCTATGGCAAATATGTACAAAGAGATCCCTGATAAAGCCTTGGAGACACACAAGCTTGGATATGTGCATTACTTGTTGTCTGGTCTGCCCACTATCAACACCATCCTGAGGCATACATTGTTACCCAAATCTAGAGATCACAAGATGATAAGGAGACATTCCATCAACTTTGATGTCCCTCAAAAATTCAAGGTCATGAGTTTGATTGTTGAGACAATCAAGAGGACAGCTGCTGACCAGAAGAGATCTTGTGGGTGTGCTCCACATGTTCAGGTGCTCGTCAACTCAAAGATGGGCACAGGTACTTACTTGTTGGACAAAGAGCATTTACCCTTGCTCCCAGATTTTGAAGATAATGAAGTTGTCATGAATGAAAATGAACCTTCATCAGCACAAGCACAAGAGAAGAGAGCTAAAGCAAAGGCAGAAAAAGCTGCAAAGATACCAAGTGTTGAAGAGGCATCTCAAGTATTCTTGAAGAGCAAGCAAGATCATCTAGCATATCTGATCCAATCTACTTTGAGGATTGAGAAGGGTTTGGCCACCCTGACTCAGAATCAGGAGAGCTTGGAGAGGATAATAGTACTACAAGAAAAATACACTTTCGTGATGATACGTGTTTGTCACAGTAGGTCACGTTTTCTGTCATACATGTACATCCACGAAAAATTTATGACAGAATCAGGATAGTCATACATGTGTTGTCGAAGTGTTCCATGACATTACCAAAATTATCATCACGGAAGTGTCCACTTCCATGACGATAAATCGCGCGTCATAGAAGTGCTTTCGTCAAGGGTGACCGACACGTGGCATCCACCATAACAGGACGCCGTTAAGCTACCGAGTCCAGTTTTGGATCCCATAACCCGTTAGTAGCCCAGACTAATGGGAAATTTCCACGTGTAAAATTCTGATTGGCCGGAGGAAACACGTGTCAGCTCGTTAGTGGGTCAGATAGGGGCCTATGATATGTCGACACGTGCGACGGCCCACCACTGGCCCATTTAGCTTACAAAGGCTGGCACGTTTGACTTGGTCAAAAGATAGCGAGCTGGCCCATGAAAAGCCTGTTAACGGTCTCTTCGCAAATAGCCCATTTTACGGCCCGGTAACTCACGGCCCGTCAGGGCCTACACGAAATCGGCCCAACAACGTCATGTGGGCCGTCGAATATAACACCAGCCCATTTCACTTTCGGCCCATGTATGGCCCACAACATCTTTCGGCCCATATGAGGCCTTTGTATCTTTAGGCCGTTTAGAGGCCCACGGTGACTCTAGCCCATAATGAATAGTAAATTTCTTTGCACCCATTAACGGCCCATGATTCACATGGGCCGTTTCCAGCCCGTGTTAGCTTTCAGCTCTTGACAGCCCATACGTTCTTGGGATCCTTTCTGGCCCTCGATTACTTCCGGCCCGTTACTGGCCTGTTCCCCTAATGGGACAAATTCAGCCAGTGGCAAGAGTCAGCCCATTTCTATCCTGTTAACCCATTGTGCTGTTTCGAGCCCGTCCTATATTCTGGCCCATTAACGACCCGTTATGCCTGTGATAGAATTAAGCCTTTGCTGTCCCCAGGCTTGTTAACGGCCCGTTACCATGCTGGGCCAATACCAATTACGCCCGTTTACGACCCATGTAGACCCATTTATCCGACGGCCCGAGGCCCACCAATTCTATGGCCGTGTTGGAGGCCCATTTAAATACGACATGTAGGAGGCCCATGGATCCTACGGCCCGTAGCAGGGTCAAGGCTACCATGGTCCATATATGGCCCATGGTTGTTGCGGCCACTAGCAAACCAGGGAAAAAGAAGACTAGGAAATAAATAAGCGCGAAACTAACACTAGGCCATTAAGGCGATTGCACATATTACATCCACTAGGCATCAAAGATCGCCACCAGTGCAAATATAGGGAACACCCTACACTATACAAAAATGGCTTGCTATTTTCTTCAGCCAGTGGCTGGACGTTAAGAACAAATTTTATATCGCAACATAACAAATTACAACTATAAAACAAATGGAAGATTGGCATAAAAGTTAACAGTCTGGCAGATAAATGCACCACTAGAAGTTCAGAAGCTCAGTTCATTTGACCTTACTGTTACATTTTCATGTTGTATTGTCCGATGGAGCACCATAACCTTCGCCTTCATTTCTCCTGGGCTCCTGAACAACATAACAAATGTCTGATAGTCTGGTTTCAAAACCATGCATATCTTGACGACATCGAACAATGTCTGTCCTTGTTTCACAAAGGGTCTCTGTTAAGGCACAGACTTGTGTCTAGAGCGCAGATATAACATTGTTTTGAGCTTGCATATCCTGATCTTGAGGTAGTTTGGACGAGATTGCCTTAACAACCAACCTAGTATTATGCAGGAACGTGCTTTTGGCACTATTAGTGGACAGGTACTGACCCACTGCATCAAGAGCTGACATTGCGGTTATAGTTGCCTCGCCACTTTCAGAAGGTGGCGGTTCCACCATTTTTTCCATAGCTTCCTGAAAATTTGAGTTTTTACATTAGTAGTACCAGAACAGAAGATATTAAGGAGGCAGCAAAACCAAACAAAATAGCTTTGGTCTATGTACACAACTTATTCTGCTGAACCCATGTAAAATATTAGTTGTATTTTACTGCAAAGTACATAATAAAACCATGTTCCAAACATATGACCATGTACCATTGTCAGGGGTTAGGTGCGAAGTATGCCAAAGGATGGCTTATCATGGTGGGGGCGAGTAGAACGTCGTCGGTGCCTGGAAACGGGATGAGGCGAAGACATGCACATCGGCGAATCTTACCCAGCTTCACGGCTCTCTGGGGAGATAATACCCCTACTGCTGCTCCGCGGGGTCTCCGCATGATCACTATGGCAAAGTGTCTACACGGTTGCTCCTTGAGCTGTTTCCTGGAGGTAGGAGAGGGCAAGGCTAGCTCTCTCCCTCCTATATGATCTGGTCTAGAGCTAATGGGTTCCAACCCTTTGCATGGGTGCCCTGTGGGGTTTATATAGGCCTACCCCCCAGGGGTACAATGGTAATCTGGCCGGACGCGGGCCCAGCTGTCAGCGCCTCTGGCCTCCATCTTCCCTGCCGACCGCTGGGGCCCGCCGACTGGTGGGCCCCGCCGACTGGCCTGGTACGGAGCCGACAGGCCGCGTCCGCCGTGGGCGGGTCTTGCCGGCTGCTGATTACTGTAGTCGTGCTTCTGATGACGCGTGCTTGATCATGGGGTCGTGGCAACAGCCCCGCCGCCTGGCGGGCGATCACTATTGCCAATCTCCATCACATCTTGATTAATGGCGCATGGGCCCCGGGGGAGGGCTCGGCCGACTCCCCGGGGCCGACTCTCGATGGGTCCGACTGGTGGTCCTCTTGCCGTCTCCTGGGGTCTCACTGACTGGTGGGACCCGCTGCCTTGGGACCGCACAGACAAACCGTCGTGGGTGTAGGATTCAGTCCTGCGGTGCTGATGTCAGGGCCGGCATGGCAACAGTGCCACGCCGCACGGAGATCTTCTGGGGTACGGCGTGCTATGGCCATGCCTGCCCTTGGTAAGGGGCGGGAGTGGGCTTCATTGTAGCCACTCCCCTACCCCGTCCCACTTGATGAGGTCATGGGGTTTGTTGGACTCGCAGGCCGACTCCCCAAAGCTGGCTTCTCTGGAAGTCGCCAGTCAGGAGTCGGCTTTCCCTGAAGTCATCCTTGGGACTCGGCCGTGAGTGGTCAGTCGGCCATCTTGCCGTCGACTTCTCGAAGGCGGCTCTTCGTCCTGGGGTCTTCAAAGGTTCTGGGCCTCGGGTTGGCCTACCTGTGGCCCATTACTCCGACAGTAGTCCCCGAAGCTGGTGAGGCGCCGCGGACGATCGGCCGAGAAGCCTCAGCAGTTTCTCTTTCCAGGTGCTCAAAACATGGCTCTTGGTTGACTTCCGCCGGGCCGGCTAGAAGGAGTCGAACTCGCCCAACTCTGACTCACACAATATTTCGAACGTCGCGGCGGGATCCAAGTAGCGTGCTTGCTAAGCGTCCGGGCCGCCGCCCGTTCTAGGCCTGTCATGCGATGACACGTGGCTGGGCCATTCTGCCAGCCTACGCGTGCGATGGGACAGGCCCATAGGCGGGGCCCGCCACTACCGTGCCTCGGCGCCCGAGAGGATCCGCCGCGGCCCAGGCGGACGGTTGGGATTCCCGTGGAGTTACTGCACGCAGTAACTTTGTCGTGGAACATGGGGGTCATGGGGCCGTGGGCATAGTAAATCCCCCGACCGCCCCCTCGGCTTCGCAGCCCACGAGGCTATAAGTAGGGGAAAGAGGGGGGCAGGCGCGCCCCTCCTTCCCACCACTCCTCGCTCTCCTCCTTCGTCTTCTTCTTCGCACCGCCGCGCGCCCAAGCTTCGACGAACGCCGCGGCGATCAGCTCGCGATGAGCTCTTCCTCCGCTGCAGCGCCTCCCCCAGTGCGCTCCGGCACCTGGGACGGCTCCGAAGTTCACGACGACCACATCGAGTTCCTCCGCAGGACTCGTCGGCACCCTGGCGAGGATCACGTGCGGGTGCGTCTTGCACTGAGGGGGGAGATTTCCCCCGTGCTGCAGGAGGGCAAGCGGGTCATCTTCCGCTCGCACTGCCTACGCGGGTTGGGGCTGCTGGCGAGCAGCTTCTTCTGCTCCTTCCTGGAGTTCTACGGCCTCCAGCCGCACCACCTCACGCCCAACACGGTGGTGCTATTGTCCGCCTTCGTGGCCTTGTGCGAAGGCTTCCTCAGAGTCCTCCCCACCCTCGAGCTCTGGGGGAGTTCTTCTTCTCCAAGCTCGGCACCCAGGCTGCAGGCGTGCCGGCTCAATGCGGCGCTTTCATCGCCGTGCGAAGGTCGGGGGCCGACAACCCCTTCCCCTCCATCTCGCTGATAAAGTCGGTGAAGATGTGGTAGAGATCGTACTTCTACGTCAGGAGCGTCTCCGCGAGGGGTGACTGGGTCAACCTACCGGCTTTCGAAGCCGGCCCGCCGGCTGGGAGACTGCCCAACTGGTCGTACCGGGCCAAGTCACTGACGCCTACGGGAGCCGGCGCCATCGCGCGACTCCGAGTGCTAACACAGTCGGAGGGCTTGACTGGTCCAGACCTGCTAGCCGCCTTCGTGGCGCGCCGAGTTCTCCCGCTCCAAGGCCGCCCCCATATGATATGCCAAATGAGCGGGCACCGCGACCCGAGTCGGATGTGCACCAAGGATATGCCTCACGAGGAGGTGGCCATCATGGTGAACTACCTCTCGGACAGCAAGCTCCTGGAGGATTGGCGGTTCGGCAAGGAGCCATACTCCCGCGCCAACCCCCCACCCGTGGTGAGTTGCCTTTCCTTTCTTTCTTTCGATTATCTTCTTTCTTGCCGAGTTTGTTTTAACCAGTCGGCTTTGGTCAGAATCCCCTCCTCCACCCGCCAGCTGGCACCTCGGGGCCGGCCCGCGAGTTCCTCGCCGATCGGGCGAAGAGCAACGTCGACGACCCTGATCTAGGGGCGGCGGCTCTGGAGGACGACGCCGAGGGGGAGGAGGAGCAGCAGGTGACTTCAGGCCATCGCCACTTTCGCCGACTGGCCTGACGACGACGCCGAGGGAGAAGTCACCCCCCGCCATCGGCCAGGAGCCAGCTAGCCTGGCGCAGGCTCTTCTGCCGCGCCGGGTGCTCCAGGCGGCGGGAAGAAGGGCAGGGCCGTGCCGACCTTGTTCGGCAGTCGGCCGAAGAAACCCAAGGGTTCGGCTGCGGTGACCCGGCGGGACGAGGCGGCTACGAAGGCCATCTGCTTTCGTAAGAAAGTGAAGAAGCCATCGTTGGTCTCCGCGTGAGTATTCTGTCTTAATGCTTTATTCTTTTTTGTGGCTTTGCCTGAGTCTTTTGCTTGCTTCCCTTGCTTCAGGGCTCCCCTCACTCTTGAGAGGGTCACCGCCGCCTCCGTCATGGGGTCAGCGGAGACGTCCGCCACCACTCGGCGGATTGACCCCGCTGCTGACCTCCGGGAGGCGACAGAGCCGAATGTGTAAGAGAAACGCAACGAAGAAAAGGCCGTTCGCCTGGAGAAGGCGGAGGCCGATAGGGCGGAGGCCTCCGCCAAGAAAAAACTGGCGGAAGCCGAAGCCGCCGCTGCGATGAAGCGGCAGGCTGAGGAGGCCGCACGCCGCCAATCGGCCGTGTTCGTCACCCTGTTGAACTCTGCGCCGCCGCCTCCGGAGTTCACGGGGCAGACTGGGAAAGCCGGCGGCGAGAACCCCGTCATGGAGAGGGAACGAGGCGACCCCTCTACGCCGGACGTGATCGTTCCGCCGCCACCTCCGGCGCCGTCTGAGAGTGCGCAAGGCAAGCAGCCAGCGGACCCTCCGGTGCCGCCGACCGAAGACGAGGCCGTGGCGAGGTTACTCCTCCAAGTCGGCTCGCCGACGCGCCGCCGTCTGGAGAAGGTGACTTCGGCACCCCGCCTCCTGGAGGCCGGCACCGCCAGCTCGGCGATCCCAGACGCCGAAGCGACGAGCGCCGCGCCCATTGGGTGGGTGCAAGGAGGCGGCACAGGGCCACTGAACCAGGCGCTTCAGGACGTCCAGGCGAAGCTTCGTGCTGAGGGCGACGCTCTCCAGAATTGCACCAAGGCGTACCTGGCGTTGCGGGCAGCCGTTCGGGTATGTTTTTTCCTTTGGTCCTTGTTTCCTTGTTCCTCTCTGTGGGGGCGCGCCAGCGCACCCACTGGGTGTAGTCCCCGAGTTTCGGGCTGGCTGCTGAGCAGGCGGCCCGGAACTCCAATTGATGAATCTGGGTATTAACTTTTGTCTGAAACGCTTGACGCAGGATTACCACAACCTCCGCGTCACTGCCGTCAACCGTAACGTTGAAGAGCTGGGCAAGCGGACCGCCGATTTTTCGGAGAGCCAGAGTAAGTCCTTTTTCTTCTTTGCAGGGGCGTGCTGGCGCACCCGCGGGCTGTAGTCCCCGAGATTCGGGCCGACTGCTGAGCAGTCGGGCCGGATCTCCCCGGCGATCTTCTTTATTGATGACTTAACGCCTTCTTTCTTCCTTCTTTTCAGGAGCCAACGCTGCTCTTCAACAGCAGCTGAGCGAAGCCAACTCCGCATTGCGCGCCAAAGGGGAGGAGTGCAGCAAGCTCGCCACGGAGCGTGACCTGCTGGCCACTCAATTGGCAGAGCAGAAGGAGCTGCTTGCGAAGACGCAGAGGGAGGCAGAAGAGACGGAAACCGCCCTCCTGGCCGAGTTCGCGAGAAAGCGCTCCTCCTGGTCTGACAAGGAGGCGATGCTGGCCATGCAGGCTCCGCGCACCCCCAGCCTGACGGCCGACTGGCTAGAGGTCGCGGCTGGTCGTCTTGAGGCCTGGAAGGGTTCTTCGGCTCGAGCTGGAGCGCGTCGGGCCTTGGAGTTCGTCAAGGCGTGGTATCCGGGGCTGGATCTAGACTGGCTAGCCACGCTTCGATCGGAGGCCCAGCCGGAGCTGGCAGTTGCGGAAGACGCCCTCATCAAGCGTGTTGCGGCGATCGCCAAGTACACCGACACCAGCATCTTCGTCCCCGAGCGGTTTGAAGACGGCGAGGAGGTACCGCCAGAGTGGTTTGGGGTGAACCCAGACTACAGCAAGGACTCGGCAGAGGTGATTGGCTCCAGCGTCGAGGAGGAAGGCGAGGCGGAGGACGGAGGCGAGACGGAGGCACCAGAAGACGGAGCAGACGGCCAGCCTCAGCTCGACCGTGCCTCCAGCAACGAGCCGCGTGTGACCGACCTGACTGCCAATGGAGGCGATCAAGCCGAGACTACCTAGTCGGCCGCCCCGACGCCTAACGTTGCCGCCTCCTCCGACCCTCCGAATCCGTCTGCTGCTTCCTAAGCTGTTGCTTTACCTTTATTTTATCTGCTTTAGTAGTCTTTGCAGAACTTGTTAATTCGCACAATTCCACCCGCGGGGTGTATTTTGAACTTCTGCTCGAAGATTCGGCCAAGGGCCTACGTTATGTAAATATATTTATCCGAGTTCTATTTTTTTGTTGCTCATTGCTCTTTTGGCTTTTTTCCTTTGCCGCTTTCTCTTAGTTGCCTGCTTTGCCAATCGGACAGCCGCTCTGCGAACTTCCGCTGGATCAAATGCTTGGCTACTTTGGGAAGGCAAGTACTTAGCCGTTTTTAATAGTTTTTGAGCAAGTTGAATAGAAGGCGGCAATCTGACTATTCGAGAGTCGGTTTCTAAAAAAAGGCTGGATACCGTCTTGAGCTATGTTTTATGCTTTGAGTCCTTAGCCATTTTTCATGTGAACACCCATTCTACCTTACTTCTACCCACCGTACAGTCGCTTATGCGAGCTGCGGCTTCTGACAGGAGACGGTTTAGGTGTTACACACTACTTATCCGGCTGCAGGAAGCATTTCACAGTGCAAGGTGGCAAGTCCCCGGGCCGACTTGTCGAGCCCAGTGCCAAGCGGCATAACAAAGAGTAACATACTTGTAGGCATAATTTTTATCACATAGACAAAAGAGGGCAGTCCCCGAGCTCGTCTCGGGGGCCCAAAGTCTTGGTACTTTAATACAAAAGGTAGCATGGTACATACTGCATCAACTGTAAAATCTTTGGAGGAGATTTGCATTCCATGGCCGCTCTGTCTCCTTGCCGGAGTCGTCCCTCTTGCGTGCTCGGGGCTTCTGAGCGTCAATCAAGTAGTAGGAGTCATTGCCTAGTACTTTGCTGATGATGATGACAGGGCCTTCCCAAGGCGCCGACAACTTGTGCGGGCCGGCTGTTCGCTGGATCAGCCGTAGCACAAGGTCGCCTTCTTGGAAAGATCTTGGCTTGACCTTCCTATTGTGGTATCGGCGCAGGCTCTGCTGGTAGATGCTGGACCGACTGAGTACCAACAACCGGCCCTCTTCCAGCGGATCGACGCCGTCTTGTCGTGCTTCTTCTGCTTCCTCCTCGGTGTACATGGTGACTCGTGGGGAGTCGAACTCTATGTCCGTTGGGATGATGGCTTCGGCACCATAGACAAGGAAGGAAGGCGTGAAGCCGGTTGACTTGTTTGGAGTCGTGCACAGACTCTAGAGGATGGCTAGTAGCTCGTCGAGCCAGCAGCCAGCCAAGCGCTCCAGAGGCTCGATCAGCCGGGGTTTGATGCCGGACAGGATGAGGCCGTTTGCTCGCTCCACCTGGCCGTTTGACTATGGATGGGCGACGGACGCTAGGTCCAGTAGGATGCCCTGCGTTGCGCAAAAATGGGCCAAGGCGCCTTTGGCAAAATTTGTGCCATTGTCGGTGATGATGTTGTGTGGTATGCCGTACTGAATTGTGATATCGGAGATGAAAGTCACGGCAGTCGGACCGTTCAGCTTCTTGATTGGCTTCGCTTGTATCCACTTGGTGAACTTGTCCACTGTGACAAGTAATTGAGTTAAGCCACCTCGTGCTGTCTTGAATGGTCCCACCATGTCTAGGCCCTAAACTGCGAAAGGCCAGGCAATGGGGATGGTCTTGAGTGCAGAAGACGGCTGGTGCGGCTTGGAGCTGAACTTCTGGCACCCTTTGCATTTTTGGACCAATTCCTTGGCCTCTTCTAGGCAGTCGGCCAGAAGAAACCGTGTCGAAAGGCTTTTGGCGACGAGTGCTCTTGAAGCCGCATGGTGGCCGCACTCGCCTTGATGGATGTCTTTGAGAATTGCTTGGCCTTGCTCTGGCTCTACGCAGCGCTGGTAGACACCAGTGACGCTGCGCCTGACCAGCTCTCTGTTGACTATGGTGTAGGCTGCCGCCCGGCGTTGTACTTGCCGAGCTGAGGTCTCATCAGTCGGCAGCTCTTTGCTCACCAGGAATTTGAGGATGGGCTGGGCCCATGAGGGTGCTGCTATTTCTTCGACTGCCAGAACTGCGACTTGGACGAGGGCGGTTGGGCTGGGAGGCGGCGGGTTGGAGTCAACAACCGCTTGCTGGGTTAATGAAGTCCCCAGGCCGACTGGCGCGGCCCTTGGGTCGAGTTCTGGAGTCTTCGAGTCCGCCGCCGCAGTCCCCGGGCCGGGTTCGACTGTGGCGGCTTTGGAGCCATCTGCCAAAATCCCCGTACCGTCTGCCGGGGCTCTGGAGTCGGATCCGACGTCTTCGGGAGGAGCCGGCACAAAAATGGAGTCTGATTCTGGTGAAGGCTTGACAGACGGCTTGAGGAGGCGTTGAAGGGCGACGCCGGATGGTATTGCTTGGCGGGTAGAGCCGATTCGTGCCAAGGCGTCTGCTTGGTCGTTGTCGTTTCTTGGCACATGGAGGAACTCGCACCCTTCGAAATACCCGCTGAGTTGCTGCACGAGGAAACGGTAACTCGCCATGTTTGCATCTTTCGCGTCCCAGTCGCCAGATGACTGCTGGACCACTAAGTCCGAGTCGCCATAACACAAGATCCGGCGGATGCCAAGTTCTTTGGCAAGCCGGAGCCCGTGAATGAGCGCCTCGTACTCGGCGACGTTGTTGGAGGCGGCAAAATGGATTTGCAGTGCGTATTTGAGCTTGTCGCCTTTAGGAGAGGTGAGGACGACGCCGGCTCCCAAGCCGGTGCGCATCTTGGAGCCGTCGAAATGCATCCGCCAATGGGTGGAGTCAGGCGCTGGAGGTAGGTACTGGGTCTCGGCCCAGTCGACGAGGAAGTCGGCCAGTGCTTGTGACTTGATAGCGGTGCGGGGCTGGTAGTGGATGGTGTAGGGAGCCAGCTCTATGGCCCACTTGGCCACTCGGCCAGAAGCATCTCGGCTACCAATGATCTCGGCAAGCGGGGCCGTGCAGACCACCGTGATTGGATGCTCTTGAAAGTAAGGCTTCAATTTCTTGGCAGTAAAGTGTACGCCATAGCACATCTTCTGGTAGTGGGGGTAGTTCTGCTTGGAGGTCGACAGTACTTCGCTCAGGTAATATACCGGTCTCTGGATAGGTAGTGCCTTGCCTTCCTCCTTGCGTTCCACTACAATGACCGTGCTGACTACCCGGCTGGTGGCGGCGATGTACAGGAGCATAGGTTCCTTGGGAGTCGAAGCCGCCAGGACGGGTGGAGTAGTTAGCATCTTCTTCAACTGGAGAAAAGATTCATCCGACTTATGGTTCCACTCGAAAAAAGTGGTCTTCTTCATGAGTTGGTATAAGGGGAGAGCTTTCTCGCCCAGCCGACTGATGAATCGGCTGATGGACGCCAAGCAGCCGGTGAACTTTTGCACATCCAGCAGTCGGCTGGGTACCTCCATTCTCTCAATGGCCTTGATCTTTACAGGGTTGCATTCTATGCCGCGTTCAGAGACCAGGAATCCAAGGAGCTGGCTGGCTGGTACTCTGAAGACACACTTCTCGGGATTGAGCTTGATTTGGAATCGGCGCAGGTTCTCAAAGGTCTCCTTGAGGTCTTCCAGCAGTGTTCCACGCTTTTCCGTCTTCACCACCACGTCGTCCACGTAGACGTGGGCGTTCCTGCCGAGCTGCTTGAGGAGGCACTTCTGCATGCAACGCTGAAAGGTGGCGCCGGCATTCCTTAAGCCGAACGTCATGGTGAGGTAGCAGAAGGCTCCAAACGGCGTGATGAAGGCGGTCTTCAGTCTGTCAGCCGGGTTCAGCTTGATCTGGTGATATCCTGAGTATGCATCCAAAAAACTCAACAGCTATCACCTGATCGATTCTTGGTAGAGCAAATGGGTCCTTGGGGCAGGCCTTGTTGAGGCTCGTGTAGTCAATACACATTCACCACTGCTTGTTCTTCTTCAGTACCAGGACCGGATTTGCTAGCCATTCTGGAAAGAACACTTCCATAATGAAGCCGGCTGCTAGGAGTCGGGCTATCTCTTCTCCGACAACTCTTCTCTTCTCTTCTGATAGGCGGCGCAGGGGCTGCCTGACCGGCTTTGCATCAGATCGGACATGTAACTTGTGCTCGGCGAATTCCGTCGGTACACCTGGCATGTCTTTGGGGGACCATGCGAAGATGTCCCGATTCTCACGGAGGAAATCGACGAGCTCGCCTTCCTATTTGCTGTCGAGGTTTGCACCTACGACAGCGTACCTCTCTGGGTGCTCCGGATCCAAGGGTATCTTCTTTGTCTCTTTGGCCGGTTTGAACGAACCTTCAGCCTCCGACTCCTTCGGGTTGGGCGATACCTCTGGCTGCTTGCCGGCCATCGCCACAACTCGCTCAAGGAGCCGCTTCTCGGCCGCGATTACCAGGGACTCGGCCAGCCGACTGCTCTCAGCCGCGCAGGCAGACGACTTCCGGTAGTCGCCGGCCACAGTCAGAATTCCCCTGGAACTGGGCATCTTCATCTTGAGGTAGGCGTAGTGGGGGACCGCCATGAACTTGGCCAAGGCGGGTCGGCCGAGTAGCGCATGGTATGGGCTCTCGAGGTCCACCACCTCAAACCAAACAGACTCTCGGCGGAAGTGATCTTTGTCTCCAAAGAGGACGTCCATCAGGATCTTGCCGATTGGTGAGCAGGAAAGCCCAGGAACAATGCCGTGGAACACGGTCCGGTTGTTCTGAAGCTGTCTTTGCTTGATTCCTAACTTCTCCATGGTGCTCTTGTACAGGATATGGATGTTGCTGCCTCCATCTATCAGAACTCGCAAGAAACGCACGGCTCGTCTATCCGTAGCAAAGGTGGCGTTCAAGACCAAGGCATAGGAGCCCGGACTTGGCATCACCTCTGGGTGGTCAGCCCTGCTCCAGCTGATGGGCTTCTCGGACCAGTGCATGAACTCTGGCGTCTCTGATGCTACCGCGTTCACCTCTTGTCGCTGCAGCCGCCTGCTGCGTCGATCATCAGCCATACTGGTAAACACCACGTAGGCTCCGTGTTCTTCAGGGTATTCGTCTTGTACTGCGCCGACTAGCCTGACAGCCGGCTGCTGGGGCGGAGGCGGAGGCGGCTACCCAGCAGGCGGGGGTGGCAGGAGGCCGTCTCCCTTGGCGATCCTCGTGAGCCAGTGGCACTTCCGGGTGGTGTGATTCGACGGCTTCGCGCCGCTATGGAACTTGCAAGGTCCATCCAGGGTCTGCTTGTAGGAGAAGGCCGGCAACCAGTTTGGCTTGCCGCCTTTCTGTCGCTTGGGCGGAGGCTGCTCATCCGGCTGCTGGGCTTCAATGGTCGCAACCTGCCAGCTGCTGGAAGCCGCCTGCGGGGCCTTGCGCTTGTGGTCGCCCTGCTGTTGTCGCCGGTTGGCGTCTCCCGCCGGAGTTCTTGGAGCTTGATGGGCCATTTTGCCAGTTTGTGCTGATTTGAATCTCCGCCTTCATGGAGGAGTCGGCCGTGGCGTCCTTGTCCTCTATGATCAGCAGCTTGTCGAGGGTTTCTGGCTCGTCGTAGAGGAGCTTGTGCTTGAGGAGGGTGCCTTCTCTGCACCCGGCTGTGAAGTACTCAATGGCCTGCACCTCGTGCACGCCCTCACAGGAGTTTCGAAGCTCGGCCCAATGCGTTAGGTAATCGCGAGTCGATTCGTTGGAGCCTTGCACGCACAAGGAGAGCTGACGAGGCTTGGGAGGACGCTTGTACATGCTGGTGAAGTTGTGGACGAACGCTTCGGTGAAGTCGACCAAGCTGTTGATGCTGCGGGGCTTCAGGCTGTTCAACCATGTCCGGGCCGTGCCCTGGAGCATGAGCGGAACGTACTTTACGGCGACACGCTTGTTGCCGTTTGCTATGCTGACAGCCGTGGAGTAGTCGACTAGCCAATCTTCCGGCTTCACGGAGCCGGTATACTTGGGTGTGTCTCTTGGGAGCGTGAACCCTCTGGGAAAGGGCTCGTCTCGAATGCGGGGCCCGAAACAAGGCGGACCCAGCTCGTCTTCTTCTTCCAACGCTAGGGATCGGTGAAGTCGGTCGATCCGGTGGCAGGCGTCATTCTCTCCAACTCCCTCTCGGCGGCCAAGACGGTCGCCGAGAGTCGGATGGTCAACAGGCGGCTGGGAGACTCGCCTCTCCTTGCGAGGAGGGGGAGGCGGACAGTCGTCCCGTCGTTCCACTGCTCTTGGGCGGCCGTCTCGGTCGCGCTCTATGGTAATGCGAGTCCAACTGTGGCTGATAGCCGGATCCTTGTCTCTTCTTCCTCGGGCGGCGCCAGTCGGCGTCCGAGACGTCGCGCCTTGATCTTGGCGAAGGTCGTCATTCTGCCGCTGCGGCACCTCCATGCGGCAGCCGGCCTCGTTCTGCGCGGCGGCCGCATCGAGGAGCCGCTGGACTCGCTCCATCATGAGGCGGCATTCTTCGCCCTCGAAATTGTCCAGCTCATCCGCCGCTGCCTGGGTGGCTCGGATGTTCTCCGCTGGTGTAGTGTACACAGGGCGGTTGCCCCAAACAGGTTGGCGATGGCTACGCCGTGCTGCTGGACCGCGCCAAGGCGGCTGGGCCCCGCCGGGGCCGGCGAGCCACCGACGGCGCGATCCATCTCCCGCTGGTAGGCTTCTGACAAGCGTCTCATGCTGGCCAGCTTCTTCGCGCCTTCAACGAGCTGAAGGCGGCGCGCCTCCAACGTCTCTGCGTCAGCGTCTTCCGGAATGGGCGCAGTTAGGTCTTGTAGCACTGCGCCGAGTGAGTCGTGCGCTCCTTCGCCGGGGAGCTCGTCATGACTGATGACGAGCACCTCGGTGACGGTTCTTCCGTCGCTCTCCGCGCGAGGGAGAGGTTCTTTGTAGACCACCACATTAGTGGGGAACGCGTCGAGCGACGCGGTGTCGGAGTCGACCAGCATCGGGTCGGTGGAGCCTACAGACTCTAAGTCTACGGTAGGCTCGCCGGAAACGTGGAGTTGATCGAGGAGGCCCGCGAGGAGGCTCTCGGAGCCGCCCATGCCTGCGTTGGATGCAGGTTCGTCGGGGAGGCGAACCTCGCCGACAAGTTCGGCCAGGCAGCTGGCTGCGCAGGCGATCTCAAAGCCGCGCAGCGCGTCGGCGCAAACTCCATCTGGCGTGCCTGGCAAGCTGCGCTCGCCAGGGAGGAAAAGGGTTCCCATCTAGAACAGGTCTCCGGACGGCGGTGCACCACGCCCCACGGTGGGCGCAAAATGTCGGGGGTTAGGTGCGACATATGCCAAAGGATGGCTTATCATGGTGGGGGCGAGTAGAACGTCGCCGGTGCCTGGAAACGGGATGAGGCAAAGACATGCACGCCGGCGAATCTTACCCAGCTTCAGGGCTCTCCGGGGAGATAATACCCCTACTGCTGCTCTGTGGGGTCTCCGCATGATCACTATGGCAAAGTGTCTACACGGTTGCTCCTTGAGTTGTTTCCTGGAGGTAGGAGAGGGCAAGGCTAGCTCTCTCCCTCCTATATGATCTGGTCTAGAGCTAATGGGTTCCAACCCTTTGCATGGGTGCCCTGGGGGGTTTATATAGGCCTACCCCCAGGGGTACAATGGTAATCCGGCCGGACACGGGCCCAACCGTCGGTGCCTCTGGCCTCCGTCTTCCCTGCCGACCGCTGGGGCCCGCTGACTGGCCTGGTACGGAGCCGACAGGCCGCGTCCGCCGCGAGCAGGTCTTGCCGGCTGCTGATTACTGTCGTCGTGCTTCTGATGACGCGGGCTTGATCATGGGGTCGTGGCAACAGCCCCGCCGCCTTGCGGGCGATCACTATCGCCACTCTCCATCACATCTTGATTAATGGCGCGTGGGCCCCGGGGGAGGGCTCGGCCGACTCCCCGGGGCCGACTCTCGACGGGTCTAACTGGTGGTCCTCTTGCCGTCTCCTGGGGTCTCTCTGACTGGTGGGACCCGCTGCCTTGGGGCCGCACAGACAAACCGTCGTGGGTGCAGGATTCGGTCCTGCGGTGCTGATGTCAGGGCCGGCATGGCAACAGTGCCACGCCGCACGGAGATCTTCCGGGGTACGGCGCGCTGTGGCCATGCCTGCCCTTGGTAAGGGGCGGGAGTGGGCTTCATTGTAGCCACTCCCCTGCCCCGTCCCACTTGATGAGGTCATGGGGTTTGTTGGAGTCACAGGCCGACTCCCCAAAGCTGGCTTCTCTGGAAGTCGCCAGTCAGGAGTCGGCTTTCCCTGAAGTCATCCCTGGGACTCGGCCATGAGTGGTCAGTCGGCCATCTTGCCGTTGACTTCTCGAAGGTGGCTCTTCGTCCTGCGGTCTTGAGGGGCGCAGCCTGCCCCAATGTCTTGAAAGGTTCTGGGCCTCGGGTTGGCCTACCCGTGGCCCATTACTCCAACAACCATGGCTAATGTATTGTCTATTTCTTCACATTGTATTGACAGCTAAGGATAAAGAGACAAAGTTTATAATACGGTAAGCATAGTATGACATCATTCATATCACAAAAACAACTGAGAACAGACAAACATGCAATTGTAACGTTGTGTGGGCAAGTCCAGCACTGAACTAGATTACAGGTCAAGATCAAAGGAACATCACTCCTCTCTTTTAAACCTTGTAAGGTGCAATGATACGCTAAGACAGTTGTGTATACAATTGAAAAGAGTAATAGACATTTGCTGCAAACCATGCACTTCAAGGCACAAGTTAGAGTAAGTAGTAGTTAAAAGGCATGAGGATTAAGGACTTACAACAACGGCTTTGACTAGTGTAGTCATGCCCTTTGTCTTGTTGGTGCGACAGTCCTTGAAGATTTCCACAGCATTTGGTTCAGGTACTTTTTGGTCCTTGCGGGCTTTCCTCTGCATTTGGAACAAGTCAATATAGATATGATAATATGGTACAGCAAAAAGAGTGAAACGGCAACTAATTACAAGAGCCTCGCAGTGTGCAATATAGCTACGAGATCCTTTCGTCTGTTGGAATTTCACTTTCGTATGGTTGGCCTTGTTCTTTGAACAATTCAGCTACAAGAAGATAGATTTGTGTGGCACATGCGTAAATAGGACTTCAACATGTGATCTGATCACATATATATAATGTACTTGATACTTCGGATCAGACTAGTGTTTAACGAGGCCTCTCTAGTCTTAATCCGATATATTTTCCACTGGAGATGTTTGGGCAAGTTCACTGTTAGCCTTGCCTTCAAAGTGAGTTTTCCTAAAGTTATACCGATACTGTCGCAGAGCAGACTTGAAAACATGGGCGCAAGCTTGTCCGGTTGCATCATCTTGGCTATCCAACTTGAACCTCATCTGTTGAAAATTATGGGAGTCTCATTATCAGCAACCTAGAAAGTATTGGATAGAGCAAGACGATATTACTAGTTTCCATACATAACCATACTTACAGATAAATGGTCGAGGAAGGTGTTGAACTGGGTTTCGTCTTTCTCATTCCTGTACTGAATCCATGTTGGGAGGATACGTACATGACACCTAACGGCAACCACTGGCTATGATACTAACTTGGCTGACTCTGTAGCATCACGTGGCCTTTTTAAACCTGCCTCAAAACGGATCTCCATTCTTCCTCCTCTAGATTTAGTTAGCCTATCGAGCACTATCCCTGATCTTTGTTTCCTCTTGCGCCTAGGTTCTAGTCCAACAACAAAAATAGGAAGTGTTAGTGTACATCAAACTGTGAGACTACATATAAAGAAGCATGCAACTATAACTTGACTCTAGCACCTACCTTCTTGCTGTTGAAGCTCACAAAGTTCATCTGATCTTGCCAACTCACCTTGTGTCAAGAGTGCTTCGGAAGTAGTGTCAGGTGGCAAGGGAGCTTGGGAACATGCTGCTAGCTGAGTTTACCAACGAGTAAATCGTGCAGCTGGTGGTACTATGGAAGGTGCAACAACTAGGTATGTCTCTGCTTGTTTGGTGGCAACTATTTGTTTCTGTTTGGCTTGTTCTGCAGCTCGTGTAGCATGGGATACCCTGTCGGTACAATTTTCCGCTGGACTTTGACCTTCTATTGCACCATCAGTACCAGCAGAATCTGCAGGATTGTTCCGCTTCCCTTTCCTTGTTGTTCTGTGTTGCTTCCTCTTTCTCTATGCCATGTTAAGTCAAGCTGATAAGAAAAACGAATAACAATTTAGTTCTTCAGAACAAATGTACTTTGATGTAAGAACATGGTGTGATAGACAGATGTTGTATGTTCTAGAAACAGGAACATGTGTCTTAGTCACAAGTATAATGTGTAAAGTAAGTAGATGAAATTCAACAAAATTAGAAGCAATACAAGCTAGACATCGTACATAACATGCAACCATATGTAACAGTGCCAAGTTAGAGGGAGCACCGGTGATGGTGCACTAGGGGAGACGTGCTCATCACCAACATAGCTACGTTGAGTGTCTATGCATGTGTTGTCTTGGAAATCATCTTGGGGGGATGGAGGAATAGAATATGTAGAGGCCCTCCATTTGGAAGGAGCACCTTCATTCGCTACCTTCCTAACTTCCTTCCGCTTTATTGGTTTTGAATTATCAAGTAAAACTGACAAGAAAAATCAATAAAATTCACTCTTCAGAACTCATTCGTGCATGATACTAACAATCACTACTTTGATGTAAGGCAAACACATGATTCCAGGATGGAATAATACGAAAAATAGGACGGCATGGCATATTCACAACTGTTTGTGTAAACTAAGCAGAGACCATTTCAACAAATAAGAAGCAGTGCAAGCTAGACACCACATGAAAGATACAACCAATATGACTCTGCCAAGCTAAAAGCATCCCATCATAAATGCATTTCAACAAATTAGAAGCAGCGCATGCTATAAATCATATGAAAGATGCAACTAATATTACACTGCATATACTGAAGGTGTCTCGTCATATTGATTTATGCGGGATATAAAAAAACAATAGTTTTATGTGAGGACATGCTTAATAGACAGATGTACTATGTACTAAAAACAGGAAGGCATGTCACATTAACAAGTATAATGTATAAACTAAGCAGAATAGCACATGCAATTTAACCAGATTAGAAGAATTACAATCTAGACACCATATGCAACATGCAACCACATATCACGCTGCCAAGTTAGAGAAAGCACCTGCGATGCTAGTGTAGGGGAAATGCGGTAATCAACTATAGAGCTACGTTCACTACCTTCATCTAGCCTTGCTGTTTCTTGAGAATCATGTGGGGAGGCTGACGCTGCATTCTTTAAATAAGGATATTTTATCACAGTAGTCCACTGGCCTAACTGCCTCATCATAAGTGATTGATGAGGGATACACAAGAACATTAGTTTGATGTAAGAACATGGTTAATAGACAGACGTACTAGTATGTACCAAAAACAGGAAGGCGTGTCATATTTAAAGGTATAGTGTGTAAGCTAAGCAGATGCAAGTTAACCAAATTGGAAGAAACACAAGCTAGACATCCGGCTGGAGTGGTGAGCATGATCATCTAGGACCTGAGAGCCTGGTGGGAGGCGGGCTACTTCGCCACCATCGTGGCTTTTTAGTTGGCTTCCAGGTGATGCACGTCTGTGCTGGGCTTGTCACTGGCTCGGCCAGTGCCCTGACTAGCTATTTGTCTTCTAGCGCTCCCGGGATGGTGGTTCATGTAAAAAATATCTTTCCTTATCTTGATAAAGACCGACTTAGGCCTTTCGAATACAAGCTAGACACCATATGCAACATGCAACCACATATGACACCGTGAAGTTAAAGCAAGCACCTGGGATGGTGGTTCACGGCGAGCGAGATCATCAACTCCAGAGCTATGTTCCCTGTCTCCATCTGCTGACACTACACCCTTTAAAGCCTTGAAACGTGTCTGGCCTAGCCGCGTACCACGCTGGAGCAACTTCTCTCTTCTCTTTTCTGCTTCTGTCAAGGCAGGGTCTGAAATACCCTTGCATAAAAACACAATAGTGAGAGTATGGGTGAAGTGCGTGAAGAACTAGTGCACTGTAAAAGTAGCAGATAGCAGGTGGCTGAAAAATAAATGACAGGAGACATATGATAGCTCCACAACATTGCATGGCAAACAAAATTAGATTCTACTCTGTATGATTTTGTAATATATGAGCACAGGAAATGCATGTACTCCTCCAGCACACCACCACATGTGGTCCTATCAAGATAACAGTCGACTGAAAATAAATAGGTCAGTCAAATTTTTTTAATGAACCGTCCGATCTATAAGGAACGGGCGGATGGCCTTCGTCTACCTCCCGCCAGTCACTGTTGACGATCTTTCTTGAACCGCCAGCGACCACCGGCCCAGACCACTGCCTCCGTCGCCCCGCCCTCCCCTCGACCTCACACCACCGCCGTGCTTGGCAGCGCCCCCAGGCCGTCCCTTTAATCCCGGCCGACCTCCAGATCAGGCGCCAGCAGCTCTAGGCCCCACACGCCCCTACGATAACCACCGAGGCGCTGCTTCTCCGGCGTAATAGGCGGACTAGCGCTTGTTACACCAGGGAATGCTTCCGTTAATTGGGAATCAACTGACCAGGAATTGAAATCCAGGGGCACCAGACCTCTAGCTAAGGTGAAATAGTATATGAGGAGAAACCTTGTGCATCGCGAGTAACTAGGAACATCTAGTATCAAGAAGAAGCGGTCAACTAGTGTCTTCTATGGGATGAATACCATGCAAGCAGACACGTAAGATTTGCACGAATAAGGGAGGAGGAGTACCATTTTCGGTTGCCAGTGTGGTCGCCTCCACATGTCACGCCGATCTTCTTTTTGCCGGGAAACCAATGTTCCGGAGGAGGGTGTAGGCTTGGAAGAACCCATGGCCAAATTGTTGACTATGTTGCCATGGTCGTATGTCGGCGGAGGGGAAGCGGATCTGAGGCGGCGAAGGACGACGTAGCAGGAACAGCTCCGGTGTGGTGGACAGTGGCGAAGTTGGAGCAGCAGCGGTGAGGCGCATGACACATGGTTGAACTGGCTCGGGTACGGACGGCTCGGCCTCGGCTTCAACTACTAGCCATGGAGGGCGTTGCGGTTGAGGTTGCGGTGGACGATGACATCGTGGTATCGGCTTCAGTGTGATGGAGGAGGGTGGCGGTTGATGGGTGGGATGGGGTGGTGGACAGAGGATGCCGGGGTTTCCCGGCTGGTGGAGAGGTAGTTTTGGCGCCCACGGAGTACGAATGGGGAATCGGACCGGGGCGGGGTGAGCTAAGGGAGAACCATGTTTCGGTCTAGGACGCGCTTGTTTTTGGATTTTTTTGAACAGATGGGACGCGCTTGTTTGAAATTTGGTTAAAGTACAAACTTTACCCCCCTCTTAAATTCCATACCTACCGCGGGTCGGGGTAGGATGGTAATCCCAGGTGTCCCAAATAGTGGGCGGGAGCCATTTCGGCAACGCGCATGTGTGCTTAGGCGCCCATTGTGTATGAATGTTTTTCGGAGGCGGTTGTGTGGCGTCTAGATGAAGCTACAAACCTACCCCGGTTTAGACCTTTGGTCGTCGGGCCGGTTGGTTTCACGGGTCAGAGTAAGAAAAGTAATTTCCTTCTACTACCAAACATTGGTATCATGCAGTTTCGAGCGAGTAGATGCTCTTTTGGCGCTTCATTCGAAATTTTGAAACAGAAGCATTCATGTTTAGAGTACTCTTGAACTTTGAGGATTGACCTAAATAGACAACGTTAAATTTGACCTTGTATGTTTGAAAACCTCATTAAATTATCCGCTTCTTTTTGAAATTTTGACACTTGAAAATCCTATAACTACGATTATTTTGGAATGGAGGAGCTAAATTTGAATCTATTTTGTATACGACTATATATGCTATTATGTACAAAATCAGAGCAAAGATTGGTGCCCTCATAACTTAGGTATGATTTACAAATGCCATGATATCGAATTCAAATAATTGAATGGACTTCATGTTGAATTCAATTTTTTAAACCACCTTAAGTTGAATTCAAATGTATGCTAGTTCATAGCTAGCTATTTATAATGTTCATTGTGTAACTTTCGTATGTATAATGTGCTTTACACACACAACATGAACTATACGCACATTTATATTCGACTGCTAAAGCGATGCATTGTCTGGAGTTCAAAATACTAACTATGTGGATCAATTATGTCGAATAATAACATAGACATGCTCAAATTCGATAGAATCTAGATGTCTGATGGATCAATGACCGTTCCTTACGCGAATTGCAAATATCACGATCCCATCCTAATATTTGGATACAATTTATATCTTTAATCAATGTGTACATCAGTATTTTACGTGTAGTTTCACTCTCCATTGGTGGTCTCTCACACATGCTCACACACCCTCTCCTGAGGTGTCTTTCTCGCAGACATGCTCTCGATATAACCCTCCCTCCTTCTTGTAACCATTTACGACTGTTTTCAGTAACCTTTATCACAAGCACTCTTCCTCTCACAAGCATACACACGCACAATCTCCATTGACCCTTTCTACATACATAGACCTACCTACATGTCTCCTGTACGCACATTATCTTTAGGTCTGTCTCTCACGCATTGTCTCACACCTCTCTTCCTAATCGACGAGTATGATTCTAGCAGAGCATTCTGTAGGATGGCCCTAAAAGTTAGGTTGGATGAATAGTAATATCAGAGATAAGAGGTTACCTTAGTCCAATAACCCAGGGTTACAAATCCTAGCTGGCTTTGTTAATGGACATAGAGTCCTTCACAATTCTGCTATCGTTGTCTTGTACGACAAGTCATCCATGGGTCTCCCTAAATGTGTCACGGGCCGACAAATGTGGCACAGGACAAAACCGAACCAAGGGCCTCACCTCTGCCTCCAGGTCTCGTTATCTTCTCACACCCACACATACCAACACAGACACCACACAAAAAATCTCCTCGTGCCTCTATACCCTCCCCCCTTGCATATACACACTCAAGGGAATCTCTCGTTGTGACATCATATATTCGTCTCTCTCTCTAGACCTCTCTCATTTCTCGTGCTATCTCTCCCACACCCCTCCCCCCGCCGGCCTCTCTATCCATGCCTCTCTCGAATATGTAATACACACACATACCTCTCGAGGCCCTGCCAAATACATCAACTAAACATTCACACATGTTACATCACGTACCCCATTGATCTAAAAAGCCCTCTCTTCATGTTTATTTCGCATACAACATTCTTTTTGAATAAAGTGTGGACAAAAAATTATTTTAGAATTTCTACATATATACAACATTACAAAGTTATATGGAGGAGTATGAACGTTAATTTGCATTGCATGGTGCCCACAATGATATTTATTCCGCACTGTGAAATTTTATATTTTTATACTATATATAAAGTTAGTCATAATAAAGAGAAACGAAGAGCATCTCTCTCCCCATCGCATACACCCCCTCTACGCCCCTTTCACGTATGAACACAAACTATCTCCAGGTCCTCTAAAAGTAAGCCCCCAACACATTCACGCATGTTTCATCTTTCTCTCGCGATATATACAGTGATGATCATTGTATTTGGAGTGAAAGCATGATACGTACATTGGACTTCAGAATCCACTCATTACGGTCATCATTTACGTTTTGTGGTTATTATACAGTCACGGGCTCACCGTCCAACTCTGTATTTGCTCAAGACACGACTAGTTGACCAGTTAAACGCTCCACGTTGCACCTCTAGTGTTGCATCACATTATCTCACTACCATTGGGCCCACCTGTCGGCTTGTATCTACTCTTCTACACTCTTATAAAAAACAGAGTTGGTGATGATGGTGTGTCTGCCATCCTGCAACATAGGTCGTCCAATTTATCTCTGACGGATAGGAAGGAAACTATGGCAATTTTGCAAAAAGGTACCCACACACCTCTCCACATTTGCAAATAAGGACTTCCCTCGTTCATCCTTTTCTCTCACAAGATAAACTAGTCATACAAATGCATCTTCATGTTACGTGCAACGCACGAGCATCTTGCTAGTAAGAATGAAAACAAACGACAAAAAAATATTGGACGGTGGTTCGAAGTCATGACCGCGGGCATAGCTGACAAGGTGGCCTTGTATTGGTATATTGAGCCGTCTGTTTTAACACACAGGAGCTGGTGTGGTGATTATACACACATGCACGCATGCACACGAACTGCATGCACGCAACACTCACACGAACACATGCAGCCACACACACACACAACACTCACACGTACACACGCAGCCACGCACGCACGCAACACTCACACGCACACACGCACGCATGCATGCACACACCACACGACTAACACACACTCTCACGCTCAAGTGCTCAACCTACACGTGCATGCGCACACACCAGGCCCTAACAGACACATACACAACCAGGTGATTCCCGCGCACGGGTTGGAGTCTTGTCGCGCCTGGGTAAATTTGTGTTTATCTGACCTTTTCCTATGTGAACTGACATGTGGGACCCACAAGGAACATGGTCAGTTTAACTAGTCAACATGGTGCCACACAGACTATTTGGCCGGTCAACACAGTGCAATCTGATGCTGAACAGTGAGCAAGTGACCGTATAATCACCGCAAAACGTATATAGTGATTGTAATCAGCGTATTCTGAAGTTCGGTGACCGTATTACGCTTTTCTCTCTGTAGGCCCTCCAAAACTACATCTCTACACGTTCTCGCATGTTACATCTAACAACTATGCAATACAACACTACTACTACACTCTAACACAATAAACCATATGTGTTTTTAGTTTTACTAGATATCATATTGTTACTTAATTATTCAGTTTGCATACATTAAAATTGCCTTTGAAATGTATGGCCAGTATCATCTACCGCGCAGGGAAAATCCCGCCCTTTCTTGTTTAATCGGGTTTGTATCGATGGATCGTGCGAAACAGCAATACTATAGTACTATACAGTACAAGTGACAGTTCACAGGGCCACCGTGTCGTGTACTCCTCCATCGTAAGGGTTGAGCGCTCGCTTTCGTAAATGTTCTAGTCCCGTTCGCTGACATGTGGGACATCATGCTACCGGGTCCACGTGCCATACCGAAATACAGTGCAGAGCAGCAGGGGTTAAGCACCCCAGTCATGGCACCGGTGTAGTAATGAGCAATGAGGCGTCAAATCACAAAGTTTCACCTTTCCTGCAGTTAAGTTAGAGGGACGAAGTAATAATGCTAAAAAATAAGTTGGAGGGACGAAGCAACCATTTCACTCGTTGCTGAATCCGCTTCTCCCTCATCTTCTTGAAGTTTTTTTATAAGATCTTCTTCAAGTTAACCACGTGTTGCTTCTGCCATTGTTCTACCTCATGTGGGACGCGGATCGGCTTGGTAAAGCACTGACATGTGGGACCGCATGTTAGCAAACCGCCAGGCCAACGTCCTCTAAAAATAAGAAACCTCCCCCGCCATTAGCGCGGCAAAATCACCTCCTTTTTACTAATCTTGATTCTATAATTTTTTAGATCAATATAATTGAGATTTGTATAGATAGCACACAGGAGCAAAACCAAGTGTTACGGTTAAGGGCATCCATAATGTGTAGCCAAATGTGAAAATAGCTTTTGGCATCGATGGGAACCATTGTGGACGGTGCTGCCAAAGCCAAAAAGATGGAACCGAAGCTCCCTGATTGATTGATTGATTGATTGATTGAAGGAATAGAAAAATGTAACGTCTCTCCTCTTGCTCTCGTGCTTGAATGCATGTACAGTATAGAGCACAGAGTCTACTCCCCTATCACTTCTATCACAAATCAGAAAGCAATGAGGCGTCAAATCACAAAGCATGGACAAAGCAACTGTAACATCCCAAAATTTCAATTTGGAATATTATACATAGGTCATCATATGCATATCATATTTTATTTGCATTTCATTTGCGATCCTAGAAAATCCTAAGCAACTCAAGGACCCACGGAGAGAGTTGGGGATTTTGTTATTTTCATATTTGAATTTTTCTCAAATTTGAAAAGAGGATCATTTTGGTTTTAATATTTTTCTCTTCGAAATATTTCCAATATTAAAAAAAAGAGGAGGTAAAATGACTTCTCCAAAATAAAAGATATATTGGAGGAAAATGTTAAAATCAAATAAATATTTTATTTGGATTTTTATTGCTATTTTATTGGAATTAGAAAAATATGCATTTTTCAAAATTACATTATTAGGCCAGAAAAATGTTCACTTTGTTCTAAATATTCTATTTAGACGGGGAAAATTGTTTTCAGCATTTTTAGGGTTTTTTTATATTTATTTAGGATTTTTCCTTTGGCGGAATTTATTTCAAAAAAGGGACAATTGCATTTTTACCCCTAGTTGGTTCCTACCCACGGGTTTTGCCCTTACATTTTGATCTTGCTTAGTTTTGCCCTTACTTTTTCCGTCGTGGTCCCTCGAATGCCCTTTGACCAAAACATTGAAAATTCATAACTAATTCATATGAACTCAGAAAAATGCAAATAATATATCAAAATGTTCAGATAAACACTACCTTTATGTGCATATCATTTGCATTCAGGACAAAAGCACCCTTTAAACTACCTGAGGTAATTAATATTATTAACATTATTAAAAATAAAAAGGTACGAACCATATTTTTTCATGAATAAAAATTACATGCAAATGTAGGTGATGTTTTTTGAACATCCAGATATCTTATTTGCATTTTTCTGAGTTCGTATCATCTTGTTACGAATGTTCTAACGACTTTGACCATTATTTGGAAACTTCATAACAAATTGATACGAACTCTGAAAAATGCAAAGAAGATATCAGGATGTTCAGAAAACATCACCTATTTTTGCATGTAATTTTTATTCATGAAAAAAATATATTATTGGTACCTTTTTATTTTTAATAATGTTAATAACATTAGTTACCTCGGGTAGTTTAAAGGGTTCTTTTGTCCTGAATGCAAATGATATGCACATAAAGGTAATGTTTATCTGAACATTTTGATATCTTATTTGCATTTTTCTGAGTTCATATGAATTAGTTATGAATTTTCAAAGTTTTGGTCAAACGGTCAAAGGGCATTCGAGGGACCTCGGCGGAAAAAATAAGGGCAAAACTGAGCAAGCTCGAAAAGTAAGGGCAAAACCCGTGGGTAGGAACCAACTAGGGGCAAAAATGCAATTGTCCCTTTAAAAAAAGTCGCGTGCCGAACTAGGCCGGCCCAGCTGGGAGCCAGGCCTCGGCCCAGCACCCGCACCGCCTCGCGCCGCCCGTGTCCGTGCCAGACTCCAGCAAGCAGTCCGGGTCGCCGCCGCCCACGCGCCCCCTCTCCCAAGTCGGAGACCCCGGGGCGGCCTTTATAAGCCAGCGCCCGGCCCCCGCTCGCCACCACCACCACCGCCGCAACAGCAGCAAGCAGCAGCAGCCGCCGCCACTGACCCCGTGCTGCCGCAGCTCCGCGCTGCGCCGCTCGCCCCGCCCCGCCGGAGCCAGCGACGCCGCCGCCGTTGACCACCGCCGACCCGCCGGTTTTCCACGGTGAACCGGTATAAACCGCCTCCCGTTTTTTTGGTCTAGATCTAGTTCATTTTTTTTAAATAGATCATTTTTCCCCGGTTTTCTCAGTTTAGAGTTTTTTTGCGAATGTTCGTTTGTTTGATCGAATAATGAACGTATTCATTCATTTGTCTCTGCTAGCGGACGTTCGTCCGATAGATTTTTTTATTTTTATTTTTATTTTTGGCTAGGGACCAATCCGCGAATATTTTTATCATAGATTAGCCCTTGGTCTTCAAACCCTCACAACTTTTCAACCGTTCGTCCAAATCTAGTGAAACCAACGCCAAAATCTTCGTCTCGAACCCCTCTTTCTAGTTAGTCAACTTGAACATGGTTTTGACAATTTAAAATTTGGTTTCAAGAAGATTTGAATTCGAACTTCTTTTGATCGTAGTTTCAGTTCCGTAGCTCCGATTCGATTGATTCTTTTGCAAATCGAAGCTCTTCAGTTGAACTTTCAGCTTTGATCTTTCTCATCTGAGTTTTACCCTTGCATCTATGCTTGAGTGCTTATGTATGCTATTGTTTTTTTGCGATAGAATTTCCGGAGTGCGGAGCGTGCTACTATGAGTCTCTAGGGTTTGCAGACCGTCAGCAAGGCAAGTAACACTTTGATCATACCCCTTTAATACCCAGTTTTTATGCATTAGTTTCAACCCTCAAACATTGCATGAGTAGGATTGTTAACATGTGGGTATTGGGAAGTAGCTGATGAGGTAGAACCTATTGTCCTTATTATCAAACTCTGGGAGTTACTTCTACGTTATGCTTATACTGCTATGCTATGCTCGTAGACGTGGTTTGGTTGAGTGATTAATGACAGCTGTGAGATTATTTATAAACTAAGGGTTTATTTAAGGTGGCTACTTTAACACACATCTGGGTGGATTGTTTGTGGGCACCTGGGGAATCCAGTGTTGTCCAAGGAGATCCCGGGGCATCCGTGTGATCATCCTATGGTTCGCCACCCAGGCTCAAAGGGATCATAAGATTATTCAAGCTGGAAACTTTCGTGTGCAGCCACAAGCGATTATGGGCTCTGGCATAGTTGAGTATGTTGTGTGACCTCTTTCAGTGGTAAACTAGTAGATGTAGGGGATGTAGGTGGTACGGTTTACCCGTCGAAAGAGTTAATGCTTCTGAAAGACTGTGTCTCGGTCATCTATTTCTCAAACACCATGTAGTGCGAGAAATCCAACGGAGGAGATCGAGTCTGGTAGGGAAAAGTGTGCAAACCTCTGCAGAGTGTACAATCTAATTATGGTTAGCCGTGTCCCCGGTTATGGACATCTTGAGTATCTGGTTATTGAAGCATTGATGTGATCTCAACACTCTTAATTAATTTGTTGGGTTATTAATCACTGTTTAATTGGGATTGAGATGAGGTTACCATTATCAATGTTTAAACTACCATGATAGTTAAACAAAATATATTCCTTTATTGTAGGGAAAAATTGGCTTTTCGCAAAACAAGTTAACCATAGAGCCTCCACCAGCCATATATGCATGTAGTGATAGCATTTACCTTGTTCATTGCTCTACTATGTTATTTTGCCAGCATATTCCATGTGCTGACCCGTTTCGGGCTGCAACATATTATGTTGCAGACTTTTCAGACGAAGAGTAAGGTGCGCTAGGTTGTTGTCGTGCACTCAGCTATGCCGTTGGAGTTGATGGACCCATTTACCTTTGATGCTTCCGCAGTCATCTTTATTAGATGGCCTTAAGCCATGTATTATTGTAATAAGTTCTTTTTTGAGACATTAGATGTAATAAGTGTGTGATTGCACTCTGTTATAAATCCTTCAAGTACTGTGTGTGTCAGCATTCCGATCTAGGGATGACACTTATGCACAGAGATTTGACCGTTTGAGGTTGGATCGCTACAGCAACCATCATTTCACTTTTCGATGACTCCACTTCTCCATTGTCTTTTTCGAGAAACCACCTTACCGCACTAAGCTGGACAGACGACGCTATTGTGTACTAGTAGTACTAGTACATTTACGCATCCTTAGGTTCAACAGACTTCCTGGATGCAAATAAGGTTGTCTCGGCTTGCAGGCGGCACTTGCATCCGGTGGTCTCCCTCAATGGTGTTCTCCGTCGAATGCACTTCGTCAAACCACAATGTTCGAGATATCGTCGACGTCACCGCAATGGGCAAGGAAGTCAAATAGTTACTACCTCCATTTTTTTATACACAAGGCCAGTATATCAAAATTAAAATTTGCAAAAGGCCAATAACACTAATCGAGGCAAAAGTGATGGGGTTCGCCTCATACTAGCAACCAAGGACATTAATATACCCTTGCATGCATGCGGAAGTGAGAAGGTTGGTTTGCATGGCGCTGCATTAATCAAGCGATGAGGAGTGAGATGTTAGCTCTTTGGGCTTTGGAGAAAAAATGCGCATTAATTGACATGTCAAACAAGGATTTGTATCGATTAATCCCGCAAAGGAAAACCCTGCCTTTCTTTATTAACACCAGTACTCCTAGTACGTACGTACTTATCCTGTTTGGGTGTAGGCCTTGCATTGCCATACCTCGCCACACATTTTTGCCAAGCTTTCCTAAAGTTTTCAAAATGAAAAGGAGGTACACTTGCGCACGGCTGTCGCGGTCGCACCGCACCTTCACATGGTCGCTCCGCACCCTCACACAGTCGCTCCTGCACGCCGCAAACCCAACCAAGGGAACGCACCCTCACTGACACGTGCTACCGCATGTGAACAAACCAAACTCAGCCATCCTACCGCTGACACATAATTTTCATTCATACAGTATGTTTATCCAACCGCATGTTGGGGAGGATCCGTACGGCCCGTGCGGTGGTCTGTTGGGGAAGAAGAAGAGGTGGGGAAGAAGGGTTAGGAGACGCAGGATATTCATCGAAAAGCCTGAAATGGTAGACTGACCCAAATGATGAAAGTCGGGTGACTTGCATAACAATATATGTTTTTACACAGCAAAAGATCCCTAAAAGCAACAACATAAAGAAAAACTATCACTGCTCGCAGAACGAGACGGCCTCGTCGTCTTTGGCTGGCGGCACGAACCAGCCGTAGCTGCCAACGTGTGTATCCGCACCATGGTTGTCCTCGGCCTCCGGCTACTCGTTCACACGGAGTGTGCGGGCGCTCTGCATGGACGAGAGCACCGCCTGGTTCAAGTTGAGGACGTCCGGTTCCACCAGCAGGAGGGCCTAGATGGCAGCAGCATCCGCGTGCTCCGCGTCGAGTTGAGCCTCCGCCGCCCGGTTCAAGTCGAGGAAGTCCGGTTCCGCCTACAGGAGGGCCTCGATGGCAGCGGCATCCATGCGCTCCGCATCAAGTTGAGCCTCCGCCGCCCGGTTCAAGTCGAAGATGTCCGGTTCCGTCTGTAGGAAGGCCTCGATGGCAGCGGCATCTGCGCGCTCCGCCTCAAGTTGAGCCTTCGCCACCCGGTTGACATCCACGACATCCGGTTCCGCCTGCTGGAGAGCCTCGATGGCAGCGGCATGTGCGCGCTCCGTGTCGAGTTGAGCCTTTGCCTCCCGGTCCTCCTTTAGTATCGCCAGGTTGAACCGTTGGTCCGCCTGCACCATGGGGGACCCGGACGCCGGCACAAAGTCGACGTCCATCGTCTCATACCCATCGAGGGCCTTCTGCGCCACGACCTCCACCATGAACATTCGATCGGCTTCCTCATCCTTGTAGCTTGGCTCCAGAGAACTCAGGGATTGGCCCGCCACAAAGCAAGCTTGGGAACGGAGGTCTATGGCGCCGACCGCCGCCGCGATTTCTGCGCGGCGCTCCGGCATCAGCATCTTGTAGTACGTGATCTTGCGGCGCACCATGGCTTTCCGGCGAACTAGGAGACGCTTGATGCGGGATAGGGGATCGAAAGGTGGGGAGATGGGCTGGAGAGGAGGTGTGGTTTTGGGGCACTGGCTAGCGTATGCAGAGCAGCGAAGGTTCTAGTGTGAATAGTGGTTCCGGTGACGACCAGTCAATCAGTTTTGACTGTACATCTCTCTTGTCGCATTCGCGTTGCACCCCGGCACGCTGGACCCTCCACTTCGCTCGTCGAATGGAACGCGCTTCGTCTTGCGTTTTCGCTCGCTTGTGGGACCACAGTTGAGAGCAAACCGACGTCCCTCCCCCTCCCCCACCCGCGTCATTTATACTACCACTCACTCCGTTTTATGATGAGTAAATAAAAACAGAGGGATTATACTACGGATGAGGATCCCCTAACGTGGCCGAACCCATTGAGTAACTGACATGCGAGGCCTAGCAAGCATGGGGTCCGCCAGTAAGTGAACGAAAGGGAGGGTAAGGCAGGGATACCTACGTCAGAGGATCCACTTCCACTACTACTCCCTCCTTCCCTCTATAGTGCTTAATGCATTTTTCGAGGCTAACTTTGACCAAATGTTAGAGTAATAATATATGGCATGCAACTTACACAAAGCATACGGTCAAATTCGTATGTAAAAGGAGCTTCCAATGATATAATTTTCACATTATACATATCATGTACTATTAATCTTGTCAATAGTCAAAGGCGGTTTTGAAAAACGCATTAGAGCATGGTTAATAATATAGCTAGTCGATGGCTATATGGAACTGCCATGTCATCTATAGCCATCATCTATATGCACTCATACAGTAGTGTGGGCTATTTCCCGCAAAAAAATATAAGGTTGGCTATTGTATTGGTACTTTTTCCATCTCCTCTCTATCTCTTTCTTCATATTTATTGTATTTAACAAGGAATGCGTATATAGCTAGGCTTTTGCATGAGAGCTCACTCCCTTTACTTTTTCACATCTCTCTCCTCCACATAGGCCCTATATAAATGGAAGGAGGGAGTACTATGAGCACTGCATACTCTACTACAGATGTTGTCAGTACTCCACTAGTACTGTTTTTTAACAACTTTAGCTGATTGATCTACGAATAGAGGGATTCAAGCTTATTTTTGTTAACCGAGATGCAAGCGACTAACAAACTGGATTCGAAGCCACCTGTCGTAATAGTACCTGCGGGTTCTTTCTGTGGAGCCTTCAAATGCAATAGCTAGCTACCCAACGACCAATGCCACAGGAAAATCTCCATTTTCCAACTTATACAACTCTTTGGGGTCCAAAGATACTCGCCAGACAGGGAGCTTAAAAAAATTTACTATTGGACTGGCTATACGTGGCGAAATCCTAGTAGGAAGAGCATGCGCGAGAACAAGCACATTCACGTGGTTGAAAACAAATTGGAAACCATGTCTGTTTGAATACAAATCTAAGAGTACGTACGAATCTAACAATATTGATTGGGTGTTGTTGAATGTTGATACTTTTTTCAGTAAGATTGATCAAAGTAGAGATACTTTGACTACACATAAAACTTATATGTAAACTACTAGAAAGGATCGGAGGGAGTATATTGTACGTTCAAGAGCGAAACAAACATTGAATACCCTTTATATATGATTTGTGTATGCTATGATCACCGGTTCAAAATTTTGAATCCGCCTTACGTATCACACATGCACCCACTCGTTCTCTCTCGATTTCATCTCGGGGTCCAGAGATCGATTGAAAGAGGACTAGGGATGGGTACAATATGTTCGTTTCGCTTATGAACGTACAATATACTCCCTCTGATCCCCACAGACCCCCCCCCCCCGCCAGTCATTTCTATCATAGAAACAGACCAAACCTTTATCTCCTTGCATGACACACAAATTGATCTCTCAACATCAATCGGTCTCGTCAAGATGTGTCGGGGCATGAACCGAATGGGATGTCAAAACTAAGACGGGAAGTGACACATAGTGGAGGCAAAGTGAAACTTTAAACGAACTGTTTGTTTGTATGCATGCCGGACAAATTACAACATTGGAAATACAAGCATGATCTAGGCCCACATGTGAATGATACTTGGCGGAATATTCAAATGAGGCATGCGGGAGCGACACGCTCATCGTCGCTTTACACAGTGGGTTTCAGTGTGCCGAGGGTGGCGTTAGCGCTGTGGCACGACCAGCAAATCAACACCCGGCTCATCGAGGATGCACGGGGCGCCGAAGTGCGCGCACGCCGCGACACGTCCGCGGAGTGGTGTAGCGCGGCCAACTGCATCCCCAGGACCTGAGACCATGCCGGGTCGTCTTGCTTTTTTCATGACATGTGGGGTTGCATGTGAGCAAAGGGCATCTCCAACGTTGCCACGACCGCAGCTGACTACCCTGGCACACCACCAACCCTCGTCCCTCGCATCGTCGCGCGGTGCGTTCCCAGGCGGCGCCAGCTGCCCGCATTCATGTCGTCCGTACGTATACCGTCATTAAGAGGCTCGGTGCCCGAGGAACCAACTTCGGTGACTTAACGACGCACCCGGACGCTTGGTCTCACCGGAATGCACTACTTAAAGCGGCAACGCCCAGCTAACCTCCACACCATAACACATCGTCCTGCTACCTGGCACCACATCCGCCATGACCGTGAGCGTGAACGCTCTACGGGAGAGCTTGTCTTCGGGGATGAAGCTCAAGGTCGCCGCCCTCGCTCAAGTCGCCGCACAAGCGGTGGCCACGCTGGCGGCCGGCGATGGAAGCACCCTCAGCCACGCGTCATACTTGCCGTCATCCAACGTCCGGCACCGCCGAGGTCGGGGACTCCTCCGAGGATGAGTGGGGCATGGGAGGCGGCTGGGCATGGTGTGCCAACTGGCCGGTCCATCCCCCGTGTTCTACTCTTCCTCGCCGGAGACCGCACCTTCACTTCACGGATCTTGAACCTGCCCCCGTACATGGAGATCGTAGATGGAGGACGTCGGGCGCCGCTGTAGAATAGGTTTAGGGTCGGGTTTCTTTTATTTTTTTGTCCTATAAAAGTTCGAAATGTAATGAAAATCTGCCATGTTTGCATTAATCTCGGCCGGTGTATATGAACTTTCACAATAATATAGTATATTGTAGGATTACTAGCAAGATGCCCGTGCGTTGCACGGAACATCAAGATCTTGTGGGAGAAAAGGATGAACGAGGAAAGGCCTTATCTACAAATGTGGAGAGGAGTGCGGGTAAATTGTCATAGTTTCCTTCCTATCTGTTAGATATAGATCGGATGGCCTATGTTGCAGGATGGCAGGCACACCATCATCACCAACTCTGCTTTTTATTGAACCGAGACAAAGCTAACATGCGAAGTAAAATAAACATATAGTCTACATACACAATTTATCCTAGGCACTCCAATAGTACAACCACTACACATTCACGCATTTCACATCTTTCTACATCTACGGGAACCTACAAAAGGGTTAACGTAAATTGCTTCTCTCTCTCCTCATTGATTTTCATGGTGGTGGGCCCCTCCCTCCCCCCAATCTATAATCAACAGCTCACACGTTTCACATTATGTTAATTACATAACTAGGCTTACGTAGGTGTAGCATTACTCATCCTAAAAAACCCAACTAAGCCAACCTCCCAGCATATCGCGCGGGAAAAGACCCGGCCGCGCCGTTTTAGTCGGGATTACCGGACTACTAGTAGTACTATCGATGGATCGCGCGAAGCACCAAGTTTTTTTTTTCTTTAGGGGGAAGCACCTAGTTTATTAAAAGGAAAAAAGGCGGTACACTAACAGCACCCCTGTCACGGTCGCATTGCACCCCACACACGTTCGTTCCTGCACATGGCTCAAGCAAACGGAACGCGCTTCAACTTGCCTCTTCACTAACACGTGGGACTGCACTTGGATAAACCGACCATGCGCCAAACTCCCCCCGCCCACCATGTGAAAATCCCCCCGCTCCCCCCCCAAAAAAAATTCCCCCCAAATCCCAAAGTCAACCGCCCTTCGGCCAACTAGCCAATAATATTCCCCAAACCCCCTCCCCCCGTCCCCCTTCACTCCATTCGCTCCGCCAAAGCCGCCCTCCCCGCCGTGCTGATACGTCGGCGCCGCGGTTCGTCAAGGGGACGCACGGCTATCCTCTCGCTCCCACAGTACGCTCTCATAGACTACCGTCCTCTAGCCGTGCCGCCACCGGTGGCGATGTTCTTGTGGAGGTGCACGATGGTCAGCGCCGCCACCGCTGGCGACGTTCGTGTGGAGACGCACGGCGTTCAGCGCCGCCACCGCTGCCGACGTTCATGTGGAGACGCACGGCGGTCAGCTTCCCCCATGGTACATGCAATCTAGACTGAGGCCACGTGCATGTTGGTGTAGCGCTGAATGTTAGCTGATAGACGCTGTTAATCTCACTATTTGTCGAAGTAGTTTACAGTCAATATGCTCTACTTAAGAAGCTTCCTTGCCCTGTTCTGCACTCAATCTGCTTAGCTGAGATGGCATGCCAAGCCCGATTAGTTGCTAAAATATCCTGCCATATATTTATTGTGATGTAGATTGCCATGGTCTAGTAGCCAATCTGTTAGGTGAACTAGTTGTACACCATTTTATACTCGATCTTTGTTGCTGAGATGGCCTTCGGTAGTTTGGTGGTTGTGTGCTCGGCCTCATTGACTGCTGAAACAGCCTGCCATAATTTAGCACTCAAATATATTTGCTGAATTAGCTTTACATATATCTCGTTACTTAGATCTGCTCATCCAAATATCTTGCCATAGCTTTAGACATCGACCTAGGTATTTGATACGTCTCCAACGTATCTATAATTTTTGATTTCTCCATGCTATATTATCTACTATTTTGGACTATATTGGGCTTTATTTTCCACTTTTATATTATTTTTGGGACTAACCTATTAACCGGAGGCCCAGCCCAGAATTGCTACTTTTTGCCTATTTCAGTGTTTCGAAGAAACGGAATATCAAACGGAGTCCAAACGGAATGAAACCTTTGGAAACGTGATTTGCTCATCAGTCAAGACCCAGGAGACTTGGACCCTCCGTCAAGAAAGCCACGAGGCGGTAACAAGGGTGGAGGGCGCCCCCGCCTAGGGCGCGCCCCCCTGCCTCGTGGGCCCCTTGAAGCTCCACCGACGTACTCCTTCCTCCTATATATACCTACGTACCCCCAAACGATCAGATACGGAGCCAAAAACCTAATTCCACCGCCGCAACTTTCTGTATCCACGAGATCCCATCTTGGGGCCTGTTCCGAAGCTCCGCCGGAAGGGGAATCGATCACGAAGGGCTTCTACATCATCACCATAGCCTCTCCGATGAAGTGTGAGTAGTTTACCTCAGACCTTCGGGTCCATAGTTAGTAGCTAGATGGCTTCTTCTCTCTTTTTGGATCTCAATACAATGTTCTCCCCATCTCTCGTGGAGATCTATTCGATGTAATCTTCTTTTTGCGGTGTGTTTGTTGAGATCGATGAATTGTGGGTTTATGATCAAGATTATCTATGAACAATATTTGAATCTTCTCTGAATTCTTTTATGTATGATTGGTTATCTTTGCAAGCCTCTTCGAATTATCAGTTTGGTTTGGCCTACTAGATTGGTTTTTCTTGCAATAGGAGAAGTGCTTAGCTTTGGGTTCAATCTTGTGGTATCCTTACCCAGTGACAGAAGGGGCAGCAAGGCACGTATTGTATTGTTGCCATCGAGGATAACAAGATGGGGTATTTATCATATTACATGAATTTATTCATGTACATCATGTCATCTTGCTTAAGGCGTTACTCTATTTTCATTAACTTAATACTCTGGATGCATGCTGGATAGCGGTCGATGAGTGGAGTAATAGTAGTAGATGCAGGCAGGAGTCGGTCTACTTGTCTCGGACGTGATGCCTATATACATGATCATGCCTAGATATTCTCATAACTATGCTCAATTATGTCAATTGCTCAACAGTAATTTGTTCACCCACCATAGAAATACTTATGCTCTTGAGAGAAGCCACTAGTGAAACCTATGGCCCCCGGGTCTATTCTCATCATATCAATCTCCAATCACTTTATTATTGCTTTGCTTTTTTACTTTGCCTTTTATTTTACCTTGCTTCTTTATACCAAAAATATTATCTATCATCTCTATCAGATCTCACTCTCGTAAGTGACCGTGAAGGGATTAACAACCCCGAATCACGTTGGTTGCGTTGAGCTATCGTTTTGTGTAGGTACGAGGGACTCGTGCGTGGCCTCCTACTGGATTGATACCTTGGTTCTCAAAAACTGAGGGAAATACTTACGCTACTTTGCTGCATCATCCTATCCTCTTCGGGGAAATCCAACGCAAGCTCAAGAGGTAGCACGAAGAATTTCTGGCGCTGTTGCCGGGGAGTCTACGCAAAAGTCAACATACCAAGTACCCATCACAATCCCTATCTCCCGCACTACATTATTTGCCATTTGCCTCTCGTTTTCCTCTCCCCCACTTCACCCTTGCCATTTTATTCGCCCTCTTCTTTTTTGTTCGCCTTCTTTTTTGCTCTTCGCCCTCTTTGTCGCTATGTCTGAAATTGGGGAAATTATCGCCGATATGGGCGATAATAATATCATAGAAAATTCTGAAGCTCCTGCTGAAGAATCCCCTACCTATCATACAAAACGATTTCGAATCGGTAGTGGTAATATTATTGGAAAAGGAGTTATTCAAGATTTCTTTACTTGTGCCGGTGCTTTGCCCTCTATGGGCGGTTCTATTCTCCATAGAACTAGTAGTCTTGCGGACGCTATTGCCATGCTTATCCTTGAACTTGAAAGGCAATTTATGCATATGCACCCTTCTATATAAAGGATTTTCCTAGAATTTTCTAATATCGAACACTCCTCTGTTAAGCGTGTCATTACTATCTTTTTGGCTCATGAATTCAGATCTATAATAAAATAAGCCAAAGAAATCTTTGCGCATTATAGGGTGGACGCTGGCCGTCCTCCCATAGAAACTATCCTCTTTGATCAAGAAGAAATTATGCGTTTTCAATCTCTTGACTATGTTGCTTTCAATGAAAACCTTAGAAAAAAGGTGCCAACCAATATTTTAATTGATAGAATCTCTGAACTTAATGATGATTTGGCTATTCAAAATAATGAGCTAGCATACTCTCTTGATTGTAGGCTCACAAGGTTCTGTCAAAAGAATGCTTATAATGATGAATTGGTTGTGCATTATGAAGGGCCGAAAGAGGAACCTATACCTCCTAAAATTGATCTTGGGGATTTTTGCCCTATTAAATTTAGCCCTTTTGATTACTTTTGCTTGCCTCAAAGAAAACTTGCTGCCGAACGTAGGGAGTATGAAATGAGTTTCACCGGTCTATCTTATTACTACGGCACTACCTAGATCCATCCTTGCTTTTATGCCTAGCTAGGGGCGTTAAACGATAGCGCTTGTTGGGAGGCAACCCAATTTTATTTTAGTTTTTTTGTTTTTGCTTCTGTTTAGGAATAAATAATCCATCTACCTTCTGTTTAGATGTGGTTTTATCTTTTAAGTAGTGTTTGTGCCAAGTTAAACCTGTAGGATCTTCTTGGATGATAGTTATTTGATCTTGCTGTAATTTCCAGAAACTTTTGGTTCACGAAAACAATTATTAAAATTCACCAGAACGTGATAAAATAGTGATTCCAATTTCTTCTGATCAATAAACAAATTGCCTAGGTCTTCCTATTTTGGTTGATTTTTTGGAGTTCCAGAAGTTTGCGTTAGTTACAGATTACTGCAGACTGTTCTGTTTTTGATAGATTCTGTTTTTCGTGTGTTGTTTGCTTATTTTGATGAATCTATGGCTAGTAAAATAGTTTATAATCCATAGAGAAGTTGGAATACAGTAGGTTTAACACCAATATAAATAAAGAATGAGTTCATTACAGTACCTTGAAGTGGTCTTTTGTTTTCTTTCACTAACGGAGCTCACAAGATTTCTGTTGAGTTTTGTGTTGTGAAGTTTTCAAGTTTTGGGTGAAATCTTTTGATGGATTATGGAACAAGGAGTGGCAAGAGCCTAAGCTTGGGGATGCCCACGGAACCCCCAATATAATCCAAGGACACCAAAAATTCAAAGCTTGGGGATGCCCCGGAAGGCATCCCCTCTTTCGTCTACTTCCATCGGTAATTTTACTTGGAGCTATATTTTTATTCACCACATGATATGTGTTTTGCTTGGAGCGTCTTGTATGATTTGAGTATTTGCTTTTTAGTTTACCACAATCATCCTTGCTGTACACACCTTTTGAGAGAGCCATACATGAATTGGAATTTGTTAGAATACTCTATGTGCTTCACTTATACCTTTTGAGCTTTATAGTTTTGCTCTATGTGCTTCACTTATTTATTTTGAGCTTTATAGTTTTGCTCTATGTGCTTCACTTAGATCTTTTAGAGCACGGTGGTGGATTTGTTTTAAAGAAACTATTGATCTCTCATGCTTCACTTAGATTATTTTGAGAGTCTTAAATAGCATGGTAAATTGCTTAATAATAATATGCTTGGTATTAAAGATTTGTAAAACTTTCTTTTGAGTGCGTTGAATACTAAGAAAAGTTTGATGCTTGATAATTGTTTTGAGATATGAAGATGGTGATATTAGAGTCATGCTAGTTGAGTAGTTTTGAATTTGAGAAATACTTGTGTTAAAGTTTGTGATTCCCGTAGCATGCACGTATGGTGAACCGTTATGTGATGAAGTTGGAGCATGATTTATTTATTGATTGTCTTCCTTATGAGTGGCGGTCAGGGATGAGCGATGGTCTTTTCCTACCAATCTATCCCCCTAGGAGCATGCGCGTAATACTTTGCTTTGATAACTTCTAGATTTTTGCAAAAAGTATATGAGTTCTTTATGACTAATGTTGAGTCCATGGATTATACGCACTTTTCCTATCCTTCCACCATTGCTAGCCTCTCTAATACCGCGCACCTTTCGCCGGTATCATCCAACCACCATATACCTTCCTCAAAACAGCCACCATACCTACCTATCATGGAATTCCCATAGCCATTCCGAGATATATTGCCATGCAACTTTCCACCGTTCAGTTTATTATGACACGCTCCATCATTGCCATATTGCTAGCATGATCATGTAGTTGACATCGTGTTTGTGGCAAAGCCACCATTCATAATTCTTTCATACATGTCACTCTTGATTCATTGCATATCCCGGTACACCGCCGGAGGCATCCACATAGAGTCATATTTTGTTCTAAGTATTGAGTTGTAATTGTTGAGTTGTAAGAAAAATAAAAGTGTGATGATCATCATTTTTAGAGCATTGTCCCAAGTGAGGAAAGGATGATGGAGACTATGATTCCCCCACAAGTCGGGATGAGACTCCGGATGAAAAATAAAAATAAAAAAGAGAAAACAAAGAGGCCATAAAAAAGAGAAAAGGCCCAGATCAAAAAATGAGAGAAAAAGAGAGAAGGGACAATGTTACTATCCTTTTACCACACTTGTGCTTCAAAGTAGCACCATGATCTTCATGATAGAGAGTCTCTCATTTCGTCACTTTCATATGCTAGTGAGAATTTTCATTATAGAACTTGGCTTGTATATTCCAATGACGGGCTTCCTCAAAATGCCCTAGGTCTTCGTGAGCAAGCGAGTTGGATGCACACCCACTTAGTTTCTTTTGTTGAGCTTTCTTATACTTATATCTCTAGTGCATCAGTTGCATGGCAATCCCTACTCACTCACATTAATATCTATTGATGGGCATCTCCATAGTTCGTTGATTCGCCTAGTTGATGTGAGACTATCTTCCCCTCTTTTTGTCTTCTCCACAACCACCATTCTATTCCACATATAGTGCTATATCCATGGCTTACACTCATGTATTGCGTGAAGATCGAAAAAGTTTTGAAAATGTTAAAGTATGAAACAATTGCTTGGCTTGTCATCGGGGTTGTGCATGATTTAAATACTTTGTGTGGTGAAGATAGAGCATAGCCAGACTATATGATTTTGTAGGGATAACTTTCTTTGGCCATGTTATTTTGAGAAGACATAATTGCTTTGTTAGTATGCTTGAAGTATTATTATTTTTATGTCAATATGAACTTTTGTCTTGAATCTTTCAGATTTGAATATTCATACCACAATTAAGAAGATTTACATTGAAATTATGCCAAGTAGCACTCCGCGTCAAAAATTCTCTTTTTATCATTTGCCTACTCGAGGACGAGCAGGAATTAAGCTTGGGGATGCCTGATACGTCTCCAACGTATCTATAATTTTTGATTGCTCCATGCTATATTATCTACTGTTTTGGACTATATTGGGATTTATTTTCCACTTTTATATTATTTTTGGGACTAACCTATTAACCGGAGGCCCACCCCAGAATTGTTGTTTTTTGCCTATTTCAGTGTTCCGAAGAAACGGAATATCAAACGGAGTCCAAACGGAATGAAACCTTCGGAAACGTGATTTGCTCATAAGATAAGACCCAGGAGACTTGGACCCTCCGTCAAGAAAGCCACGAGGCGGTCACGAGGGTGGAGGCCCACCCCCTAGGGCGCGCCCCCTGCCTCGTGGGCCCCTCGAAGCTCCACCGACGTACTCCTTCCTCCTATATATACCTACGTACCCCCAAACGATCAGATACGGAGCCAAAAACCTAATTCCACCGCCGCAACTTTCTGTATCCACGAGATCCCATCTTGGGGCCTGTTCCGGAGCTCCGCCGGAAGGGGAATCGATCACGGAGGGCTTCTACATCATCACCATAGCCTCTCCGATGAAGTGTGAGTAATTTACCTCAGACCTTCGGGTCCATAGTTAGTAGCTAGATGGCTTCTTCTCTCTTTTTGGATCTCAATACAATGTTCTTCCCCTCTCTCGTGGAGATCTATTCGATGTAATCTTCTTTTTGCGGTGTGTTTGTTGAGACCGATGAATTGTGGGTTTATGATCAAGATTATCTATGAACAATATTTGAATCTTCTCTAAATTCTTTTATGTATGATTGATTATCTTTGCAAGTCTCTTCGAATTATCAGTTTGGTTTGGCCTACTAGATTGGTTTTTCTTGCAATAGGAGAAGTGCTTAGCTTTGGGTTCAATCTTGCGGTGTCCTTACCCAGTGACAGAAGGGGCAGCAAGGCACGTATTGTATTGTTGCCATCGAGGATAACAAGATGGGGTATTTATCATATTGCATGAATTTATTCCTCTACATCATGTCATCTTGCTTAAGGCGTTACTCTGTTTTCATTAACTTAATACTCTAGATGCATGCTGGATAGCGGTCGATGAGTGGATTAATAGTAGTAGATGCAGGCAGGAGTCGGTCTACTTGTCTCGGACGTGATGCCTATATACATGATCATGCCTAGATATTCTCATAACTATGCTCAATTATGTCAATTGCTCAACAGTAATTTGTTCACCCACCGTAGAAATACTTATGCTCTTGGGAGAAGCCACTAGTGAAACCTATGGCCCTCAGGTCTATTCTCATCATATCAATCTCCAATCACTTTATTATTGCCTTGCTTTTTTACTTTGCCTTTTATTTTACCTTGCTTCTTTATACCAAAAATATCAAAAATATTATCTATCATCTCTATCAGATCTCACTCTCGTAAGTGACTGTGAAGGGATTGACAACCCCTAATCGCGTTGGTTGCATTGAGCTATCATTTTGGTAGGTACGAGGGACTCGCGTGTGGCCTCCTACTGGATTGATACCTTGGTTCTCAAAAACCAAGGGAAATACTTATGCTACTTTGCTGCATCATCCTCTCCTCTTCGGGGAAATCCAACGTAAGCTCAAGAGGTAGCAGTATTTTTTTCTGGACTTCGTAAAAAAGCATATATGTTTTTCCTGTAATATCTAGTAGAATAACTAATTTGTATGTCTAACAGATGGACAGGACTTGGATAACTTCTTCTCAAAGATTCTCCGCTGCACATGTCGAGGGGGTTGAAAACTTCATGAACTTTATCAGAGCTGAGTACGGTGGTCTGAAATCAGATGTGCTCTGCCCGTGTAGCAGTTGTATGAATTCAGTTACAAGACCCCAGTCAACTGTGCAAAATCATCAACACTTGTATGGGATGTCGGTCACATATACTAGGTGGGTTCACCATGGTGAAGCTGTGAACGTCAATGTTACTGACTACGTGGAAGCAGCAGATTGCCATCTTGATCTGCCTGATGCTCAGGTGGAAGAGGAGGAGGAGATGGTGGTGGCGGAGCTAGTGAGTTTGACCAACATTGAAACAACGCTATGAAATGCTTATGCATTTCATGAACTTTCACCTGCAGAAGAAAAACGGTGGGCCCGCATGTTGGAACAATGCAACGTGGCTGTCACCGCAGGAAATAAGCTGTCAGTATTCTCAGCTATGGCCACCTTTTTCAGGTGAAGACATCTGAGCGGATGACCAACAAATCATTCGATGCGATGTTGGCTGCTTTCCGCAAATCTTTCCCAGATGCGTCTGAGCTGCCACACACCTACAGTAAAATGAAGAATTTACTTCGTGCAGTTGGAATTGGATATGATATGATCCATGTTTGTAAGAATAATTGTGTTCTATTCCGGAAGGATTATGCCAACTTAAGTGAATGCCCGAAATGCAAATCATCAAGATGGAAAGATGGCGATGTTGTGAAGAGGGTTCCTCATAATATTCTGAGACATTTTCCAATTACACCAATATTGCAGAGGTTGTTTCATGATGCTGAAACAAGAGAGGATGTACTGTGGCATTCTAGGAACTAGGAGTACAGAAATCAGAATGTAATGAGCCATCCATCTCATGGTAGTGAGTGGCAAAGCTTCAATCAGAAACACAAAAAGTTTGTTGTTGACCCGAGAAACATTAGACTTGGCTTAGCTTCAGATGGATTTAACCCATTTGGCCACCAGAGCGCCACATATAGCATGTGGCCAGTGCTTGTTATCCCTTACAACATGCCTCCAAATGTCTGCACCAAAGAATCAAACTACATGATGGCCTTGCTCATCCCAGGTCCAAAAAGTCCTGGAAAGGATGTTGATTTATTCATGGAGCCTCTTGTGGAGGGACTTCAACGGCTATGGAAGGGTGTTCTCACTCGAGACCTATATAGCAGCCCACCAGCTGATTTCTTTCTGCGTGCTGTTATAATTTGGTGCATCCATGATTATCTGGCTTTGGGCACTATGTCAGGGCAAACGACACATGGTTACAATGCATGTGTTCGCTATGACAGGAATCCGCTATCATAGGCAATACTTAGCAAGATCTGTTACATTTGACACCGCCGCTTCCTTGCCAAGGACAAGCCGCCTCCTACAAAATACCGAAGACATGTGGTCAATGCAAAACCATGAAAACCGTGATGCGCCAAAGAGGCTCACCGCCGATGAGTTGCAAGTGGAGTTAGAGAAGGTCAGGCATATTACACCAGGAAACCATCCTGGTAATGGTAGCGGGAAAATGAAGCATGGCAAGGCAGAAGAGAGATTATTGTTTACCCGCAGGTCCACTTTGTGGGACTTGAAGTATTGGAAAGATTTGGATCTTCGGCATAATCTTGATGTGATGCACATCAAGAAAAATATATGTGACAGCATTGTCGGCACACTTCTTATTGAAGGTAAGATGAAAGATACCTTAAAATCTAGGATTGATTTGACACATCTGGGTATCAGAAAGGATTTGCAGGTGCAAGATGAAGGTAAACCACGGGATATGGCACTAGTTGTGTACGTCTTGGACAAGGTAAAAAGAAAAGAATTCTGCGAGGTCCTGTCACGTGTGATATTCCCACATGGATTTGCTTCCAACCTTGAAAGGAGAGTCAGTGCAGATGGAAACAAGGTACAAGGGTTGAAAACTCATGACTGCCACGTCCTACTTCAAAGGGTTTTACATGTTATCCTTAGAGGATTGGGCCGCCCTGACTAATACAGAGCAGTTGCAGAGTTGGGACAATTCTTCAGGGAACTCTGCAGTAGAAATATCAGGATAGATGCTTTGGAGCATCTTAGAGACAAGATACCAACTATCCTATGCGACCTTGAGAAGATATATCCTCCGGCCTTCTTTGATGTGATGGTGCATTTGGCTGTTCATCTACCTGATGAGGCACTACTTAGAGGTCCAGTACAGTATGGCTGGATGTACCCTATTGAAAGGCGGCTAGGCACTTTCAAGGGCTATGTCAGGAATAGAGCTAGACCTGAGGGTTCCATTGTAGAGGCCTACATTGCTACAGAAGCGTTGACATTCTGCTCAAAATACATTGAAATAGCTGATCAGCTTAGCAAAGAGGTGGGTGAAGACAATCCCGGGCTCAATATTTTCGATTATTCTGTTCGAGTTATAGGGAAGAGTTGACAAGAGGACAAACCTAAAGATTTGGACAAAATGGTTTGGTATGTATTGAATAACTGTCCTAAGTAACTACCTTATATCAAGTAAGTTCTACGTACTGCATCTTATACATCGTAATCTACTAAACTTGCAGCACATTCTTATATATTTAGATGTTTGACGCGATCACTATGTTGTGCAGCATCTACAAAAATGAGTTACTGCCGCAAAATCTAAGAAACATTGACAAACTGGTTATGGCAGGATTTGCAAAATGGTTCAAGAGCCATGTAAGCTATTGAATTGCACTATCAGTTTTTTTAATATATTGAGTACATAAGATGATCAGCTTGTCTATTTTCTAAACATAGGTTAAGAATATGCGGGAGGATGGGCAAGCAGTTGATGATGCCCTTTACGCACTAGCAATGGGTCCTGATACTCGGGTAAGACATTATGAATCTTGCGTTGTTGGAGATGTGCGCTACAACACCCTTGCACGCGATGAAGGCATGAAGACACAAAACAGTGCCATCATGAGCACGGATACGTACGACAGAGAGGCAACTGAAATGTATGCTAACATAACAGACATTCTTCATTTGCAGTATATATCCAGTTTCGAGGATCATTGGTGTGTGGTTCTGTTGTGCTGTTCTTGTTTCGAGCTGTTCTCTGTCAGGGTTGTCAAGGCCAGGCATCATGTCGTCCCCCTCCTCCAACAATGGTGACAAAGATGCTTGGCTAATGAAGATAGAGCTGAAGAGGGAAGAACCCATGGAGATCAACAAGGATGAAGGGATCAAGAAAGCCACGGAGAACCAAGCTCCGGCAGCAGAAGACATCCTTCAACTTGATCACAATCTTCTTACCCCAACTGAGATTGATATTCAAAACAAGTATCTCACATGTGAAAATATTTTGTTGAAGGGGCATATTGTTGCACTCAAGGTCATTATCCGCAAGCTGGAGGACCTCTTACGCTCGATGTGTGACTATCCGTCAACTCCACCTTCTTCACCAACAAAGAAGGAGACATAATTACATGTGTATGGGCACTCCCCTTGGAAACTTCCAAGCTTGGGGGAGGTGCCCCGGTATCGTATCACAATCACATCTCCTATCTTTATCGTTTTTCTTAGTCTGATCCTATTAGTAGTATTTTGATCTAGTAGAATAAAGTTTATGGCATGATCTAGTTTTGAGTTTTGCTTTATGATCTCTCTCTGTAATTGATTCTGTGGGCTATATAATAAAGATTAGTGTTGAGTCAAGGGCTTGATTATTTTGCCATGATCTTGGGTGAATAAAGTAAAAGAGAAAAAGAATAAAAAGAAACAAGAGTTCATATTGATCTTATTGAGAGTAACGACTTCACATAGAAAGAGTATGATGATTAAAAGTTGTTGGGAGTTGGCAGGCATAGCTTTGGTCATCATTGCAATTAATAGGAAGTAATAAGGAAAGAGAGGTTTAACATATAGATATACTATTATTGACATCTTTTATGATTGGGAGCACTCATTAAAATATGACATGCTAAAGAGTTGATGTTGGACAAGGAAGACAACGTAATGAATTATGTTTTCCTATATCTGAGATAAAGTATGTTGTCATGGATCCTCTAACATATTGAGCTTGCCTTTCCCCCTCATGCTAGCCAAATTATCAGCATCAAGTAGAAATACTACTTGTGCTTCCAATACCCTTTAACCAGTTTTGCCATGAGAGTCCACCATATCTACCTATCGATTGTGTAAGATACTTCAAGTAAGTTGTCATCGGTGCAAAGCAATAAAAATAGCTCTAAATATGTATGATTGATTGGTGTGGGAGAAATAAGCTTTATACGATCTTGTGATGTGGAAGTAATAAAAGCGACGGACTGCATAATAAAGGTTCATATCACAAGGGGCAATATAAAGTGATGTTCTTTCGCATTGAGATTTTGTGCATCTAACCATAAAAGCGCATGGCAACCTCTGCTTCCCTCTGCGAAGGGCCTATCTTTTATTATCTTCTACCTTATGCAAGAGTCATGGTGATCTTCACCTTTCCTTTTTCATTTTATCCTTTGGCAAGCCTAGCATGTTGGAAAGAACCTGATATATGTACCTAATTGGATGTAGGGGAGCATGAGTTATTATTGTTGACATTACCCTTGAGGTAAAAGGTTGTGGGGCGAAACTATAGGCCCCTATCTTTCTCTGTGTCCGATTAAAACTCCGTAACCACAAGTATTGTGTGAGTGTTAGCAATTATGAAGGACTAGATGATAGTTGAGTATGTGGACTTGCTTTTAAGCTCTGACATAGACTCTTTCTGATGTTATGATAAATTGCAATTGCTTCAATGACTGAGGTTATAGTTTGTTGGTTCTCAATGAAGTTTATGATTCATACTTTTGCATCGTGAATAGATCATCACTTGAATATAAATAATCATATGACAATATCTATATATGTTGCTGTTATGAGAATAATCATGATGCCTTCATGTTCGTATTTTATTTTTATCGACGCCTCTACCTCTAAACATGGGGACATATTTATTGTTATCGGCTTTCGCTTGAGGACAAGCGAGGTCTAAGCTTGGGGGAGTTGATACGTCCATTTTGCATCATGCTTTTATATTGATATTTATTACATTATGGGTTGTTATTTCACATTATGTCACAATACTTATGGCTATTCTCTCTTTTTTACAAGGTTTACATAAGGAGGGAGAATGTCGGCAGCTGGAATTCTGGGCTGGAAAAGGAGCAAATATTAGAGACCTATTCTGCGCAACTCCAAAAGTCTTGAAACTCCATGGAATATCTTATAATAAATAATGAAAAATCCTCGCCAAACATGAAGACCAGGGGGCCGACACCCTGTCCACGAGGGTGGGGGCGCCCCCCCCTAGGGCGCGCCCCCCTACCTCGTGGGCCCCCTGGTGGCTCTCTGATGCTCATCTTCTGCTATATGAAGTCTTTCGTTGAGAAAAAAAGAGGAAGCAACCTTTCGGGACGTAACTCCACCGCCACGAGGCGGAACCTTGGCGGAACCAATCTAGGGCTCGGCAGAGCTGTTCTGCCGGGGACACTTCCCTCCGGGAGGGGGAAATCATCACCATCCTCATCACCAATGCTCCTCTCATCGGGAGAGGGCAATCTCCATCAACATCTTCACCAGCACCATCTCATCTCCAAACCCTTGTTCATCTCTTGTATCCAATTCTTTTCTCCAAGTCCGGGATTGGTACTAGTAGGTTGCTAGTAGTGTTGATTACTTCTTGTAGTTGATGCTAGTTGGTTTATTTGGTGGAAGATCATATGTTCAGATCCTATATGCATATTATTACCCCTCTGATTATAATGAATATGCTTTGTGAGTAGTTACATTTGTTCCTGAGGACATGGGAGAAGTCTTGGTATTAGTAGTCATGTGAATTTGGTATTCGTTTGATATTTTGATGAGATGTATGTTGTCTAGCCTCTAGTGGTGTTATGTGAATGTCGACTACAAAACACTTCACCATTATTTGGTCCTAGAGGAAGGCATTGGGAAGTAATAAGTAGATGATGGGTTGCTAGAGTGACAGAAGCTTAAACCCTAGTTTATGCGTTGCTTCGTAAGGGGTTGATTTGGATCCATATGTTTCATGCTATGGTTAGGTTTACCTTAATACTTTTGTTGTAGTTGCGGATGCTTGCAATAGAGGTTAATCATAAGTGGGATGCTTGTTCAAGTAACAACAACACCCAAGCACCGGTCCACCCACATATCAAATTATCAAAGTACCGAACGCGAATCATATGAACGTGATGAAAACTAGCTTGACAATATTCCCATGTGTCCTCGGGAGCGCTTTTCCTATTATAAGAGTTTGACCAGGCTTGTCCTTTGCTAGAAAAGGATTGGGCCACCTTGCTGCACTTCGTTTACTTTTTTTACTTGTTGCTCGTTACAATTTATCCTATCACAAAACTATCTGTTACCACTTATTTCAGTACTTGCAGAGAATACCTTGCTGAAAACCGCTTATCATTTCCTTCTGCTCCTCGTTGGTTCGACACTCCTACTTATCGAAAGGACTACGATAGATCCCCTATACTTGTGGGTCATCAAGACTCTTTTCTGGCGCCATTGTCGGGGAGTGAAGCGCCTTTGGTAGGTGGAATTTGGTAAGGAAAAATTTATATAGTGTGCTGAAATTTACTGTCACTTGTTACTATGGAAAGTAATCCTCTGAGGGGCTTGTTCGGGTATCTTTACCCCGACCAGTAGAGCAAAGAGTTGCTCCTCAACCTACTAAACATACTGAAAATGAAAATGTTCCCTTTGAAGTTCCTTCGGGTATGATAGAAAAACTGCTAGCTAATCCTTTTGCAGGAGATGGAACAAAGCATCCTGATGAGCACTTAATATATGTGGATGAGGTTTGTGGATTATTTAAGCTTGCAAGTATACCCGATGATGTTGTCAAGAAGAAGGTCTTCCCTTTATCTTTGAAGGGAGATGCATTGACGTGGTATAGGCTATGTTATGATACGAGATCATGGAACTATAGAAGACTGAAATTGGAATTTCATCAAAAGTATTACCCTATGCATCTTGTTGATCGTGATCGCAATTATATATATAATTTTTGGCCTCGCGAAGGAGAAAGCATCGCTCAAGCTTGGGGGAGGCTTAAATCAATGTTATATTCATGCCCCAATCATGAGCTCCCAAGAGAAACAATTATTAAAAATCTTTATGCTCGGCTTTCTGAAAATAATCACACCATGCTCGATACTTCTTGTGCTGGCTCTTTTATGATGAAGACTATTGAATTCAAATGGAATTTATTGGATAGAATTAAATGCAACTCTGAAGATTGGGATCTCGACGAAGGTAAGGAGTCAGGTATGACACCTAAGTTTGATTGTGTTAAATCTTTTATGGATACTGATATTTTCCGTAAGTTTAGCACTAAATATGGACTTGACTCTAAGATAATAGCTTCTTTCTGTGAATCTTTTGCTACTAATGTTGATCTCCCTAAGGAGAAGTGGTTCAAATATCATCCTCCCATAGAAGTAAAAGTAGCTGCACCTATTAAAGTTGAAGAAAAGACTGTCACTTATAATGATCCTATTGTTCCTACTTCTTATGTTGAGAAACCACCTTTCCCTATTAGAATAAAGGATCATGCTAAAGCTTCAACTGTGGTTCATAAAAGCAATATTAGAACTTATACACCTCCTGAGCAAGTTAAAGTAGAACCTAATATTGCTATTGTTAAAGATCTCTTGGCTGATAATATTGATGGGCATGTTATTCAACTCTGTGGTGAAACTGCTAGAATTGCTAAACCTTGTGCTAAAGATAAACATAGACCTGTGGTAGGCGTGCCTGTTATTTCTGTTAAAATAGGAGATCATTGTTATCATGGCTTATGTGACATGGGTGCTAGTGCTAGTGCAATACCCATTGATTTATACAAAGAAATTATGCATGATATTGCACCTATTGAGTTAGAAGATATTGATGTCACAATTAAACTTGCCAATAGAGATACTATATCACCAGTGGGAATTGTTAGAGATGTTGAAGTCTTGTGTGGGAAAACTAAATATCCTACTGATTTCCTTGTTCTTGGTTCTCCACAAGATAGCTTTTGTCCCATTATATTTGGTAGACCCTTCTTGAATACTGTTAATGCTAAGATTGATTGCAAAAAGAATGTTGTTACTATTGGCTTGGATGATATGGTTCATGAGTTTAATTTCTCTAAATTTAGTAAACAACATCGTGAAGAAGAATTGCCTAGTAAGGATGAAATTATTGGTCTTGCTTCTATTACCGTACCTCCTAGTGATCCGTTAGAACATTATTTGCTAGACCACGAAAATGATATGTTTATGAATGAAAGAAGGGAAATAGATGAAGTATTATTTAAACAGGAACCTATTCTGAAACACAATTTGCATGTTGAATTCCTAGGGGATCCCCCTCCACCTAAGGGTGATCCCGTGTTTGAGCTTAAACCGTTGCCTGATAATCTTAAATATGCTTATCTTGTGAAAAGAAGATATATCATGTTATTATTAGTGCTAACCTTTCAGAGCATGAAGAAGAAAGATTATTGAAAACTTTGAAGAAGCACTGTGCTACTATTGGATATACTCTCGATGATCTTAAGGGCATTAGTCCCACTCTATGTCAACATAAAATAAACTTGGAGGCAGATGCCAAACCAGTTCGTGATCCTCAACGACGTTTGAATCCTAAAATGAAAGAAGTGGTAAGAAAAGAAATACTAAAGCTTCTGGAGGCAGGTATAATTTATCCCGTTGCTGATAGCCAGTGGGTAAGTCCTGTCCATTGTGTCCCTAAGAAGGGAGGTATTACTGTTGTTCCTAATGATAAAGATGAATTAATTCCACAAAGAATTATTACAGGTTATAGGATGGTAATTGATTTTCGCAAATTAAATAAGGCTACTAAGAAAGATCATTACCCCTTACCTTTTATTGATCAAATGCTAGAAAGATTATGCAAACATACACACTATTGCTTTCTAGATGGTTATTCTGGTTTCTCTCAAATACCTGTGTCGGCTAAAGATCAATCAAAGACTACTTTTACATGCCCTTTTGGTACTTTTTCTTATAGACGTATGCCTTTTGGTTTATGTAATGCACCTGCTACCTTTCAAAGATGCATGATGGCTATATTCTCTGACTTTTGTAAAAGATTTGTGAGGTTTTCATGGACGACTTTTCCGTCTATGGATCTTCTTTTGATGATTGCTTGAGCAATCTTGATCGAGTTTTGCAGAGATGTGAAGAAACTAATCTTGTCTTGAATTGGGAAAAGTGCCACTTTATGGTTAATGAGGGTATTGTCTTGGGGCATAAAGTTTCTGAAAGAGGTATTGAAGTTGATAAAGCCAAGGTTGATGCTATTAAAAAGATGCCATGTCCCAAGGACATCAAAGGTAAAAGAAGTCTCCTTGGTCATGTCGGATTTTATAGGAGGTTCATTAAGGACTTCTCAAAGATTTCTTGGCCTCTGACTAATTTATTACAAAAAGATATATCATTTTTATTTGATGATGATTGTGTAGAAGCATTTGAAATACTTAAGAAAGCATTAGTCCCTGCACCTATTGTTCAACCACCTGATTGGAATTTACCCTTTGAAATTATGTGTGATGCTAGTGATTATGCTGTAGGTGCTGTTCTAGGGCAAAGAGTTGATAAGAAATTAAATGTTATCCATTATGCTAGTAAGACTCTAGACAATGCTCAAAGAAATTATGCTATTACTGAAAAAGAATTCTTAGCAATTGTATTTGCTTGTGATAAGTTTAGACCTTATATTGTTGATTCTAAAGTAACTATTCACACTGATCATGCTGCTATTAAATATCTAATGGAAAAGAAAGATGCTAAACCTAGACTTATTAGATGGGTTCTCTTGCTACAAGAATTTGATTTGCATATTGTTGATAGAAAAGGAGGTGAGAACCCCGTTGCAGACAACTTCTCTAGGTTAGAAAATGTTCTTGATGACCCACTACCTATTGATGATAGCTTTCCTGATGAACAATTAAATGTTATAAGTACTTCTCGTAGTACTCCTTGGTATGCTGATTATGCTAATTATATTGTTGCTAAATTCATACCACCTAGCTTCACATACCAGCAAAAGAAAAAGTTTTTCTATGATTTGATACATTACTTTTCGGATGATCCACATCTTTATAAAGAAGGAGTAGATGGTGTTATTAGATGTTGTGTACCTGAGCATGAACAGGAACATATCCTATGCAAGTGTCACTCCGAAGCTTACGGGGGACACCACGCTGGAGATAGAACCGCACATAAGGTATTGCAATCCGGTTTTTATTGGCCTACTCTCTTCAAGGATGCCCGTAAGTTCGTATTATCTTGTGATGAATGTCAAAGAATTGGTAATATTAGTAGATGTCAAGAAATGCCTATGAATTATTCACTTGTTATTCAACCATTTAATGTTTGGGGCTTTGATTATATGGGACCCTTTCCTGCCTCCAATGGATATACACATATTTTAGTTGTTGTTGATTACATTACTAAGTGGGTAGAAGCTATTCCAACTAGTAGTGCTGATCATAACACTTCTATTAAAATGCTTAAAGAAGTTATTTTTTCGAGGTTTGGGGTCCCTAGATATTTAATGACTGATGGTGGTTCACACTTTATTCATGGTGCTTTCCGTAAGATGCTTGCTAAGTACGACGTTAATCATAGAATTGCATCTCCTTATCACCCACAGTCTAGTGGTCAAGTAGAATTGAGTAACAGAGAACTCAAATTAATTTTACAAAATACTGTCAATAGGTCTAGAAAGAATTGGTCTAATAAACTTGATGATGCATTATGGGCCGATAGAACTGCATATAAAAATCCTATGGGTATGTCTCCGTATAAAATGGTTTATGGAAAAGCATGTCACTTACCTCTCGAACTAGAACATAAGGCATATTGGGCTATTAAAGAGCTCAATTATGATTTCAAACTTGACGGTGAGAAGAGGTTATTTGATATTAGCTCACTTGATGAATGGAGAACCCAAGCTTACGAAAATGCCAAGTTGTTTAAAGAAAAAGTAAAAAGATGGCATGACAAAAGAATACAAAAGCGTGAGTTTAGCGTAGGTGATTATGTATTGCTATACAACTCTCATTTAAGATTTTTTGCAGGAAAACTACTTTCTAAATGGGAAGGCCCCTACGTTATTGAGGAGGTCTATCGTTCCGGTGCCATAAAATCAACAACTTCGAAGGCACAAATCCGAAGGTGGTAAACGGTCAAAGAATTAAACATTATATTTCAGGTAATCCCATAAATGTTGAAACCAATATTATTGAAACCGTAACCCCGGAGGAATACATAAGGGACACTTTCCAGACCGTTTCAGACTCCGAAAAGGAATAGGTATGTGGTACGGTAAGTAAACCGACTCCAAAACAATTTTTAAGGCAATATTTCTCCGTTTTGGAATATTTAGAAAAATAGAAAAATAAGTGGCAGTCCGGGAAGAACACGAGGGTGGTGGGCGCGCCCTACCCCCCTGGGCGCGCCCCCTACCTCATGAGAACCTCATGTGCCTTCCGGACTCTGTTTACTTGCACGATACGTCTTTTGGTCAGTAAAAATTCATTATATATTCTCCTGAAGGTTTTGACTCCCGTATCATGCAAATCTCCTCTGTTCTTGTTTCGAGCTGTTCTCTCTCAGGGTTGTCAAGGCCAGGCATCATGTCGTCCCCCTCCTCCAACAATGGTGACAAAGATGCTTGGCTAATGAAGATAGAGCTGAAGAGGGAAGAACCCATGGAGATCAACAAGGATGAAGGGATCAAGAAGGCCACGGAGAACCAAGCTCCGGCCGCAAAAGACATCCTTCAACTTGATCACAATCTTCTTACCCCAACTGAGATCGAAGCTTTCAAGATGATTGAGTTAGCTCGTATTCAAAACAAGTATATCACAAGTGAAGATATTTTGTTGAAGGAGCATATTGTTGCACTCAAGGGCATTATCCGCAAGCTGGAGGACCTCTTACGCTCGATATGCGACTATCCGTGAACTCCACCTTCTTCACCAACAAAGAAGGAGACATAATTACATGGGTATGGGCACTCCCCTTGGCAACTGCCAAGCTTGGGGGAGGTGCCCCGGTATCGTATCACAATCACATCTCCTATCTTTACCATTTTTCTTAGTCTAATCCAATTAGTAGTATTTTGATCTAGTAGAATAAAGTTTATGGCATGATCTAGTTTTGAGTTTTGCTTTATGATCTCTCTATGTAATCGAGTCCGTGAGCTATATAATAAAGATTAGTGTTGAGTCAAGGGCTTGATTATTTTGCCATGATCTTGGGTGAATAAAATAAAAGAGAAAAAGAATAAAAAGAAACAAGAGTTCATATTGATCTTATTGAGAGTAATGACTTCACATAGAAAGAGTATGATGATTAAATGTTGTTGGGAGTTGGCAGGCATAGCTTTGGTCATTGTTGCAATTAATAGGAAGTAATAAGGAAAGAGACGTTTCACATATAGATATACTATTATTGACATCTTTTATGATTGGGAGCACTCATTAAAATATGACATGCTAAAGAGTTGATGTTGGACAAGGAAGACAATGTAATGAATTATGTTTTCCTATATCTGAGATAAAGTATGTTGTCATGGATCCTCTAACATGTTGAGCTTACCTTTCCCCCTCATGCTAGCCAAATTCTCAGCACCAAGTAGAAATACTACTTGTGCTTCCAATACCCTTTAACCAGTTTTGCCATGAGAGTCCACCATATCTACCTATGGATTGAGTAAGATCCTTCAGGTAAGTTGTCATCGGTGCAAAGCAATAAAAATTGCTCTAAATATGTATGATTGATTGGTGTGGGAGAAATAAGCTTTATACGATCTTGTGATGTGGAAGTAATAAAAGCGACGGACTACATAATAAAGGTTCATATCACAAGGGGCAATATAAAGTGATTTTCTTTCGCATTGAGATTTTGTGCATCCAACCATAAAAGCGCATGGCAACCTCTGCTTCCCTCTGCGAAGGGCCTATCTTTTATTATCTTCTACCTTATGCAAGAGTCATGGTGATCTTCACCTTTCCTTTTTCATTTTATCCTTTGGCAAGCCCAGCATGTTGGAAAGAACCTGATATATGTACCGAATTGGATGTAGGGGAGCATGAGTTATTATTGTTGACATTACCCTTGAGGTAAAAGGTTGTGGGGCGAAACTATAGGCCCCTATCTTTCTCTGTGTCCAATTAAAACTCCGTAACCACAAGTATTGCGTGAGTGTTAGAAATTATGAAGGACTAGATGATAGTTGAGTATGTGGACTTGCTTTTAAGCTCTGACATAGACTCTTTCTGATGTTATGATAAATTGCAATTGCTTCAATGACTGAGGTTATAGTTTGTTGGTTCTCAATGAAGTTTATGATTCATACTTTTGCATTGTGAATAGATCATCACTTGAATATAAATAATCATATGACAATATCTATATATGTTGCTGTTATAAGAATAATCATGATGCCTTCATGACCGTATTTTATTTTTATCGACGCCTCTACCTCTAAACATGGGGACATATTTATTGTTATCGGCTTTCGCTTGAGGACAAGCGAGGTCTAAGCTTGGGGGAGTTGATACGTCATTTCACATCATGCTTTTATATCGGTATTTATTGCATTATGGGCTATTATTTCACATTATGTCACAATACTTATGGCTATTCTCTCTTATTTTACAAGGTTTACATAAGGAGGGAGAATGCCGGCAGCTGGAATTCTGGGCTGGAAAAGGAGCAAATATTAGAGACCTATTCTACACAACTCCAAAAGTCCTAAAACTCCACGGAATATCTTATAATAAATAATGAAAAATCCTCGCCAAAGATGAAGACCAGGGGGGCCCACACCCTGTCCACGAGGGTGGGGCGCCCACCCCCCCTAGGGCGCGCCCCCCTACCTCGTGGGCTCCCTGGTGGCTCTCCGATGCTCATCTTCTGCTATATGAAGTCTTTCGTCGAGAAAAAAAGAGGAAGAAACCTTTCGGGACGTAACTCCGCTGCCACGAGGCGGAACCTTGGCGGAACCAATCTAGGGCTCCGGCAGAGCTGTTCTACCGGGGACACTTCCCTCCGGGAGGGGGAGATCATCACCATCGTCATCACCAACGCTCCTCTCATCAGGAGAGGGAAATCTCCATCAACATCTTCACCAGCACCATCTCATTTCCAAACCCTAGTTCATCTCTTGTATCCAATTCTTGTCTCCAAGTCCGGGATTGGTACTAGTAGGTTGCTAGTAGTGTTGATTACTTCTTGTAGTTGATGCTAGTTGGTTTATTTGGTGGAAGATCATATGTTCAGATCCTATATGCATATTATTACCCCTCTGGTTATGAACATGAATATGCTTTGTGAGTAGTTACGTTTGTTCCTGAGGACACGGGAGAAGTCTTGCTATTAGTAGTCATGTGAATTTGGTATTCGTTCGATATTTTGATGAGATGTATGTTGTCTAGCCTCTAGTGGTGTTATGTGAACGTCGACTACATAACACTTCACCATTATTTGGGCCTAGAGGAAGGCACTGGGAAGTAATAAGTAGATGATGGGTTGCTAGAGTGACAGAAGCTTAAACCCTAGTTTATGCGTTGCTTCGTAAGGGGCTGACTTGGATCCATATGTTTCATGCTATGGTTAGGTTTACCTTAATACTTTTGTTGTAGTTGCGGATGCTTGCAAGAGAGGTTAATCATAAGTGGGATTCTTGTTCAAGTAAGAACAACACCCAAGCACCGGTCCACCCACATATCAAATTATCAAAGTACCGAACGCGAATCATATGAACGTGATGAAAACTAGCTTGACGATATTCCCAATTGTCCTCGGGAGCGCTTTTCCTATTATAAGAGTTTGACCAGGCTTGTCCTTTGCTACAAAAGGATTGGGCCACCTTGCTGCACTTCATTTACTTTTGTTACTTGTTGCTTGTTACAATTTGTCCTATCACAAAACTATCTGTTACCACTTATTTCAGTACTTGCAGAGAATACCTTGCTGAAAACCGCTTATCATTTCCTTCTGCTCCTCATTGGTTTCGACACTCTTACTTATCGAAAGGACTACGATTGATCCCCTATACTTGTGGGTCATCATTGATCAAGAAGAAGCCAACGTTCTAGGACATTGAGGATGAAGAAGAAGATGATACTCTGGGGAATTACGATTCAGACTGATACACATGGCAAAGATGTTGACGCTGCTGCTACGGCTGATGATTAGATTGCTTTTGTCATATTTGCCTGTCAGAAGACGTTTTTTTATCTACTATGTGAAATTGTGCTTGCTATGACAACTGAAACCTAATGAACGTGTTGTTTAGTATTTTGCTGTGAGAACATCACTTGTTATGTATGTTGATTAGTGTTTGGTGATTATATGGCGAGTAAAACATGATGACATTGTTGTTTAGTTGTACTCATATTTGGCTGTGAAACTTAAATTTGATGACATAGTTTGCTGTTGGACTGAAATTTGCTCAACGTCTTCGAATGGGAACAAAGCTGACCTGATAGGGCCTCTGCTAATTTATTTATTTATTACCAAAAGGGCGTCTGGTATTTATTTATTTATGAGCAAAAGGGGATCCCCCCGATTTCCGTTAATAAAAATCATTAGATGTTCACAACACTACGCCCAGCCTGCTACACAGGTTTCATTCATTACTAGTTTTAGCAAAGTGCTTATGTCATAGCCACTGAATACATCACGAGTGCTACATACACTGCAAATAAAGAGACAATCATCCTACAAAGCAAATCGATTTTGCCCATTATCTTCACAAGCTCTTTCATCTCCTCATTGTTGTAAAGGCCGTTCAGCAGCCGTTGCTTGGCCATGATCAGAGGAACTGCATCTTTAACCTTCTGCTCTGCATCTTCCTCTTCTGTCATTCCTTCAGTTACTTGTCCAACACCCCAACCTGCTGGTATTGGGATTCCTCGGCTAACCAAATAATCAGCATAGTTGCATTCCCCCACATCAGCAACTTCCCAAAAATACAAATTACACGAATCTTCCCTTTTCTACACGAATCAAATTGGAAGATCATCAACCAAACTATTAAAAAAATCAGCAACTGAAAGCAATAGAACAACACTTAAACGGTCGCAGTTTCGGGAATGTTACCAGGCGAACGAGCCCAATTTTTCTTTTCTTCATATATATAAAAAGTATGCTACTTGGTGTCGGCTTAGTCAACAAACGATTGTGCCAACCTTGGCCGTTGGATTGACATTAAACGTCTGTCGTGTTTCTTCAGTCCCTTCTTCCTCTAGCCGCCAAAGCCAAACCAGCGCCGGCAGGACGCCTGCTCCCGCCTCCCACGGCTGGCTGTGCTGCCGCGCACGCATCGTGGCCACATCACACCCTCAAACTCTGCGCATCTTCCCCGGCTCCTGTTTGTTCCCGTCCGAGGCCTCACCATCATCCTCCGCCTTGGTTCGCTCACCGCGGTGCCGCCCTCCTGTGTTGTCAACATGGTCAAGAACCGAGAGGAATAAGGATATGACTGTGGATGGTGAGGATGACAGTAGGGACCCAGCAGCGCGCAGTAATTTTCTTTTTTCGGGACGGAGAAGGGAACTGGTTTGTGCGGGAGCTGTGGCCCGTCTAGCCTAGGCTTTTATTTCATATGTTTAGCACATTACCAGCCCAGTTTGTTTTTTTCCTTTCTAAAAATGGCTAGCCCAGCTATTTTGTTTTTTTGCAGAATAACCAATGTAGGCCTACTTGCTTTTCTATGCCCTGCTGGGCCGGAAATCTTTCAAGACAAGGAGGGATGCATTTTGCCCAGAAAATGGGCTATAAGTAATAAGAAATGGGCTATAAGTAATAATAAATGGGCTGTAAAATGAAAAAATACAGCAAACAGGCAATTAGTTCCAAAATACTTTTTTCTTTCGGATTTTGATATTTTAAATTTCATTGTTTTTGTGCGGGTAAAATTTCATTGGATTTAAATTAAGGTATGTTTAGTTTTTAAATTAATTTGAATCTGGCTAGAAATTTCGGGTTGTATGCTGTTTGGGACAGATTTGGAGGCTGACTTGTGGGTCTACTAGGTTGACGTGTACGAAAGGCTTTGTCAACTTAGTCCACAAACGATTCTAGCAGCAGTGACCGTTGGATGTTAATCCAATGGCCATGCTGCTTCTTCAATATCTGATCTTCTTGCTCCAGCCGCCCAAACCAGCATCGGTGGGACTGCCTGCTCCCGCCTCCCGTGGCGGGCTGTGCTGCCGCACAGTCCACACCGCCCCACCCTACTCCATTGCTGGCTAGGCCATTCCTCTACACACGCACACCTCCTGTTATTTTCCGGCGACAGCAGCCAGACCAGTAAACCCTCGTACTCCCCACCGCGTGGGCAACCACTGCCGAGTCTTCCCCGGCTCTGTGTCGTTCCCTTCCTAGGCCTCGCCATCGTCCACCGCCCTGGTGCTCTCGGCACAGCGTGGTCAACATGGTCAACGAACGACATCCATCAGAAGTGGACTGTATGTGGAGAGGATGATAGCTGGGTCCACGACCGCACACAAGGAAATGCCTCCTTATTACGCGCAAAATAATGATTCCTCCACCTGACATCTGGGACCCATCGAAAGGGCCTTTGTATTTCATGAAAAAATGTCTCCCCCCCCCCCCGCTGACAGGTCGGACCCACCAGCTATATCTTCGCACGCAAGGAAGTGCCTCAAGTGACCGTACGATGTCCATCCAATGGCCGTAGTGCTTCTTCAACCTCTGGTCAGCAGCGCCGGTCGTGTCGCCTGCTCCTGCCTCCCGTGGCCGGTTGTGCTACCGCGGAGGCATCACCGCCCCCTACTGCTCCCACCGCTGGCCAGGCCATCCCTTCACTCACCCACACCCCTTGTTATTCTGCGGCAACGGCAGCCTCACACCGAGGCTGAACCAGTGAACCCTCATACTCCTCTCCGCGTGGGCATCCACTGACGCGTCTTCCCGGGCTCCTTGTCGTCCCCTTCCTAGGCCTCGCCGTCGTCCACCACCCTGGTGCTCTCGGCGCAGCGTGGTCAACATGGTCAAGGAACAACTTCCATCGGAAGAGTACTGCACGTGGAGAGGCTGACAGCTGGGTCCATGGCCGCAGCAAGGAAGTGCCTCCTTATTACGCGAAAAATAATGATTCATCCACCTGACATTGGGGACCCACCGGACGGGCCACCGTATTTCATGAAAAGAACGTTTCCCCCTGACTACTGGGACCCAACAGCTACATCTTCGCATGCAAGGAAGTGCGTCCATATTACGGGCAAAAAAAGATTATTCGCCCCCTGATTGCTGGGACCCACCACCTACATCTTCGCATGCAAGGAAGTGCCTGACAGTCGGGACCCACCCGGTCGAAGCGTACGTAGTGTTGTCATTCTGGTCACGAACGTGTACGTACATACTGGTCGATCGATCTGTCTGCAGGCTGCAGTGATGAACCGTGGCCGTGTAAGGAAGGGCACGTGTCGTAGTAGAGGCGCGCACGTAGCATGTACACGTACCTACAGCGGTCAGGGTGCAAGAAAGAAAATACGGCCGCGTACGTACATACGGGCGGGGTCTTGAACGCCTACTCATGCATACGTATGGCTAGGGCTCGTGTACATGGTTGGGTCGAAATGGAGAAACTGCGTCATCGTCGTGTTCATGGTGAGGCAATGAAATGCGTCGTGTTCATCGGGAGGCAAAGGAACACGTGCTGTTCATCGGGAGCCAACCAGCTTGGACGGAACAGGCGATGGAAACAAGGCCTGGCGTACCACAGAACGGAGGAAACAGCCTTGTGTTCGACCGGCCACGGTGGAAAGGGGATCCTGTTCATCGAGAGGGGTCTGGCATATCGCAAAACGGAGGAAATGGACCTCCTGCGGTTGAAACGGGGTCATGTTGATTGGGAGGGGTGTGGCGTGCCGCAAAACGGAGGAAATAGACTTGTGTTGGAGCGCTGCGGTCAAAATGGGGGTCCTGTTCATCGGGAGGGGTGTGGCGTACCGCAAAACGGGACTCCATGAGATACTATTCATCTCCACCGAGACCTCCTCCAGCCTCCACGGGCTCCTGTTCATCCATCGTCGACCTCCTTCAGCCTCCACCTGCGAATGTTCATCCACGGGCTCCTGTTCATCCAGCCTCCATCACGCGCTCCTCCGCCGGCTACTGTTCAACCAGCCCTCTCCACGGGGGTCCTGTTCAACCACCCCTCCACAGGCTACTTTTCATCCAGCCCTCCACTGGCTACTATTCAACCAGCCCTCCACTGGCTACTGTTCAACCAGCCCTCCACGGGGTCATGTTCATCCAGCCCTCCACGGGGTCCTGTTCATCCACCAGCTCGATCGATCGAGGTACTGTTCATCCAGCGGCAACGACCTCTACTACCACGGGGTCCTGTTCATCCAACCCCCACCGGGAACTATTCATCCAAACCCCCCAACAATGCTCACTGTTAATCAAGGGAAGGAGGCAGCATTGTTCAATCGGCTTCAGTTAGCAGCGGTAGCGAAGGAATCACTCGGGTTTAGTTAACAGCAAGGGATCGATCGATCGCTCGGGTTCAGTAACGCGTAGCCTGCAGTGCAATCGCTCGGGTTCAGTTAGAGCCCAACGCCTGCTCGGGTTCAGTTAGAGCCCAATGCCTCACTCGGGTTCAGTTAGAGCGCAACACCTTGCACACACGTGCGTATGTATGAGAGAAATGTGCATCGCTTGGCCCCCAACCACCCACCATAACCGGGAACTCCCTCGATATTTTCCTCGCCCTCGCTTCTACCACGGTTTTCTCTGTCATGCACGGCCCAAAGATGTCATGCAACTGCGTCTCCGGCCCGCCCAGGACGAAAAGCCCATTTTCTATCATGATTTTTTGTCATAGAAGTAGGAGCCCACCACATCTATGATGATACCTGGTTTTGTCACAATTATTGTCATATAAGTGTCATAAGTATGACAGAAAGAAATTTCGTTCGGCCCAAAATGTCATGGATGTGTCTTTTTTTGTACTGTAGAGACCAAGTTCAATGAACTTGATCTGAAAGTCACTGAGATTCAGACTGCAGTTGAGAAGTTCCAGGAGGATGCGGAAGAGAAGATGGGGAAGGCTACTACAGATGCTTTTCGCAAAGTGCCTACAGGTCAGAGGTCTGATGCAGTGCCAGTATCAGATACTAGAGCTACATCATCGGCACCAGCAACTACAGCCTCAGTGCCACCTCCAGCAGTCACTCCACCAGCTCTAACTACATCAACTGATGCCTTCTTCCTTGGAGTTCACTCTACACCACCTCCCGAAGACCAAGCCTGAGAGACGCATAGCACTATGCATTTTTGAACTTTTTGGTAACTTGTTGCCAAAGGGGGAGAAATGTATAGATCATAGGCTTCGAGAGAGAGTGTTTTGCTTCTTTGTCTCTCTTGGTTTTGGTTGAACTTTATTGTGTGCTTGGTTGATACTTTATGTCTGTGTGTGAGATACTTGTTTGATCATGTGTTTGATCATATGCTACTTTAATGATTGCTTGGATGATATTATCTCTTATATCCCATATATGACCATTCACTTTGCTTGGTGATGAGTGCATGCTTTTAATTTCCATCATTTTGAGCGCTCCACCAAGATGTATGTGACATGGAAGAGTAACCCATGATCCTAATCGATTGTGCATTTGCATTCAAAAGCAAATTTTAAATAATGCACAAATTTAGGGGGAGCTCTTGCTTATCACATACTTCTCAAAGCGACGATGTATTTCAATCTTATGATCATTTGTCGAAGCTTTGATCTACATGTTGTCATCAATTACCAAAAAGGGGGAGATTGAAAGTGCAACTATCCCTAGGTGGTTTTGGTAATTCCTAACAACATATAGCTCATTGAGCTAATGCTATTTCAAAGATAAATATTTCAGGAAAGCTCAATGATTGGCATGGCATGGATTAGGAATGTGGACCCCTCAAAATGCTAAGGACAAAATATTGGCTCAAGCTCTAAAGCTCAAAACTCTACATTTTACTTTTAGTGATCCAAGATCACATAGAGTCCATAGGAAAAGCCAATACTATTAAAAGGGGATGAGGTGTTGCTTAATGGGTTGCTTGCTCAAAATGCTTAGTGATATGCTCCAAAAACCCTCAACCACTTTCTCATATCCACATATGTCCCAAACCAAAAGTCAAACTCGGCCCCACCGAAACATTCTATCCCGCGCCACCGAGTTAACTTGACATAGCCACAGCCACAAACCCTAATCAGTTTGGTCTCAACGATGGGATCTCGGTCTCACCGAGATGGGCTTGCAAACTCTATGTTGCTTGTTGCAATAATTTTAGTCTTACCGAGATTTGTAATCGGTCTCACCGAGTTTGCCTGACCAACTCTCTGGTTAGCCTATTACCAAAATCGGTCCCACCGAGTTTGTGTAATCGGTCAAACCAAGATGAGGTTTTACCCTAACCCTAGCACATCGGTCCCACCGAGTTGATCATATCGGTCCCATCGAAAATCCTAACGTTCACATTTTGAACTAAATCAGTCCGACCGAGTTTTCTGATTCGGTCCCACCGAGTTTGGCAATTTGTGTGTAACGGTTAGATTTTGTGTGGAGGCTATATATACCCCTCCACCCACTCTTCATCATGGAGAGAACCATCAGAACAAGTCTACACTTCCAGCATACATTTTCTGAGAGAGAACCACCTACTCGTGTATTGAGACCAAGATATTCCATTCCAACCATATGAATCTTGATCTCTAGCCTTCTCCAAGTTGCTTTCCACTCAAATCATCTTTCCACCAAATCCAAATCTGTGAGAGAGAGTTGAGTGTTGGGGAGACTATCATTTCAAGCACAAGAGCAAGGAGTTCATCATCAACACACCATCTATTACCTTTTGGAGAGTGGTGTCTCCTAGATTGGTTAGGTGTCACTTGGGAGCCTCCGTCAAGATTGTGGAGTTGAACCAAGGAGTTTGTACGGTCAAGGAGATCGGCTACTTCGTGAAGATCTACCCTAGTGAGGCAAGTCCTTCGTGGGCGATGGCCATGGTGGGATAGACAAGGTTGCTTCTTCATGGACCCTTCGTGGGTGGAGCCCTCTATGGACTCGTGCAACCGTTACCCTTCATGGGTTGAAGTCTCCATAAACGTGGATGTACGATAGCACCACCTATCGGAACCATGCCAAAAATCTTTGTGTCTACATTGCGTTTGCTCCCTCCAAACTCCTCCCTTTACCTTCATGTGCAATGTTTTACATTCCGCTGCTATACTCTTAGACTTGCATGTGTAGGTTGATTGCTTGACTAGTGCTAAGTTGCTAAAATCTGCCAAGACTTAAAATTGGGAAAATGCTAGATTTTTATTTGGTCAAGTTGTCTAATCCCCCCCCCCTCTAGACATACCACTACTAGGAAAAGGGCTAAAGATGAAATTGACACTAATGGCGCACCAGAGAAGTGGTGCGCCACTACTATATACTAATGGCGCACCATGTGGAGATGCGCCATTAGTGTGGAAGACACTAATGGCGCACCAGGCACACGGTGCGCCACTAGTAACAAAATGTTTTTTTTCAAACATACTAATGGCGCATCCGGGCAGAGTGCGCCATTAGTAGTTAGAACTACTAATGGCGCACCAGCCATAGAGTGCGCCACTACTGTATTTTTTTTACTTTTTTGCAAAACTACTAATGGCGCACCGTTGCATAGTGCGCCATTACTAGTTTAAACTAGTAATGGCGCACTGTGCCATGGTGCGCCATTAGTATAAAAATCATTTTTTTACTTTTTTGCAAAACTACTAATGGCGCATGTCTGTGTGGTGCGCCATTAGTATATTGGGTTACTAATGGCGCATGGCTGTGTGGTGCGCCATTAGTAACCTGGGACCAGCTAGATATTTTTGGACAGCCACACCTACACACTCACTTTCCCCACTTCATTCCCCCCACCTCCTTCTCTAAGCTTGTCGGCTGCCTCCTCCTCCTCACCTCATTTGCACCATAGATTCATCAAAATTAAGTGTTGAAATTACCTTTTTTGATAGGTAAGTAAGGGGAAAGCTATCTTCATGTTGTAGATCTACTTTTTTTCTCCCTAGCTCACTCCAACAACGTGCACATGCACTTTTTGTGGCCTAGCTAGATTTATGTATGTTTGTGGTGTTGCATATGTTTGTGGTGTTGCATATATGTTTGTGTTTGCAGGTACCAATATTTGAAATGCGATAGTTGCCAATATTTTGCCGGAATGTTGATTCATTTCTGTTTTGGCGAGAATTTTGGCACTATGCATTCTTTTTGGTCCTATTTTTAGGGAAAGTCATGCCAAATTTTTTCTTGGTTCTAAAATATCGTTTTGCTCTACCCCGCAGGCGACCATGGTCCGCACGATGACCGAAGGCATCGTGAATAGGTTTTTGAGCTCCGCGAAGGCCGAGATGCTTCAAAAGAACGAGACAGAGATAAGATGTCCGTGTCAAAGATGCAAGCTGAAGAGCCTTATTGAGGACCCGGATTCCGGGCAGGTGCGGGACCACCTGCTCTTGCGTGGTTTCATGGATGGCTATCGGTGGCAGGGTGATGAAGATGACTATGAAGTCATCCATGGGGGCCGGGCAAGAACTGAGGAAGGGCAGCAAGACAACCACTGCGGCTCGGGCGGGCGAGAAGACGAAGAATCTCCAGGACATGATCACGACGGTGATGTTGTACACAGTCATCATGTAGAAGATGCCGGACATGATGATGAGGAAGATGTCGGACCAGACGAAGGGCATGATCATGAAGATCAAGATGCCGGAGGAGCAGACGACGATGGACCATCGATGGGCTGGGTGCAGGACCCTCATATTCAAGAGCTACTTCTCAAGCAGACGGATAACGCAAGAGCTGCCGCCCGAGAGAAAGCCAAGCTGGATCAACTGGAGATAGACGCGGTTACTCCATTGTATGAAGGATGCAGACCCGAGGATACCCGCCTGAAAGTAACGCTCATGGCTTTGGAGATGAAGGTAAAACACAAAATGACCAACGCATGCTTCGACGAGAACATGTCATTCTGGCACGAACGTCTTCCCAAGGGGAACAAGTGCCCGACCAGTTTCGAGGAGGCAAAGAAAGTCGTGTGTCCTCTGGATTTACCGCACGTGAAATACCATGTGTGCATGAACAATTGCATCATTTATCGGGATGAGCACGCGGAGTCTACCATATGTTCGGTGTGCGGCGTCACTCGATACAAGAAGAGGAAGAAAGCTCCTCGAAAAGTGGTGTGGTACTTTCGGATCACTCCTCGTCTGCAGCAGTATTTCGCGGACCCTAAGGTAGCAAAGCTCCTGCGTTGGCACACGGATAGGGAGGAGAAGAAGCGAGAAGATGAAGCAAATGATCCGGAGATAAATAAAAAAGACAAGATGCTGAGTCACCCTAAGGATGGCAGCCAGTGGCAAGCGTTGAAATTCGAGCACCCAGAATTTGGGAAGGATCCAAGGAACATCGTGCTGGGTGCGAGCACCGATGGAGTCAATCCGTTTGGCAGCCAGAGAAGCACACATAGCACCTGGCCTGTGTTTGTGTGGATGTACAACCTTCCCCCCTGGTTGTGCATGAAGAGGAAGTACATTCACACGAGTATGCTAATTGAAGGGCCGAAACAACCAGGGAACGACATCAATCTGTATCTGGGGCTGCTGAAAGAGGAGCTAGACACGCTGTGGAAAATGCCAGCCAATACGTGGGATGCCGCAGAGAAAGAATATTTCCCTATGAGAGCCGCACTGCTCATGACGGTGCACGACTATCTCGGTTACGGATATCTCGCGGGGCAGGTGGTCCACGGATTTTCGGGATGCGTCAGGTGCATGGATGACACAACGTATCGCCAGCTAGATAGATATCCCGGGTCTTTGAAAACTGTGTTCATGGGACATCGAAGGTGGCTTCACGATGATGACCCGTGGAGGAAACGCAAGGATCTGTTCGATGGTGAAACCGAACTCCGAAGACGCCCGCGTACGAGGAGCGGCGAGGAAATAGACGGGTTGTTGAAAAATTGGAAAGATTTCCCACTGCCGGGAAAGAAGCAAAAGGCGCCAGAGCCGGGAAAGAAGCGAAAGGCGCCAGAGCCGCTGCTGAAGGTATGGAAAACAAGGTCTGTTTTCTGGGACTTGTCGTACTGGAAGATCCACCGTGTGCCTCACAGCCTTGATGCCATGCATATCACGAAGAATGTGTGCGAGAGTCTGCTTGGTACCCTGCTCAACATGCCAGAGAGGACCAAAGATGGGCCGAAAGCAAGGTCAGACTTGAAATCAATGGGCATCAGGCAGGAGCTTCACGCTAATGATGATGATGATGATGATGATGATGAGGCGAAGCAGGACACAGAAAGTCATCGCAAAGGCAAAAAGGCCAAGAAGAGCGGAAATGACTACCCTCCCGCGTGCTTCACTCTAAGTCAGGAGGAGATCGAGCAGTTTTTCACCTGCCTCGTAGGAGTAAAACTTCCTTACGGTTACGCGGGGAAGATAAGCAGATACCTAGGCCCAGCAAAGCAGAAGTTCAGCGGGATGAAGTCTCACGACTGTCACATGTTGATGACACAGATACTTCCAGTTGCAATCTATGGGATCATGGATGCGCACGTCCGTGAAACGCTATTTGGCCTGTGCAACTTTTTCGACGTCATCTCTCGGAAGTCGGTTGGCGTGAGGCAACTCAGAAGGCTACAGGAAGAGATCATGGTGATACTATGCGAGCTTGAGATGTACTTCCCGCCTGCATTCGTCGACGTTATGGTGCATCTGCTGGTCCATATCGTTGAGGATATCATCCAACTCAGGCCGACATTCCTGCACAGCATGATGCCGTTCGAAAGGATGAATGGTTTCATCAAAGGATACGTTCGCAACATGTCACGTCCAGAGGGAAGTATAGCCAGGGGCTTTCTGACCGAAGAGTGCATCTCCAACTGCACGAATTATCTAGGCATCGAGAACCCCGTTGGTCTGCCCGTCAACAGGCACCTCGGTAGGCTCACTGGATGGGGTCACCGTGAGGGTCGCCGCGAAATGCATGTCGACTTCGAGGGTCGACTCGCCGACTTTGAAAGAGCAAACCTAGTCGCGCTACAACACATAGACGTGGTCGATCCTTGGGTGGTAGAGCACAAAACCTTTATTGAGAAGACGTACAATGACCGAGGCCAACAGAGGACGGACGGAGATATAATCAAAGAGCACAACTCATGTTTCACGCGTTGGTTCAAGCAGAAGCTTCTATCGTACCCTTTACATGAGGATTCTTCCATGGAAGAACAACTCATATTCGCCTTGTCACAGGGCGCCGAGCACAACCTGATGACCTATGAGGCGTACGATATCAACGGCTACACATTCTACACCGAGGACAAGGACATGAAGAGCGATGGTTATCAGAACTCCGGGGTAACGATGGAATCCTACACCGGTAACGGCAAGGATAGATACTACGGAAGGATAGAGGAGATCTGGGAGCTGAGCTACACTCGAGAGAAGGTCCCGATGTTCTGTGTCAGATGGGCCAAGAGCGTCCTAAAAGAAGACCGGTATTTCACCACCATGGTTATACCCGAAGCCAAATCCAAGACCGCGGGTGCAAACATCACCGCGAAAAATGAGCCATGGGTACTGGCTTCCCAAGTGGACCAATGCTTCTTCATTACCGACCCGTCAAAGCCCAGTCGTGTTGTCGTGAGGAGAGGCAAAAGGAAGATCATCGGAATGGATGGAGTAGCCAATGAGCAAGACTTCGACAAGTATGGCGACCCGAAGATTGAACATGATGACGACGATGAAGTAGCAGCATACACCACAAGAAGAAGCAGGACCAGCCTACCTAAAGGACGTCCGTTCCACAGAAGAACTCCATTTACGAAAAAGAAGGGCAAGAAGATTATGAACAGATAGCTAGCTAAGATCGACTGTATTTAAATCATAGTCTTCATTTCTTGGTCGTATTTCATGGGCACTTTTTGATATCATGAATATTTTTAAATTTCATGGGCACTTTTTGATATCATCGACTGTATTTAAATCGTAGTCTTCATTTCTTGATATCCCTCCATGTTGATCTCGATTCCCCCTCCATCTCGATCTCGATGCCCCTTCATCTCGATCGCTATCCCCCTCCATCTTGATCTCAATCCCACCCGCACCCTCCCTCGCTAGCTCCACCGCCGCCGATGACCCACCGCACCCTCCCCCGCTCCACCGCCACCGACGAGCATGTGACGCCCCGAGACCGATGTGCCAGGTGTCATCCAGTTATTCGCTGTTGTTGCCTTGTCATTGCTTGCGTGTCATGCATTGCGTATCATGTCATCATGTGCATTTCATTTGCATACGTGTTCGTCTCATGCATCCGAGCATTTTCCCCGTTGTCCGTTTTGCATTCCGGCGCTCCGTTCTCCTCCGGTGGTCGTTTCTACCTTCTTTCATGTGTGGGTATTAAACATTTCCGGATTGGACCGAGACATGCCAAGCGGCCTTGGTTTACTACCGGTAGACCGCCTGTCAAGTTTCGTACCATTTGGACTTCGTTTGATGCTCCAACGGTTAACCGAGGGACCGAAAAGGCCTCGTGTGTGTTGCAGCCCAACACCCTCCCATTTGGCCCAACCCCACCTAAACCTCTTCCATCATCTAGAGCGTCCGATCACGATTGCGTGGCCGAAAACCGCACCTCATTTGGACTCTCCTAGCTCCCTCTACCTATAAATATGTGCAACCCTTCCAAATTCGCGGACGAAACCCTAAAAATTCCTTCCCTCGCGCCGCCGGACGCGTCCTCACCGTGCCGGAAAATGTCCGCCGCCCGCCGCCACGTCCCTCCGACCAACGGGGGCTCGCCACATCATCACCGCCACTCCCTCGTCCAACCGCAGGCTGCCACCTGTCCCCGCCGCGCCCACTTTGCCGCTGCGGCCCTACAGGCCCATCCGGGGCCCGCCCGAGCCCGCAAGAGCCCGGACCGGCCTCCGTGCTCCGCCGCCAGAGCCTCCCCTGTGCCGCCGCCTTGTGTCTTGTCGCCAGCCGCCGCCCGCGCCTCCCCTCCACCGCGCTTCGCCGCTCCGCCGCCGACCGGGGCCGTCTTCGCCGGAGCGCGCCACCCGTGCCTTCGCAGGCCGCCGCTCGACTGCGGGGTTCCCAAGCGGACGAACCTCGAGTGCTCTCCGGCCCTCTTCATCCCGCCGTCCTGCCGCAGGAGCTCGTGGAGCTCCCGTGCCGCGCCGCCACTACAGGAGGTCGCCGGCGCCGCCTCTGCCTCGGTACCTCGCTCCGCTTCTTCCCCGGTCAGATCCGGTCGAGGAGCGACCGGATCCGGCAACCCTGACAACTCCGGCGAGTTTTTCCCCAACTCCGGCGCCGTCCCCTCTCCTCCGGCGACTTTTCGGCGAACCTCGTACGGCGTACCCCAAAACCCTAGATCCGTTTCGGGAGGTAAAATTTCTACCAAGTCCTCGAAATTCCCAGATCCACATGCCCATGTTCATCGCCTCGTAACTTTGCATCCGTAGCTCCAATTCATGCATATAGCATATCAAAATGTTCGCTCAGAGAGTACATCATTTCATCTCATTGCATCGTTTTCATTAGAGCGCATCCTGATGCCCGAAATGCTGTTGGAAGAGTGCTACTTGAGTTAATTGTCAGATCTGCTGCTCCATTTAGATATTTGTCATTTTTGCCATGATTATTGTGTGCATGATATGCCCATGAGCCATACATATGTTTTGTTAAGGGTTTTGCCATCTTTCCAGAGGTGCAACCCATGTATTTTTGTGATGTGTGTGGTGACTAGCACAAGCTTGCAAAGTGAGGCACTTGGTAATGCTGTTTTCAGGGACTTAGCATTTCCACTAAGTCCTTGGTCTGTTTATCTCATTATGCCATATGTTCATGGTGTTTCCTAGTGATCCGTGCCTCTATTGAGGATTATCAGTAAGGATGTTTTGTTAATATTGTAGTGCTTTATCCATCCATGTCTTTGTTTGCAATTATGGAGCACCCTAGCTTGAGTCAATCGAGCTCTACTTTTGTCATTTCGTGAATCTGGGCAGATTGTCTACTTGTTAGCGATTTTGCCGAGGATGTTGTAGTTGATCCGTGCATGCCATGGTATTGTTCTTGCCATTTCTAGCTTGTATTTTGTGTATTCTTGATGGGTGTATGCTTAGTTTGTCATGCCTTGCTCTGTAGTGAGTGCATCGAGCTCGTAAACATGCCTACTTGATATCTGTTTTCAGCATGCTCCAGTTTTTCACCAAGTCTGAGAACTGATTATGTTTTTGCCATGTTCACATGCTTGCAATTGTATTTTCTGATCCCTTTTGGCTCAAGGTCACTAAGGGACGTTTGTTAAGCTCTTTGAGTATCTCCATGCCATGCTTTACTTTGCCATGTTCAGGTCCTGTAGCATGTAGTTTTGTTGCTCCGAAGAGTGCTATCTGATCTGAATTCCAGACAAGTGTTAATTTCACTAAGTCTGAAATATGTTTACCAAATGCATTTTTGCCATGCTTGTTTGAACCTGTTAATGGATGATTGACCGTAGCTCGGTGCTAGTATTTTGTTAAACATCATGAATGGATCCCTGCCATGTATTTCGTTGCCATGATTGGGTGCCGTAGCATGTTCATATTGTTGCATTTAGATGGCTACTTGCTGTAAATCGCAGAACATGGTCATATTTGAATTGCTTGCCATTCCCAAACCGTAACTCCAATTCCGGTGATCTTTATATCGTTTTCAAGCGATTTCATCTCACCTTTCCAGTGGTACACTTGGATTTCCAAGTTGAGGCCAGGTTCATGAATTCCTTGTCAAATCATGCATATGCATCGCATACCGCATCCCGCATGTCATCCCATGTTCATGTGTTGGTTGTTTACTGTGTTGTGTGCTTCTTTCCGGTGTTTGCGTCTTCGGGTTGGTTTCGGTAATGTAGCATTTGTGAGGACCCGCTCGTCTACGTCCGTTTCTCTTCTTCATGGACTCGTTCTTCTTCCTTGCGGGATTTCAGGCAAGATGACCATACCCTCGAAATCACTTCTATCTTTGCTTGCTAGTCGCTCGCTCTTTTGCTATGCCTATGTTGTGATACCTACCACTTGCTTATCATGCCTCCTATATTGTTGAACCAAGCCTCTAACCCACCTTGTCCTAGCAAACTGTTGTTTGGCTATGTTACCACATTGCTCAGCCCCTCTTATAGCGTTGTTAGTTGCAGGTGAAGATTGAAGTTTGTACCTTGTTGGAACATGGAGACGTCGTTCCTTGTTGGAACATTGTTTACTTGTTGGGATATCACAATATATCTTATTTTAATTAATGCATCTATATACTTGGTAAAGGGTGGAAGGCTCGGCCTTATGCCTGGTGTTTTGTTCCACTCTTGCCGCCCTAGTTTCCGTCATATCGGTGTTATGTTCCCGGATTTTGCGTTCCTTACGCGGTTGGGCTATTATGGGAACCCCTTGACAGTTCGCCTTAAGTAAAGCTCTTCCAGCAATGCCCAACATTGGTTTTACCATTTGCCACCTAGCCTTTTCTTTTCCCTTGGGAGTCACGCTCCTGAGGGTCATCATTATTTTAACCCCCCCGGGCCAGTGCTCCTCTGAGTGTTGGTCCAACTGAGCGATGTCCGGGGCTACTAGGGGCAACTCTGGGCTGGCCTACCCGACGTCTGGCTCATCTGAGTGTGCCCTGAGAAAGAGATATGTGCAGCTCCTATCAGGATTTGTCGGTACATTCGGGCGGTGTTGCTGGTTTAGTTTTACCCTGTTGAAATGTCTTGTAGAACCGGGATACCGAGTCTGATCGGAGTGTCTCAGGAGGAGGTCTATTCCTTCGTTGACCGTGAGAGCTTATGATGGGCTAAGTTGGGACACCCCTGCAGGGATTTGAACTTTCGAAAGCCGTGCCCGCGGTTATGGGCAAATGGGAATTTTTTAACGTCCGGTTGTAGAAAACCTGAAGTTAACCTTAATTAAAATGCATCAACCGCGTGTGTTTCCGTGATGGTCTCTTCTCGGCGGAGTCCGGGAAGTGAACACGGTGTTGGAGTTACGCTTGACGTAGGTTGTTCTAGGACCACTTCTTGATCATAGATTGTCAACCGTGCTTTGCCTTCTCTTCTCGCTCTCTTTTGCGTATGTTAGCCAGCATATATGCTAGTCGCTTGCTGCAGCTTCACCTCATACCTTTTACCTTACCCATAAGCTTAAATAGTCTTGATCGCGAGGGTGTAAGATGGCTGAGTCCCCGTGACTCACAGATACTTCCAAAACCAGTTTGCAGGTCCCGATGAGTCCGTGTAGATGACGCAACCAAGCTCAGGAGGAGCTCGATGAAGATCTTGACCTTTGTGTTGTTTCGTTTTAGTTGATCGGATGACTTATATCTCTTTTAATCCTTTCTACGAGAATAAGTAGTACACCAAATCCGTTGTTTGTCATCAATTTAATTGGTGAAGGACAAGCATAACATAATTCTTATTCTTGTTCATACAAGTGATTAATTCCTTATTCCGGAGGTGCATCATATCACATTCTGGGTTCGAGATGCTTTATCTTTTCTTTTTCCAAAGTTCCAAGCTCTAATTATCACGGAGATCCATCTAAATCATTACAAGGTTTCACCTTGTATTTTCAACTTATCTTTCATTTCGATTGATCATGCTTTGGTTACCAGAGTTCTTCATGAAGGTTCTACATGATGGTTCATAAAGGATTTAATTCCTTCTCGAAGTTTTCATCAAGATTTTTTTCTAAGGATTTTTAAATCCATCAATCTCTTCTTTGGAGTTATCTTGGGTTATATTTTACCAAAGCCTTTCCTAAGGATTGTTGCTAGTTATGGTGCTTATAAAGGACCCAAGTTCTTCTTTATCCTCCCGGTGAAATACTTTCTCGTCTCCTTGTTCATACTAATCCAATTCTTTTTCCTGTGAGTGGCAGGTCGTCACTTCATAATTTTGAGATGTGTTCCATAAGACCATATCAAGTTTATTCTTTTCGTTGTGGATTGTTCCAACAACTCCGTGTGACCCTTCTCTTTAAGATGCTTTTCAAGCTCATTGGAGGTAGAAGATGTTGTTTTCTTCTCCGTTTTTTTGTTCCATCGATACAACTTCTATTCTTTCGTTCCGGAGGCATTGTGTTGTTGCTTTCTTCAACCATCATCTCGCTTCATCAAAGATTATGTTCTTTTCATGATTGTCCATTGAACCGAAGTGTTGTGCCCTTTTTGCTCAATTTCCTTTCGCCTTATCAAGTCTGGCATCCCTTCTAAACCGGAGTGCTTCCCGAATTTGTTCTTACTTGTTACTCTCTCTTAACGGAGTGCTTTCAACTTCGTTCATCTCCGTTGTGTTATTCTCCCGGAGTGGCTTAACCTCTTCAAGGTTCGTGGTTTCACTTGTTTGTCAATGAAGCAACTTAGTTTTACCTCTCCCCTTTTCTCTTCCGTTGTTCCTCCGGTGCCATTCTAGATCTCGGGACGAGATCCTCTCGTAGTGGTGGAGTGTTGTGACGCCCCGAGACCGATGTGCCAGGTGTCGTCCAGTTATTCGTTGTTGTTGCCTTGTCATTGCTTGCATGTCATGCATTGCGTATCATGTCATCATGTGCATTTCATTTGCATACGTGTTCGTCTCATGCATCCGAGCATTTTCCCCCTTGTCCATTTTGCATTCCGGCGTTCCGTTCTCCTCCGGTGGTCATTTCTACCTTTCTTTCGTGTGTGGGGATTAAACATTTCCGGATTGGACCGAGACTTGCCAAGCGGCCTTGGTTTACTACCGGTAGACCGCCTGTCAAGTTCCGTACCATTTGGACTCCGTTTGATGCTCCAACGGTTAACCGAGGGACCGAAAAGGCCTCGTGTGTGTTGCCGCCCAACACCTCCCCAAAGTGGCCCAAAACCCACCTAAACCTCCTCCATCATCTCGGTCGTTCGATCACGATCACGTGGCCAAAAACCGCACCTCATTTGGACTCTCCTAGCTCCCTCTACCTATAAATATGTGCAACCCTTCCAAATTCGCGGACGAAACCCTAAAAATTCCTTCCCTCGCGCCGCCGGACGTGTCCTCACCGCGCCGGACAATGTCCGCCGCCCGCCGCCACATCCCTCCGACCAATGGGGGCTCGCCATGTCATCGCCTCCACTCCCTCGTCCAACCGCAGGCCGCCACCTGTCCCCGCCGCGCCCACTTCGCCGCTGCGGCCCTGCAGGCCCATCCGGGGCCCGCCCGAGCCCGCGAGTGTTGGGTTTCGTAGTAATTTCAAAAAAAATTCCTACGCACACACAAGATCATGGTGATGCATAGAAACGAGAGGGGAGAGTGTGATCTACGTACCCTTGTAGATCAATAACGGAAGCGTTAGCACAACGTGGTTGATGTAGTCATACGTCTTCACGGCCCGACCGATCAAGCACCGAAACTACAGCACCTCCGAGTTCTAGCACACGTTCAGCTCGATGACGATCCCCGGACTCCAATCCAGCAAAGTGTCGGGGAAGAGTTCCGTCAGCACGACGGCGTGGTGACGATCTTGATGTACTATCGTCGCAGGGCTTCGCCTAAGCGCCGCTACAATATTATCGAGGACTATGGTGGAAGGGGGCACCGCACACGGCTAAGAATATGATCACGTGGATCAACTTGTGTGTCTAGGGGTGCCCCCTGCCTCCGTATATCAAGGATCAAAGGGGGGGTGCGGCCGGCCAGGGAGGGCGCGCCAAGAGGAGTCCTACTCCCTCTGGGAGTAGGATTCCCCCCTTTCCTAGTTGGAATAGGATTCGGGAGGGGGGAAAGAGGAGAGAGAGAAGGAAGGGGGGCGTCGGCCCCCTCTACTTGTCCTATTAGGACTAGGGGGGAGGGGCACGCGGCCCAGCCCTGGCCACCTCTCCTCTTTTCCACTAAAGCCCACTAAGGCCCATATACCTCCCGGGGGGTTCCGGTAACCTCCCGGTACTCCGGTAAAATCCCGATTTCACCCGGAACACTTCCGATATCCAAATATAGGCTTCCAATATATCAATATTTATGTCTCGACCATTTCGAGACTCCTCGTCATGTCCGTGATCACATCTGGGACTCCGAACAAACTTCGGTACATCAAAACTCATAAACTCATAATATAACTGTCATCGAAACCTTAAGCGTGCGGACCCTACGGGTTCGAGAACAATGTAGACATGACCAAGACTCGTCTCCGGTCAATAACCAATAGCGGAACCTGGATGCTCATATTGGCTCCTACATATTCTACGAAGATCTTTTATCGGTCAGACCGCATAACAACATACGTTGTTCCCTTTGTTTGAGAACTGATTACTTGCCCGAGATTCGATCGTCGGTATCTCAATACCTAGTTCAATCTCGTTACCGGCAAGTATCTTTACTCGTTCCGTAATACATCATCTCACAACTAACTCATTAGTTGCAATGCTTGCAAGGCTTATGTGATGTGCATTACCGAGAGGGCCCAGAGATACCTCTCCGACAATCGGAGTGACAAATCCTAATCTCGAAATACGCCAACCCAACATCTACCTTTGGAGACACCTGTAGAGCACCTTTATAATCACCCAGTTATGTTGTGACGTTTGGTAGCACACAAAGTGTTCCTCCGGCAGACGAGAGTTGCATAATCTCATAGTCATAGGAACATGTATAAGTCATGAAGAAAGCAATAGCAACATACTAAACGATCAGGTGCTAAGCTAATGGAATGGGTCATGTCAATCAGATCATTCACCTAATGATGTGATCCCGTTAATCAAAAAACAACTCTTTGTTCATGGTTAGGAAACATAACCATCTTTGATTAACGAGCTAGTCTAGTAGAGGCATACTAGTGACACTCTGTTTGTCTACGTATTCACACATGTATTATGTTTCCGGTTAATACAATTCTAGCATGAATAATAAACATTTATCATGATATAAGGAAATAAATAATAACTTTATTATTGCCTCTAGGGCATATTTCCTTCAGTCTCCCACTTGCACTAGAGTCAATAATCTAGATTACACAGTAATGATTCTAACACCCATGGAGCCTTGGTGCTGATCATGTTTTGCCCGTCGAAGAGGCTTAGTCAATGGGTCTACTACATTCAGATCCGTATGTATCTTGCAAATCTCTATGTCTCCCACCTGGACTAGATCCCGGATGGAATTGAAGCATCTCTTGATGTGCTTGCTTCTTTTGTGAAATCTGGATTCCTTTGCCAAGGCAATTGCACCAGTATTGTCACAAAAGATTTTCATTGGACCCGATGCACTAGGTATGACACCTAGATCGGATATGAACTCCTTCATCCAGACTCCTTCATTTGCTGCTTCTGAAGCAGCTATGTATTCTGCTTCACACGTAGATCCCGCCACGACGCTTTGTTTAGAACTGCACCAACTGACAGCTCCACCATTTAATGTAAACACGTATCCGGTTTGTGATTTAGAATCGTTCGGATCAGTGTCAAAGCTTGCATCGACGTAACCATTTACGATTAGCTCTTTGTCACCTCCATAAACGAGAAACATATCCTTAGTCCTTTTCAGGTATTTCAGGATGTTCTTGACCGCTGTCCAGTGATCCACTCCTAGATTACTTTGGTACCTCCCTGCTAGACTTATAGCAAGGCACACATCAGGTCTGGTACACAGCATTGCATACATGATAGAGCCTATGGCTGAAGCATAGGGAACATCTTTCATTTTCTCTCTATCTTCTGCAGTGGTCGGGCATTGAGTCTGACTCAACTTCACACCTTGTAACACAGGCAAGAACCCTTTCTTTGCTTGATCCATTTTGAACTGCTTCAATACTTTGTCAAGGTATGTGCTTTATGAAAGTCCAATTAAGTGTCTTGATCTATCTCTATAGATTTTAATGCCTAATATGTAAGCAGCTTCACCGAGGTCTTCCATTGAAAAACTATTATTCAAGTATCCCTTTATGCTATCCAGAAATTCTATGTCATTTCCAATTAGTAATATGTCATCCACATATAATATCAGAAATGCTACAGAGCTCCCACTCACTTTCTTGTAAATACAGGCTTCTCCAAAAGTCTGTATAAAACCAAATGCTTTGATCACACTATCAAAGTGTTTATTCCAACTCCGAGAAGCTTGCACCAGTCCATATATGGATCGCTGGAGCTTGCACACTTTGTTAGCTCCCTTTGGATCGACAAAACCTTCTGGTTGCATCATATACAACTCTTCTTCCAGAAATCCATTCAGGAATGCAGTTTTGACATCCATCTGCCAAATTTCATAATCATAAAATGCGGCAATTGCTAACATGATTCGGACAGACTTAAGCATTGCTATGGGTGAGAAGGTCTCATCGTAGTCAATCCCTTGAACTTGCCGAAAACCTTTTGCGACAAGTGGAGCTTTGTAGATAGTAATATTACCGTCAGCGTCAGTCTTCTTCTTGAAGATCCATTTATTCTCAATTGCTTGTCGATCAGTGGGCAAGTCAACCAAAGTCCATACTTTGTTCTCATACATGGATCCCATCTCAGATTTCATGGCTTCAAGCCATTTTGCGGAATCTGGGCTCACCATCGCTTCTTCATAGTTCGTAGGTTCATCATGATCTAGTAGCATGACTTCCAGAACAGGGTTACCGTACCACTCTGGTGCGGATCTCACTCCGGTTGATCTACGAGGTTTAGTAGTATCTTGTTCTGAAGTTTCATGATCATTATCATTAGCTTCCTCACTAATTGGTGTAGGTGTCACAGAAACAGGTTTCTGTGATGTACTAATTTCCAATAAGGGAGTAGGTACAGTTACCTCGTCAAGTTCTACTTTCCTCCCACTCACTTCTTTCGAGAGAAACTCCTTCTCCAGAAAGTTTCCGAATTTAGCAACAAAAGTCTTGCCTTCGGATCTGTGATAGAAGGTGTATCCAATAGTTTCCTTTGGATATCCTATGAAGACACATTTCTCCGATTTGGGTTCGAGCTTATCAGGTTGAAGCTTTTTCACATAAGCATCGCAGCCCCAAACTTTCAGAAACGACAACTTTGGTTTCTTGCCAAACCACAGTTCATAAGGCGTCGTCTCAACGGATTTTGATGGTGCCCTATTGAACGTGAATGCGGCCGTATCTAGAGCGTATCCCCAAAACGATAGCGGTAAATCAGTAAGAGACATCATAGATCGTACCATATCTAGTAAAGTACGATTACGACGTTCGGACACACCATTACGCTGTGGTGTTCCGGGTGGTGTGAGTTGCGAAACTATTCCACATTGTTTCAAATGTACACCAAACTCGTAACTCAAATATTCTCCTCCACGATCAGATCGTAGGAATTTTATTTTCTTGTTACGATGATTTTCAACTTCACTCTGAAATTCTTTGAACTTTTCAAACGTTTCAGACTTGTGTTTCATTAAGTAGATATACCCATATCTGCTTAAGTCATCTGTGAAGGTGAGAAAATAACGATATCCGCCACGAGCCTCAACATTCATCGGTCCACATACATCTGTATGTATGATTTCCAACAAATCTGTTGCTCTCTCCATAGTACCGGAGAACGGTGTTTTTGTCATCTTACCCATAAGGCACGGTTCGCAAGTACCAAGTGATTCATAATCAAGTGGTTCCAAAAGCCCATCATTATGGAGTTTCTTCATGCGCTTTATACTGGTATGACCTAAATGTTTCACGCGTTGGTTCAAGCAGAAGCTTCTTTCGTACCCTTTACATGAGGATTCTTTCATGGAAGAACAACTCATATTCGCCTTGTAACAGGGCGCCGAGCACAACCTGATGACCTATGAGGCATACGATATCAACAGCTACACATTCTACACCGAGGACAAGGACATGAAGAGCGATGGTTATCAGAACTCTGGGGTAACGATGGAATCCTACACCGGTAACGACAAGGATAGATACTACGGAAGGATAGAGGAGATCTGGGAGCTGAGCTACGCTCGAGAGAAGGTCCCGATGTTCCGTGTCAGATGGGCCAAGAGCGTCCTAAAAGAAGACCGGTATTTCACCACCATGGTTATACCCGAAGCCAAATCCAACACTGCGGGCGCAAACATCACCGCGAAAAATGAGCCATGGGTACTGGCTTCCCAAGTGGACCAATGCTTCTTCATTACCGACCCATCAAAGCCCAGTCGTGTTGTCGTGAGGAGAGGCAAAAGGAAGATCATCGGAATGGATGGAGTAGCCAATGAGCAAGACTTCGACAAGTATGGCGACCCGAAGATCGAACATGACGACGACGATGAAGTAGCTGCATACACTAGAAGAAGAAGCAGGACCACCCTACCTAAAGGACGTCCGTTCCACAGAAGAACTCCATTTGCGAAAAAGAAGGGCAAGAAGATTATGAACAGATAGCTAGCTAAGATCGACTATATTTAAATCGTAGTCTTCATTTCTTGGTCGTATTTCATGGGCACTTTTTGATATCATGAATATTTTTAAATTTCATGGGCACTTTTTGATATCATTGACTGTATTTAAATCGTAGTCTTCATTTCATGATCCCCCTCCATCTTGATCTCGATTCCCCCTCCATCTCGATCTCGATGCCCCTTCATCTCGATCGCTATCCCCCTCCATCTCGATCTTGATCCCACCTGCACACTCCACCGCTAGCTCCACCGCCGCCGATGACCCACCGCACCCTCCCCCGCTCCACCGCCGCCGACGAGCATGTGACACCCCGAGACCGATGTGCCAGGTGTCGTCCAGTTATTCGCTGTTGTTGCCTTGTCATTGCTTGCGTGTCATGCATTGCGTATCATGTCATCATGTGCATTTCATTTGCATACGTGTTCGTCTCATGCATCCGAGCATTTTCCCCGTTGTCTGTTTTGCATTCCGGTGTTCCATTCTCCTCCGGTGGTCATTTCTACCTTTCTTTCGTGTGTTGGGATTAAACATTTCCGGATTGTACCGAGACTGGCCAAGCGGCCTTGGTTTACTACCGGTAGACCGCCTGTCAAGTTTCGTACCATTTGGACTCCGTTTGATGCTCCAATGGTTAACCGAGGGACCGAAAAGGCCTCGTGTGTGTTGCAGCCCAACACCTCCCCAAAGTGGCCCAAAACCCACCTAAACCTCCTCCATCATCTCGGTCGTCCGATCACGATCACGTGGCCGAAAACCGCACCTCATTTGGACTCTCCTAGCTCCCCCTACCTATAAATATGTGCAACCCTTCCAAATTCGCAGACGAAACCCTAAAAATTCCTTCCCTCGCTCCGCCGGACGCGTCCTCACCACGCCGGACAATCTCCGCCGCCCGCCGCCATGTCCCTCCGACCAATGGGGGCTCGCCACGTCATCGCCGCCACTCCCTCGTCCAACCGCAGGCCGTCACCTGTCCCCGCCGCGCCCACTTCGCCGCTGCGGCCCTGCAGGCCCATCCAGGGCCCGCCCGAGCCCGCGAGAGCCCGGACCGGCCCCCGCGCTCCGCCGCCAGAGCCTCCCCTGCGCCGCCGCCTTGTGTCTCATGGACGGCCGCCGCCATGCGCCTCCCCGCCACCACGCTTCGCCGCTCCGCCACCGACCGGCGCCGTCTTCGCCGGAGCGCGCCACCCGGGCCTTCGCACGCTGCCGCTCGACTGCGGGGTCCCCGAGCGGACGAACCCCGAGTGCTCGCCGGCCCTCTTCATCCTGCCGTCCTGCCGCAGGAGCTCGCCGGAGCTCCCGTGTCGCGCCGCCACTGCAGGAGGTCGTCGGCGCCGCCTCCGCCTCGGTACCTCGCTCCGCTTCTTCCCCGGTTAGATCTGGTCGAGGAGCGACCGGATCCGGCAACCCTGACAACTCCGGCGAGTTTTTCCCCAACTCCGGCGCCGTTTCCCTCTCCTCCAGCGACTTTCTGGCGAACCTCGTACGGCGTGCCCCGAAACCCTAGATCCGTTTCGGGAGGTAAAATTTCTACTAAGTCCTCGAAATTCCCAGATCCACATGCCCATGTTCATCGCCTCGTAACTTTGCATCTGTATCTCCGATTCATGCATATAGCATATCAAAATGTTCATCTCAGAGAGTACATCATTTCATCTCATTGCATCATTTTCATTTGAGGGCATCTTGATGCCCGAAATGCTGTTGGAAGAGTGCTACTTGAGTTAATTGTCAGATCTGCTGCTCCATTTAGATATTTGTCATTTTTGCCATGATTATTGTGTGCATGATATGCCCATGAGCCCTACATATGTTTTGTTAAGGGTTTTTTCATCTTTCCAGAGGTGCAACCCATGTATTTTTGTGATGTGTGTGGTGACTAGCACAAGCTTGCAAAGTGAGGCACTTGGTAATGCTGTTTTCAGGGACTTAGCATTTCCACTAAGTCCTTGGTCTGTTTATCTCATTATGTCATATGTTCATGTTGTTTCCTAGTGATCCATGCCTCTTTTGAGGATTATCAGTAAGGACGTTCTGTTAATATTGTAGTGCTTTATCCATCCATGTCTTTGTTTGCAATTATGGAGCACCCTAGCTTGAGTCAATCGAGCTCTACTTTTGTCATTTCGTGAATCTAGGCAGATTGTCTACTTGTTAGCGATTTTGCCGAGGATGTTGTAGTTGATCCGTGCATGCCATGGTATTGTTCTTGCCATTTCTAGCTTGTATTTTGTGTATTCTTGATGGGTGTATGCTTAGTTTGTCATGCCTTGCTCTGTAGTGAGTGCATCGAGCTCGTAAACATGCCTACTTGATATCTGTTTTCAGCATGCTCCAGTTTTTCACCAAGTCTGAGAACTGATTATGTTTTTGCCATGTTCACATGCTTGCAATTGTATTTTCTGATCCCTTTTGGCTCAAGGTCACTAAGGGACGTTTGTTAAGCTCTTTGAGTATCTCCATGCCATGCTTTACTTTGCCATGTTCAGGTCCTGTAGCATGTAGTTTTGTTGCTCTGAAGAGTGCTATCTGATCTGAATTCCAGACAAGTGTTAATTTCACTAAGTCTGAAATCTGTTTACCAAATGCATTTTTGCCATGCTTGTTTGAACCTGTTAATGGATGATTTGGTCGTAGCTCAGTGCTAGTATTTTGTTAAACATCATGAATGGATCCCTGCCATGTATTTTGTTGCCATGATTGGGTGCCGTAGCATGTTCATCTTGTTGCATTTAGATGGCTACTTGCTGTAAATCGCAGAACGTGGTCATATTTGAATTGCTTGCCATTCCCAAACCGTAACTCCGATTCCGGTGATCTTTATATCGTTTTCAAGCGATTTCATCTCACCTTTCCAGTGGCACACTTGGATTTCCAAGTTGAGTCCAGGTTCATGAATTCCTTGTCAAATCATGCATATGCATCGCATACCGCATCCCGCATATCATCCCATGTTCATGTGTTGGTTGTTTACTATGTTGTGTGCTTCTTTCCGGTGTTTGCGTCTTCGGGTTGGTTTCAGTAACGTAGCGTTTGTGAGGACCCGCTCGTCTACGTCCGTTTCTCTTCTTCATGGACTCGTTCTTCTTCCTTGCGGGATTTCAGGCAAGATGACCATACCCTCGAAATCACTTCTATCTTTGCTTGCTAGTCGCTCGCTCTTTTGCTATGCCTATGCTGTGATACCTACCACTTGCTTATCATGCCTCCCATATTGTTGAACCAAGCCTCTAACCCACCTTGTCCTAGCAAACCGTTGTTTGGCTATGTTACCACTTTGCTCAGCCCCTCTTATAGCGTTGTTAGTTGCAGGTGAAGAGTGAAGTTTGTTCCTTGTTGGAACATGGAGACGTTGTTCCTTGTTGGAACATTGTTTACTTGTTGGGATATCACAATATATCTTATTTTAATTAATGCATCTATATACTTGGTAAAGGGTGGAAGGCTCGGCCTTATGCCTGGTGTTTTGTTCCACTCTTGCCGCCCTAGTTTCCGTCATATCGGTGTTATGTTCCCGGATTTTGCGTTCCTTACGCGGTTGGGCTATTATGGGAACACCTTGACAGTTCGCCTTAAGTAAAGCTCTTCCAGCAATGCCCAACATTGGTTTTACCATTTGCCACCTAGCCTTTTCTTTTCCCTTGGGAGTCGCACTCCTGAGGGTCATCATTATTTTAACCCCCTCGGGCCAGTGCTCCTCTGAGTGTTGGTCCAACTGAGCGATGTTCGGGGCTACTAGGGGCAACTCTGGGCTGGTGAAATAAGAATTTGAAAAGTAATGATCAACTTTATGGATCCATAGGTAGATTCACTTGTGAAGCTATGGGATGGGACAAGATTCGAAAGTACCAAAAGTAAGTTAAGTGGGACGCTGAGTTCATTGCTGCGATCGAGGGTCCAAAGCCAACCAATTTGATGACCGCGTAGGAACGGCCTACCCGACGTCTGGCTCATCTGAGTGTGCCCTGAGAAAGAGATATGTGCAGCTCCTATCAGGATTTGTCGGCACATTCGGGCGGTGTTGCTGGTTTAGTTTTACCCTGTCGAAATGTCTTGTAGAACCGGGATACCGAGTCTGATCGGAGTGTCTCGGGAGGAGGTCTATTCCTTCGTTGACCGTGAGAGCTTGTGATGGGCTAAGTTGGGACACCCCTGCAGGGATTTGAACTTTTGAAAGCCATGCCCGCGGTTATGGGCAAATGGGAATTTGTTAACGTCCGGTTGTAGAAAACCTGAAGTTGACCTTAATTAAAATGCATCAACCGCGTGTGTTGCCGTGATGGTCTCTTCTCGGCGGAGTCCGGAAAGTGAACACGGTGTTGGAGTTACGCTTGACGTAGGTTGTTCTAGGACCACTTCTTGATCATAGATTCTCGACCGTGCTTTGCCTTCTCTTCTCGCTCTCTTTTGCGTATGTTAGCCAGCATATATGCTAGTCGCTTGCTGCAGCTTCACCTCATACCTTTTACCTTACCCATAAGCTTAAATAGTCTTGATCGCGAGGGTGTAAGATGGCTGAGTCCCCGTGACTCACAGATACTTCCAAAACCAGTTTGCAGGTCCCGATGAGTCCATGCAGATGACGCAACCAAGCTCAGGAGGAGCTCGATGAAGATCTTGACCTTTGTGTTGTTTCGTTTTAGTTGATCGGATGACTTATATCACTTTTAATCCTTTCTACGAGAATAAGTACTACACCAAATCCGTTGTTTGTCATCAATTTAATTGGTGAAGGACAAGCATAACATAATTCTTATTCTTGTTCATACAAGTGATTAATTCCTTATTCCGGAGGTGCATCATATCACATTCTGGGTTCGAGATGCTTTATCTTTTCTTTTTCCGGAGTTCCAAGCTCTAATTATCACGGAGGTCCATCTAAATCATTACAAGGTTTCACCTTGTATTTTCAACTTATCTTTCATTTCGATTGATCATGCTTTGGTTACCGGAGTTCTTCATGAAGGTTCTACATGATGGTTCATAAAGGATTTAATTCCTTCTTGAAGTTTTCATCGAGATTTTTTTCTAAGGATTTTTAAATCCATCAATCTCTTCTTTGGAGTTATCTTGGGTTATATTTTACCAAAGCCTTTCCTAAGGATTGTTGCTAGTTATGGTGCTTATAAAGGACCCAAGTTCTTCTTTATCCTCCCGGTGAAATACCTTCTCGTCTCCTTGTTCATACTAATCCAATTCTTTTTCCTGCGAGTGGCAGGTTGTCACTTCATAATTTTGAGATGTGTTCCATAAGACCATATCAAGTTTATTCTTTTTGTTGTGGATTGTTCCAACAACTCCGTGTGACCCTTCTCTTTAAGATGCTTTTCAAGCTCATTGGAGGTAGAAGATGTTGTTTTCTTCTCCGTTTTTTTGTTCCGTCGATACAACTTCTATTCTTTCGTTCCGGAGGCATTGTGTTGTTGCTTTCTTCAACCATCATCTCGCTTCATCAAAGATTATGTTCTTTTCATGATTGTCCATTGAACCGGAGTGTTGTGCCCTTTTTGCTCAAGTTCCTTTCGCCTTATCAAGTCTGGCATCCCTTCTAAACCAGAGTGCTTCCCGAATTTGTTCTTACTTGTTACTCTCTCTTAACGGAGTGCTTTCAACTTCGTTCATCTCCGTTGTGTTATTCTCCTGGAGTGGCTTAACCTCTTCAAGGTTCGTGGTTTCACTTGTTTGTCGATGAAGCAACTTAGTTTTACCTCTCCCCTTTTCTCTTCCGTTGTTCCTCCGGTGCCATTCCAGATCTCGGGACGAGATCCTCTCATAGTGGTGGAGTGTTGTGACACCCCGAGACCGATGTGCCAGGTGTCGTCCAGTTATTCGCTGTTGTTGTCTTGTCATTGCTTGCATGTCATGCATTGTGTATCATGTCATCATGTGCATTTCATTTGCATACGTGTTCGTCTCATGCATCCGAGCATTTTCCCCGTTGTCCGTTTTGCATTCCGGCGTTCCGTTCTCCTCCGGTGGTCATTTCTACCTTTCTTTCGTGTGTGGGGATTAAACATTTCCGGATTGGACTGAGACTTGCCAAGCGGCCTTGGTTTACTACCGGTAGACCGTCTGTCAAGTTCCGTACCATTTGGACTCCGTTTGATGCTCCAACGGTTAACCGAGGGACCGAAAAGGCCTCGTGTGTGTTGCAGCCCAACACCTCCCCAAAGTGGCCCAAAACCCACCTAAACCTCCTCCATCATCTTGGTCGTTTGATCACGATCACGTGGCCGAAAACCGCACCTCATTTGGACTCTCCTAGCTCCCTCTACCTATAAATATGTGCAACCCTTCCAAATTCGCGGACGAAACCCTAAAAATTCCTTCCCTCGCGCCGCCGGACACGTCCTCACCGCGCCGGACAATGTCCGCCGCCCGCCGCCACATCCCTCTGACCAATGGGGGCTCGCCACGTCATCGCCTCCACTCCCTCGTCCAACCGCAGGCCGCCACCTGTCCCCGCCGCGCCCACTTCGCCGCTGCGGCCCTGCAGGCCCATCCGGGGCCCGCCCGAGCCCGCGAGTGTTGGGTTTCGTAGTAATTTCAAAAAAAATTCCTACGCACACGCAAGATCATGGTGATGCATAGAAACGAGAGGGGAGAGTGTGATCTACGTACCCTTGTAGATCAACAACGGAAGCGTTAGCACAACGTGGTTGATGTAGTCATACGTCTTCACGGCCCGACCGATCAAGCACCGAAACTACGGCACCTCCGAGTTCTAGCACACGTTCAGCTCGATGACGATCCCCGGACTCCGATCCAGCAAAGTGTCGGGGAAGAGTTCCGTCAGCACGACGGCGTGGTGACGATCTTGATGTACTACCGTCGCAAGGCTTTGCCTAAGCGCCGCTACAATATTATCGAGGACTATGGTGGAAGGGGCCACCGCACACGGCTAAGAATATGATCACGTGGATCAACTTGTGTGTCTAGGGGTGCCCCCTGCCTCCGTATATAAAGGATCAAAGGGGGGGTGCGGCCGGCCAGGGAGGGCGCGCCAGGAGGTGTCCTACTCCCTCCGGGAGTAGGATTCCCCCATTTCCTAGTTGGAATAGGATTCGGGAGGGGGGAAAGAGGAGAGAGAGAAGGAAGGGGGGCGCCGGCCCCCTCTCCTTGTCCTATTCGGACTAGGGCGAGGGGCGCGCGGCCCAGCCCTGGCCACCTCTCCTCTCTTCCACTAAAGCCCACTAAGGCCCATATACCTCCCGGGGGGGTTCCGGTAACCTCTCGGTACTCCGGTAAAATCCCGATTTCACCCGGAACACTTCCAATATCCAAATATAGGCTTCCAATATATCAATCTTTATGTCTCGACCATTTCGAGACTCCTCGTCATGTCCGTGATCACATCTGGGACTCCGAACAATATTCGGTACATCAAAACTCATAAACTCATAATATAACTATCATCGAAACCTTAAGCGTGCGGACCCTACGGGTTCGAGAACAATGTAGACATGACCAAGACTCGTCTCCGGTCAATAACCAATAGCGGAACCTGGATGCTCATATTGGCTCCTACATATTCTACGAAGATCTTTTATCGGTCAGACCGCATAACAACATACGTTGTTCCCTTTGTTTGAGAACTGATTACTTGCCCGAGATTCGATCGTCGGTATCTCAATACCTAGTTCAATCTCGTTACCGGCAAGTCTCTTTACTCGTTCCGTAATACATCATCTCACAACTAACTCATTAGTTGCAATGCTTGCAAGGCTTATGTGATGTGCATTACCGAGAGGGCCCAGAGATACCTCTCCGACAATCGGAGTCACAAATCCTAATCTCGAAATACGCCAACCCAACATCTACCTTTGGAGACACCTGTAGAGCACCTTTATAATCACCCAGTTACGTCGTGACGTTTGGTAGCACACAAAGTGTTCCTCCGGCAGACGAGAGTTGCATAATCTCATAGTCATAGGAACATGTATAAGTCATGAAGAAAGCAATAGCAACATACTAAACGATCAGGTGCTAAGCTAATGGAATGGGTCATGTCAATCAGATCATTCACCTAATGATGTGATCCCGTTAACCAAAAAAACAACTCTTTGTTCATGGTTAGGAAACATAACCATCTTTGATTAATGAGCTAGTCTAGTAGAGGCATACTAGTGACACTCTGTTTGTCTACGTATTCACACATGTATTATGTTTCCGGTTAATACAATTCTAGCATGAATAATAAACATTTATCATGATATAAGGAAATAAATAATAACTTTATTATTGCCTCTAGGGCATATTTCCTTCAGTCTCCCACTTGCACTAGAGTCAATAATCTAGATTACACAGTAATGATTCTAACACCCATGGAGCCTTGGTGCTGATCATGTTTTGCCCGTCGAAGAGGCTTAGTCAATGGGTCTGCTACATTCAGATCCGTATGTATCTTGCAAATCTCTATGTCTCCCACCTGGACTAGATCCCGGATGGAATTGAAGCATCTCTTGATGTGCTTGGTTCTTTTGTGAAATCTGGATTCCTTTGCCAAGGCAATTGCACCAGTATTGTCACAAAAGATTTTCATTGGACCCGATGCACTAGGTATGACACCTAGATCGGATATGAACTCCTTCATCCAGACTCCTTCATTTGCTGCTTCCGAAGCAGCTATGTATTCTGCTTCACATGTAGATCCCGCCACGACGCTTTGTTTAGAACTGCACCAACTGATAGCTCCACCATTTAATGTAAACACGTATCCAGTTTGCGATTTAGAATCATCCGGATCAGTGTCAAAGCTTGCATCGACGTAACCATTTACGATTAGCTCTTTGTCACCTCCATAAACGAGAAACATATCCTTAGTCCTTTTCAGGTATTTCAGGATGTTCTTGACCGCTGTCCAGTGATCCACTCCTGGATTACTTTGGTACCTCCCTGCTAGACTTATAGCAAGGCACACATCAGGTCTGGTACACAGCATTGCATACATGATAGAGCCTATGGCTGAAGCATAGGGAACATCTTTCATTTTCTCTCTATCTTCTGCAGTGGTCGCGCATTGAGTCTGACTCAACTTCACACCTTGTAACACAGGCAAGAACCCTTTCTTTGCTTGATCCATTTTAAACTTCTTCAATACTTTGTCAAGGTATGTGCTTTGTGAAAGTCCAATTAAGCGTCTTGATCTATCTCTATGGATTTTAATGCCTAATATGTAAGCAGCTTCACCGAGGTCTTTCATTGAAAAACTATTATTCAAGTATCCCTTTATGCTATCTAGAAATTCTATGTCATTTCCAATTAGTAATATGTCATCCACATATAATATCAGAAATGCTGCAGAGCTCCCACTCACTTTCTTGTAAATACAGGCTTCTCCAAAAGTCTGTATAAAACCAAATGCTTTGATCACACTATCAAAGCGTTTATTCCAACTCCAAGAAGCTTGCACCAGTCCATATATGGATCGCTGGAGCTTGCACACTTTGTTAGCTCCCTTTGGATCGACAAAACCTTTTGGTTGCATCATATACAACTCTTCTTCCAGAAATCCATTCAGGAATGCAGTTTTGACATCCATCTGCCAAATTTCATAATCATAAAATGCGGCAATTGCTAACATGATTCGGACAGACTTAAGCATCGCTACGGGTGAGAAGGTCTCATCGTAGTCAATCCCTTGAACTTGCCGAAAACCTTTTGCGACAAGTCGAGCTTTGTAGACAGTAATATTACCGTCAGCGTCAGTCTTCTTCTTGAAGATCCATTTATTCTCAATTGCTTGTCGATCAGTGGGCAAGTCAACCAAAGTCCATACTTTGTTCTCATACATGGATCCCATCTCAGATTTCATGGCTTCAAGCCATTTTGCGGAATCTGGGCTCACCATCGCTTCTTCATAGTTCGTAGGTTCATCATGATCTAGTAGCATGACTTCCAGAACAGGGTTACCGTACCACTCTGGTGCGGATCTCACTCTGGTTGATCTACGAGGTTCAGTAGTATCTTGTTCTGAAGTTTCATGATCATTATCATTAGCTTCCTCACTAATTGGTGTAGGTGTCACAAAAGTAGGTTTCTGTGATGCACTACTTTCCAATAAGGGAGTAGGTACAGTTACCTCGTCAAGTTCTACTTTCCTCCCACTCACTTCTTTCGAGAGAAACTCCTTCTCCAGAAAGTTTCCGAATTTAGCAACAAAAGTCTTGCCTTCGGATCTGTGATAGAAGGTGTATCCAATAGTTTCCTTTGGATATCCTATGAAGACACATTTCTCCGATTTGGGTTCAAGCTTATCAGGTTGAAGCTTTTTCACATAAGCATCGCAGCCCCAAACTTTCAGAAACGACAACTTTGGTTTCTTGCCAAACCACAGTTCATAAGGCGTCGTCTCAACGGATTTTGATGGTGCCCTATTTAACGTGAATGCGGCCGTCTCTAGAGCATATCCCCAAAACGATAGCGGTAAATCAATAAGAGACATCATAGATCGTACCATATCTAGTAAAGTACGATTACGACGTTCGGACACACCATTACGCTATGGTGTTCCGGGTGGCGTGAGTTGTGAAACTATTCCACATTGTTTCAAATGTACACCAAACTCGTAACTCAAATATTCTCCTCCACGATCAGATCATAGGAATTTTATTTTCTTGTTATGATGATTTTCAACTTCACTCTGAAATTCTTTGAACTTTTCAAACGTTTCAGACTTGTGTTTCATTAAGTAGATATACCCATATCTGCTTAAGTCATCTGTGAAGGTGAGAAAATAACGATATCCGCCACGAGCCTCAACATTCATCGGTCCACATACATCTGTATGTATGATTTCCAACAAATCTGTTGCTCTCTCCATAGTACCGGAGAACGGTGTTTTTGTCATCTTACCCATAAGGCACGGTTCGCAAGTACCAAGTGATTCATAATCAAGTGGTTCCAAAAGCCCATCATTATGGAGTTTCTTCATGCGCTTTATACCGGTATGACCTAAATGTTTCACGCGTTGGTTCAAGTAGAAGCTTCTGTCGTACCCTTTACATGAGGATTCTTCCGCGGAAGAACAACTCATATTCGCCTTGTAACAGGGCGTCGAGCACAACCTGATGACCTATGAGGCGTACGATATCAACGGCTACACATTCTACACCGAGGACAAGGACATGAAGAGCGATGGTTATCAGAACTCTGGGGTAACGATGGAATCCTACACCGGTAACGACAAGGATAGATACTACGGAAGGATAGAGGAGATCTGGGAGCTGAGCTACGCTCCAGAGAAGGTCCCGATGTTCCGTGTCAGATGGGCCAAGAGCGTCCAAAAAGAAGGCCGGTATTTCACCACCATGGTTATACCCGAAGCCAAATCCAAGACCGCGGGCGCAAGTGGACCAATGTGAAAATGAGCCATGGGTACTGGCTTCCCAAGTGGACCAATGCTTCTTCATTACCGACCCGTCAAAGCCCAGTCGTGTTGTCGTGAGGAGAGGCAAAAGGAAGATCATCGGAATGGATGGAGTAGCCAATGAGCAAGACTTCGACAAGTATGGCGACCCGAAGATCGAACATGACGACGACGATGAAGTAGCTGCATACACCACAAGAAGAAGCAGGACCACCCTACCTAAAGGACGTCCGTTCCACAGAAGAACTCCATTTGCGAAAAAGAAGGGCAAGAAGATTATGAACAGATAGCTAGCTAAGATCGACTGTATTTAAATCGTAGTCTTCATTTCTTGGTCGTATTTCATGGGCACTTTTTGATATCATGAATATTTTTAAATTTCATGGGCACTTTTTGATATCATCGACTGTATTTAAATTGTAGTCTTCATTTCTCGATCCCCCTCCATCTTGATCTCGATTCCCCCTCCATCTCGATCTCGATGCCCCTTCATCTCGATCGCTATCCCCCTCCATCTCGATCTTGATCCCACCTGCACACTCCCCCGCTAGCTCCACCGCCGCCGATGACCCACCGCACCCTCCCCCGCTCCACCGCCGCCGACGAGCATGTGACGCCCCGAGACCGATGTGCCAGGTGTCGTCCAGTTATTCGCTGTTGTTGCCTTGTCATTGCTTGTGTGTCATGCATTGCGTATCATGTCATCATGTGCATTTCATTTGCATACGTGTTCGTCTCATGCATCCGAGCATTTTCCCCGTTGTCCGTTTTGCATTCCGGCGTTCCGTTCTCCTCCGGTGGTCATTTCTACCTTTCTTTCGTGTGTGGGGATTAAACATTTCCGGACTGGACCGAGACTTTCCAAGCGACCTTGGTTTACTACCGGTAGACCGCCTGTCAAGTTTCGTACCATTTGGACTCCGTTTGATGCTCCAACGGTTAACCGAGGGACCGAAAAGGCCTCGTGTGTGTTGCAGCCCAACACCTCCCCAAAGTGGCCCAAAACCCACCTAAACCTCCTCCATCATCTCGGTCGTTCAATCACGATCACGTGGCCGAAAACCGCACCTCATTTGGACTCTCCTAGCTCCCTCTACCTATAAATATGTGCAACCCTTCCAAATTCGCGGACGAAACCCTAAAAATTCCTTCCCTCGCGCCACCGGACGCGTCCTCACCGCGCCGGACAATGTCCGCCGCCCGCCGCCACGTCCCTCCGACCAGTGGGGGCTCGCCACGTCATTGCCGCCACTCCCTCGTCCAACCGCAGGCCGCCACCTGTCCCTGTCGCGCCCACTTCGCCGCTGCGGCCCTGCAGGCCCATCCAGGGCCCGCCCGAGCCCGCGAGAGCCCGGACCGGCCCCCGCGCTCCGCCGCCAGAGCCTCCCCTGCGCCGCCGCCTTGTGTCTCGTCGCCGGCCGCCACCCTGTGCCTCCCCGCCACCGCGCTTCGCCGCTCCGCCGCCGACCGGCACCGTCTTCGCCGGAGCGCGCCACCCGATCCTTCGCAGGCCGCCGCTCGACTGCGGGGTCCCCGAGCGGATGAACCCCGAGTGCTCGCTGGCCCTCTTCATCCCGCCATCTTGCCGCAGGAGCTCGCCGGAGCTCCCGTGCCGCGCCGCCACTGCAGGAGGTCGTCGGCGCCGCCTCCGCCTCGGTACCTCGCTCCGCTTCTTCCCCGATCAGATCTGGTCGAGGAGCGACCGGATCCGGCAACCCTGACAACTCCGGCGAGTTTTTCCCCAACTCCGGCGCCGTCTCCCTCTCCTCCGGCGACTTTCCGGCAAACCTCGTACGGCGTGCCCCGAAACCCTAGATCCGTTTCGGGAGGTAAAATTTCTACTAAGTCCTCGAAATTCCCAGATCCACATGCCCATGTTCATCGCCTCGTAACTTTGCATCTGTAGCTCCGATTCATGCATATAGCATATCAAAATGTTCGACTCAGAGAGTACATCATTTCATCTCATTGCATCATTTTCATTTGAGTGCATCTTGATGCCCGAAATGCTGTTGGAAGAGTGCTACTTGAGTTAATTGTCAGATCTGCTGCTCCATTTAGATATTTGTCATTTTTGCCATGATTATTGTGTGCATGATATGCCCATGAGCCCTACATATGTTTTGTTAAGGGTTTTTCCATCTTTCCAGAGGTGTAACCCATGTATTTTTGTGATGTGTGTGGTGACTAGCACAAGCTTGCAAAGTGAGGCACTTGGTAATGCTGTTTTCAGGGACTTAGCATTTCCACTAAGTCTTTGGTCTGTTTATCTCATTAAGCCATATGTTCATGTTGTTTCCTAGTGATCCGTGCTCTTTTGAGGATTATCAGTAAGGATGTTTTGTTAATATTGTAGTGTTTTATCCATCCATGTCTTTGTTTGCAATTATGGAGCACCCTAGCTTGAGTCAATCAAGCTCTACTTTTGTCATTTCGTAAATCTGGGCAGATTGTCTACTTGTTAGCGATTTTGCCGAGAATGTTGTAGTTGATCCGTGCATGCCATGGTATTGTTCTTGCCATTTCTAGCTTGTATTTTGTTTATTCTTGATGGGTGTATGCTTAGTTTGTCATGCCTTGCTCTGTAGTGAGTGCATCGAGCTCGTAAACATGCCTACTTGATATCTGTTTTCAGCATGCTCCAGTTTTTCACCAAGTCTGAGAACTGATTATGTTTTTGTCATGGTCACATGCTTGCAATTGTATTTTCTGATCCCTTTTGGCTCAAGGTCACTAAGGGACTTTTGTTAAGCTCTTTGAGTAGCTCCATGCCATGCTTTACTTTGCCATGTTCAGGTCCTGTAGCATGTAGTTTTGTTGCTCCGAAGAGTGCTATCTGATCTGAATTCCAGACAAGTGTTAATTTCACTAAGTCTGAAATCTGTTTACCAAATGCATTTTTGCCATGCTTGTTTGACTCTGTTAATGGATGATTTGGCCATAGCTCAGTGTTAGTATTTTGTTAAACATCATGAATGGATCCCTTCCATGTATTTTGTTGCCATGATTGGGTGTTGTAGCATGTTCATCTTGTTGCATTTAGATGGCTACTTGCTGTAAATCGCAGAACGTGGTCATATTTGAATTGCTTGCCATTTCCAAACCGTAACTCCGATTCCGGTGATCTTTATATCGTTTTCAAGCGATTTCATCTCACCTTTCCAGTGGCACACTTGGATTTCCAAGTTGAGTCCAGGTTCATGCATTCCTTGTCAAATCATGCATATGCATCGCATACCGCATCCCGCATATCATCCCATGTTCATGTGTTGGTTGTTTACTATGTTGTGTGCTTCTTTCCGGTGTTTGCATCTTTGGGTTGGTTTAGGTAACTTCGCGTTTGTGAGGACCCGCTCGTCTACGTCCGTTTCTCTTCTTCATGGACTCGTTCTTCTTCCTTGCGGGATTTCAGGCAAGATGACCATACCCTCGAAATCACTTCTATCTTTGCTTGCTAGTCGCTCGCTCTTTTGCTATGCCTATGCTGCGATACCTACCACTTGCTTATCATGCCTCCCATATTGTTGAACCAAGCCTCTAACCCACCTTGTCCTAGCAAGTCGTTGTTTGGCTATGTTACCGCTTTGCTCAGCCCCTCTTATAGCGTTGTTAGTTGCAGGTGAAGATTGAAGTTTGTTCCTTGTTGGAACATGGAGACGTCGTTCCTTGTTGGAACATTGTTTACTTGTTGGGATATCACAATATATCTTATTTTAATTAATGCATCTATATACTTGGTAAAGGGTGGAAGGCTCGGCCTTATGCCTGGTGTTTTGTTCCACTCTTGCCGCCCTAGTTTCCGTCATATTGGTGTTATGTTCCCGGATTTTGTGTTCCTTACGCGGTTGGGCTATTATGGGAACCCCTTGACAGTTTGCCTTAAGTAAAGCTCTTCCAGCAATGCCCAACATTGGTTTTACCATTTGCCACCTAGCCTTTTCTTTTCCCTTGGGAGTCGCGCTCATGAGGGTCATCATTATTTTAACCCCCCCGGGCCAGTGCTCCTCTAAGTGTTGGTCCAACTGAGCGATGGCCGGGGCTACCAAGGGCAACTCTGGGCTGGCCTACCCGACGTCTGGCTCATCTGAATGTGCCCTGAGAAAGAGATATGTGCAGCTCCTATCGGGATTTGTCGGCACATTCGGGCGGTGTTGCTGGTTTAGTTTTACCCTGTCGAAATGTCTTGTAGAACCGGGATACCGAGTCTGATCGGAATGTCTCAGGAGGAGGTCTATTCCTTCGTTGACCGTGAGAGCTTGTGATGGGCTAAGTTGGGACACCCCTGCAGGGATTTGAACTTTCGAAAGCCATGCCCGCGGTTATGGGCAGATGGGAATTTGTTAACGTCCGGTTGTAGAAAACCTGAAGTTAACCTTAATTAAAATGCATCAACCGCGTGTGTTGCCGTGATGGTCTCTTCTCGGCGGAGTCCGGGAAGTGAACACGGTGTTGGAGTTACGCTTGACGTAGGTTGTTCTAGGATCACTTCTTGATCATAGATTCTCGACCGTGCTTTGCCTTCTCTTCTCGCTCTCTTTTGCGTATGTTAGCCACCATATATGCTAGTCGCTTGCTGCAGATTCACCTCATACCTTTTACCTTACCCATAAGCTTAAATAGTCTTGATCGCGAGGGTGTAATATTGCTGAGTCCCCGTGACTCACAGATACTTCCAAAACCAGTTTGCAGGTGCCGATGAGTCCGTGCAGATGACGCAACCAAGCTTAGGAGGAGCTCGATGAAGATCTTGACCTTTGTGTTGTTTCGTTCTAGTTGATCAGTAGTGGAGCCCAGTTGGGGTCGATCGGGGACCATGTCGCATTTGGGGTTCTTCTTTTATTTTAGTTCTGTAGTCGGACCTTGATTGTATTTGGATGATGTAATGCTTTATTCATGTAATTGTGTGAAGTGGCGATTGTAAGCCAACTATGTATCTCTTTCCCTTATGTATTACATGGGTTGTGTGAAGATTACCTCACTTGCGACATTGCTTTTAATGCGGTTACGCCTCTAAGTCGTGCTTCGACACGTGGGAGATATAGCTGCATCGAGGGCGTTACAGAGCACCCCCCCCCCCCGCACCCTCCCCCGCTCCACCACCGCCGACGAGCACCCCCCGCACCCTCCCCCCGCTCCACCGCCGCCGACGAGCACCCCCCGTTTCATATTCATATTCATTTTTAAAAAAATAATAATAACAAAGTGTAGACTACAATTGTTGTTAAACAACAATTATTACTGTTTTTATAAAAAATATTACTGTTTCATATTCATATTCATTTTCTAAAAAATTATTACATGCAACAAAAAATAAAAATAAATTACTTATGGCGCACCTCTGCCTGGTGCGCCATTGCTATTTATAAAAAAAGATTACTAATGGCGCACCTCTGCCTGGTGCGCCATTGCTATGTAAAAAAAGATTACTAATGGCGCACCGACCGCTGGTGCGCCATTAGTAAGATCCCCCCCTAGCTAATTCCCTCCCTCTCGCCAGATCCCCTTCGTCCCTCTCCCTCGCCAGATTCACTTCCCCCCGCTGCCCCGACCCACGCCGCCGCCGCCCCCTCGCCCCCCACCACTGCAGCTCCTGACCTGCCCTCCATCACCGTCGCCAACAGCCCCTGCCCTCCGTCTCCGTCGCCACCCCCAGTCAGCCCCTGCCCTGTCCCCCATCACCGTCTTCGAGGAAGGGCTCAAGGAAGCAAGAAGGCGTTGCGGCCTCCTCAACGCGCCGCCTCCTCCTCGATGCGCCGCCTCCTCCTCGACGCGCTGCCTCCTCGACGCGCCGCCGCCCGCCGCCTCCTCGACGCCGGCGCCCTCCTACGGCAGCCTGCCGTTATCCCACAGGTGATTCCTCACCTCTCCCCCCTTCCCCTCCTTCCCCCTAGGCTACCTCCCGCGAGTACCACAGCCCTCTTCCCCCTCTCCCCCCTCTTGATTTCCTTCTGATGTGTTCTAGGGTTAGCAAAAGTCAGTAAATTTATAGTAGAAGATGTGTTCTAGGGTTATGTTATGCAAATTGTATCATGTTGCCACTTAAGTCAGCCTTCCCTTTAAGCAGAAAATTCAGTTAGGAGCTACCATTAGGAGCTACTGTCAAAAACTTGAGCTAATGTCAAAAAATTCAGTTAGGTACAGTTAGGAGCTACTGTCAAAAACTTGAGCTACTATATGCCTTCATTGTTTCAGAACAGTGCTTCGTTAAATAGCTTTGCTTGCAGAAGTTGAGATCACACAATTGCTTCATGTGAATGAGAAAAATCTGTGTGGGTCTTAGAATCAAGTAGCAACTAGAATAAAAGGTACAACAATAGTCAAACTAGAATCTTATATAATTTCTAGTTCAAATATACCCCCCAACACTAACATATATCAGAGTTATGGACATGAGTGGAGCTTGATCAAATCTGTCTTTATTATTCTGCAAATTTAGTTTATACATTCCTTTATTTCCAGACAAATGATTTGAAGCGATGATGATCCTAATGGCATATCATTAGTGGCTATTTGGCTATCAGAAAAGCAAGAGACACTAAGAACGATCTGCATATTGTTTGCTGAGTTTTGGAGAACATACTGTATTCACTCTAAGAAATAATTCTGGAAATAGAACTCATTTTTTGCATGGCCTGGCAAGCATGTAGGAGTTCTCACTTGTTTTAAAAAACCGCATATAGCTCTCACTTAATCCAGTAGCTCCATGGTTAAAAATAAAAACAATAATAGAAGTTTTGTATTTTCTAAGTAAAAAACCCCACATATGCACCAGGATGTGATCTGCATACTTGTGAAATTTCATTTATAATGCTATTATAGAATCATTTTCTTACCATAACCCACAAATTCATATTTCTTCGTGAAATTTTACAGGCACATAGTATATAAACTCCTAGATATGTTTTTTTTAAACAGGCTCACCTAAGAACATTTTATGTTACCAGGTTGTGAAATGCAGTAAATTCAGTTTGATGATCAGGCACAAGACATGATATAATAAGTTGAGTTTGCAGATGATCTTATGATGGTTTGGTCTGCAGGATCTTTGTCTACTTCAGTTTGTATGTTCTGGTCATCATTACCATCTGCACATTGTGTGTTTTGCACCATGTATTGTGTTGTGCCTAAGTTATATAGGCTCATTCTAGCTGAAAGTCTTTGATATTCCCATTCCAAGAACTTAACTGTTGAAGTGACAGAAATTTGCCATGGTGCATATAGTAAAAACAATGCCATGATCTTAAAATACATTTGTCATGCTCCATGAAAGTAAATTGCCATGGTCCAAATGTAGCAGAAGTTTCAAGTAGTGTTTTGTTTCTGTGTTTGAATAGGCAGCAAACTTTCTATTCTTTCTGTGTTTGTACAGACTTGCTAAACTATTGATGATTTTTTGTTGGGTGACCTATTATATCTGGAATGGAAGCTCACATAAGTTGAGCTGATTTTTGTCCATATGAAAGCAGAGGACCATATGGTCTGTGGCTGGGTTTCGTCTCCGACCATTGTGTCGTGATGAATTTGCAGCTACCTGGAGAGGCCCTTGAGTTTGCCGGAATGTCGATTAACTTCCGTTCCGGCAAATTCGGGTACTCCATATGTCCTATTTTTAGCAAAGGTCATGCAGAAATTTTCCGTGAATTTTAGCATGACTTTGCTAAAAATAGGACATATGGGGTACTTGCGACTAATGCATGGGCCGGGGTATCTTAGTACTTAGTTAAGTAGGATGAACTGCCCCGCCATTCTTGCTGCATTAAACCATAGGTGGCAATAGAGCCAAGTGATTAGGCCCAACTTAGAATTCTCCTTAGCATCGATAAACCCTAGATGATAAACCCAACATAGGTGGCAATAGAGACAAGTGATTAGTACGCTTAGGCTTTTAGGGTGCCTCGGCGTCGACAAACGCTAAATGATAAAAGCTTAGCTTTTAGGATGCCTCGGTGTCGACAAACCCTAAATGATGAGACCATGATCTTGTTCCTTGACAATAACCAACTTTTTGACCAAATTTTTTTCCTATTTAGAGCGAAACATGGCCCACAATGATGAGGCCGGCGGTTTGGGCGGCAAGCCATTCTGGGAGCTGTCCCAGGAGTTGGAGGAATAACCTCACCGCTATGAGGACACTGCGGAAGACACCGAAACTGACTACACAACCACTACTGGCGTCGGGGATGACACCACTGATGGCGCCGCCGAGGATGCCACCACTGATGATGGTGGCGCATGCACAGATGGCAGCCAACCGAAGAGGCAACGGAAGGACCGGCGCCTGAGCGTGCTCGGCACCGTCAAGGAGGAATTTACTGAAGTGAACTCCGACGGGCAACCGACGACGCCCAAACAAGTAGTCAAGGGGTACTCGGTTCAGCTTGGGTGCATTCTTCGGAGCACCATCTCGATCAACACCGAGAACCTAAGGCATAAGGACCGAGGGAATTTGCGCAGCCTACTCTTCACGAAGCTGCACGAACGATACAAGTTCCCCGCTGAGTTTGCAAACACATGCCTCTCAGGGAATAAAGTGAACAATGCCGCCCTCACGAAGATGAGCACGGCCCTGTCTACTTGGAGAAGCACGGTGAAGGCAATGATTGATAAAGGTGATAGTTATGAAAAGATCAAGGTGAAATATCCTTTGATGAGCGAAGATGACTACAAGGAGTTCAAGATCAAGTGCGAGAGCCCCGCAACCTCCGAATCAAGTCAGTGGGGGAAAGAAATGCGGCAGTTGAACTTAGGGGTCCACCAACTCGGTCCCGGCGGTTACAGAGTGGCGGAGCCTATATGGGACAAGGAGGACGCGGAGCGTGCCGAGCAAGGCCTACCGCCCCGCTTCGAGAAATACAGTGACAAGCAGACCAGGAACTTTCTCAGGACCCGGTACAAGGAGGACCCGGTAACAAAGGAGCTTACCACGGATCCGAAGACCAAGGAGCTTGAGCTTGTTCTGGTAAGGAATACACCCCCGCGTAATTAGCTCCATATGGTTGCATTCTAATTAATCCCCAATATTTCTAAATGGTTCGTGTTCCTTCCGCAGGACAAAGAAAGCAGTAGCGCGGGGTCGTCTCAGAGCTCCCCTTTCGACACCCCTTTGAATAGGGCGTTGAACGTAATGAAAAATGGGGATAAGCTCAATAAGCCGACGTCAGCTGGTCGTGTGGCCGGCAAAGGCTTGTCCACAAAATGGTCGTCATACTATACCGCTGGTGGGCGAAAGGAGAAAAAGACCAGCTCGGAAAGACAGTCACGCGAGGTTGAAGCACTCAAGGCACAAGTGGCGCGGATTCCGGAGCTTGTCCAAGAGCAAGTGGAACAACAACTGGGAACGAAGCTCAACGCCATGGTGCATATGTTGATTCATGGGCTGACGACGTGGATTGTGGGCGGCCAACAGGGGCCTCCCCCGGTTCCCAGCTTCACGGCCAGCAACTCGCACAGCGCGCAGGCGGCGCCATTGGTGTCTCCGGCGGAGGCGGTATTCGTGTCTCCGGCGCTGGCACGGGCATTGGAGCTTAATGCACCCGGGTGTACGTCGGTCGGCACCTCGCCAGCAAGCGCCCCCTCCGTCAGTTGCACGCCCGCCGTTGGCGGTGCCTCGACATTAGCCGAGCTCGACGGCATCACGGTAACTAAGCCTCTTGGCCGATGACTTCATCTCCTTGCCTTTGACTGGGCATACCTGATGCCCTACATGTTTTCGCAGGGCGCCGCCGACGTTCCTTGCACTCTCCTACACTTCGTGGGCGGCGATTTGGTCGATGTTGCCAAGGGCAGAATCGTTCAACCGGGCAACCCCGTGTTCCACGATAATCCGATGCCACCCACAATATATAGGGTTGAAGTGGTTCGGGTGCTGCCAGGCTGTGACGAGCTGTTACCTCCGATTCGACCCGCTAGGGCCGATGAAGAAGATGCGATGACCCTCAGCGCCTGCGTAAGTTGGCCTATGCTTTGGCCGAAGAGCCAGATTCGTTTGGGGGCGGGGGACACCACCCCACAGACAAGACCGCCAGATGTGTCGGCGCCAAGCCATGGCAAGAATGCCGCAACGCTACCGGACATGCCGGACATCCCTATGGCACAGGATCCGGACATGCTTATGGCACAAGATCCGAACGACGACGACAACGGTACATTTACCAACGTCGATAAGTACTTTGCCGAACATGGGTACGATGACGAGTTCTGCGGGCCTCCTTCTCAAGAACCCAACCAAGACGACCACGATCTAGCTGGTACATCGGAGAAACCCAGTTGCAACAGGCATCGTCTGGCGTTCAGTTCTCAGGAAACGCCTCCAGCTGCCGCCTTCACTGAGCCTCAGATAGCTGAGGTGCGAAATATTATCAGCCCCAACACGCTCAAGAAGGCGGTCTTTGAGCAGAACTCAGTCCCATTACAACAGATCAAGAAGAAGAGCCGGAAACGGCAGACTAAAAAGGGCGCCGGTGCGAGCCAGCTAGCACCGAGTACGATCCGTGCTCAGGACGGGCCACCTTCACCTAAGGATATCTCGAGGAGGGTGCATGTGGCGGGTAGGGCGATGCTACCGACAAATATGCTCAATGCTGCAACCGGTGCTATGCGGAGTCTGCACGACAGTGTTCTTTCTTTGGAGAAGCGGTGTCTAAGAGAGAATGATGTGGCATACCCGGTTTTCGTGGCCAAGGTGCCAGAGGGCAAGGGCTTTGTGGATGGCGACATCGGGGGTACGATCGTCCTGTGGTTTGATGACATCTTTGCTATGTTTAACCTTCATCCGCTGCACTACACCTTCGTTCGGCTGTTTTCGCTGAGTATGGAGATGCGCATCATTAGAGACAAGACCCCGAACATCATGATCTTCGACCCCTTCTACATGTGTGCGAAGCTCTTGAGCAGCGCTGGGGACCGCCAAGTCGCGAGTTCACACCTCGAAGGCGTCATTCTGGCAAACCCAGATAAGGATAACTTCCTTGTGGCTTACTTTCCTGAGTAAGTCATCCCTTAACCGCCCCGTAACATATGATTTCTTAGATTTCGATCATTCTTTTTTTTCTAACATTCCGTGTTCTGTGCAGTGACACACATTGCACACTCATCCTCTTAAGCCCGAAATATTCCATGGCCACGTATTTCGACCCGAACCGTAACTCCAAGATAGACTACACAAATATCAATAAAGTTCTTGATGATGTTCTCCCCGGCTACGCCAAATCTGGAGGCACCTTCACCAGGGCAGTTCGTAAGTACGGCAAGCACGTGTTCACCCACAATATGATGTTCTGCTGCGTCAAGCAGCCGCCTGGCGGCCAGAAGGATTCCTACTACGCCCTCCATCACATGCGGGCGATCGTATGGGACCATCATCACCTTCTGCTACCAAATAATCTCCAAGATTGGGCCGCGAGCTTGTCGGCAATCCAGGACACGGACGTCAGACAAGAATTCTTTTGCATCCAGTTGGAGTTTGCGGACATCATCCATCAAGATGTCCTTCATACCTCGGGGTAGTTCTACCTCAAATATCAACCGTCCAACAGGGAGATAGACGGAACGCTACAAATGCAGGCTGACATCACCCGTGATTTCATGTCCATCACGACAGACAGCGGCTTCATCCATGCTCCGGTCCCATGAGTCGAGTCGACAGTAGTGATGCTATGTGTAGTTCTGAAACATTGATTGGCTCATGTTGTAATTAAACTTTAATGAACTTGTATGTCTCTTTGGTTTGGACAGTCGTTCAACTTAGATGTAATCGATGCTATTTATTAGTAGGACCATGAATCATGCTATTAATGTCATGTCTTGCTTTTCTCTTCCGATCCTTTTGTTGCATACTTATATATTGCTTATGTATGTATTGTCTGTTGTTTGGATTGTGCATAGAGATGCCGTTGTATGTCGTGTACAAGGGTAAGGTTCCCGGAGTCTACGACGTCTGGGAGGAGTGTCGGAGACAGGTTCACCGTTTCAGCGGTAACAGTTACAAAGGGTACACCACTAGGGCGGAGGCGGAATCTAGATACGCCCGCTATCTAGCGGGAGAGAGGAGGGAGCGTTGGAGGAACCGGATGAAGACCAGTTTCATCGTGATGATGCTCATCGTGATGACCGCAGCTCTCTTCTATGTGATGGTAGTTTAGATGATCGATATCGACTTGTAATGTGAAGACAAACTCGATACTCGCGGTCTCGAGACTTGTAATGTTTTATCTTTGTTCGGTCTTTTGAATTCGGAGACTAATATGATGAATTGTATTCAGAGACTAATCTTCTATTGTATTCGATGAATCTGTTGTTGCTGTGTGCTACTGTCTATATTCTGTCAAATAATATATTTTGTAACCTGTGCAAAAATCAGAAAAGTAAAAAAAATAAAACCTAATATTCATACTAATGGCGCGTCACTACAGAGTGCGCCATTAGAATGCCAAAGTATACTAATGGCGCATCACCAAACAGTGCACCATTAGTATGCCAAGTATACTAATGGCGCATCCACCCACAGTGCGCCATTAGTGTGCCAAAGCACATGGTTAAATATGGCCCCTGGGAGGCATACTAATGGCGCATGGTGTTCTATACTAATGGCGCACTGGGTGGTGCGCCATTAGTATACCAGATACTAATGGCGCACCAGTGGTGCGCCATTAGTGATAAATACTAGTGGCGTGATACTAATGGCGCACCAGTGATGCGCCATTAGTAGGCAAAACTAGTGCGCCATTAGTAGGCCTTTTCCTAGTAGTGTACTTTTGATCCTACACACCACCATCGAAAGCCAGGGCCATCTCCTGCCCCGCCGCCGCGGCCCGAAGGCGGGAGGTGGTCGTCGTGGCCGCCACCCCACTGTCGGCAGCTATTTCAGTACGTGGTTGGCAACAATTGGGGAGAAGTTTGGTCGGTTCAGCTGTCGAGTTGAACTGTTTGTATAAATTAAGAACGACTGCTTAATCTATGAATGAAATCTATGATTAATTACTGAATTTTAGTTGCAAAAATTAGATAGTGCTAATGATTTCTAGCTGCATATTTTGAGAAATCGAAGTGTTACAAGGATTGACAAATGGCAACGTTACTAGACGAACAAATATAAATCTTTCCAGTTTGACAAATGGCAAACTACCCAATATAACAGATGCAAATCTTACCAAATTGTTTGTACGTGGTTGCACACGGGTCATCCAAAACAACCGTTTGTGTTGAAGGGATGCACAAATCATGCGCTGCTCTCACTTTGCATATGGTAGTTCTATCTAAAACATTTGCGATCAAGAGCTGCACAAATCCTACTCGGCACATTTTCCCTTATGGGGAAGCTGTCGGTTTGCATACGGGTGTTCTAAGTAAAACGTTTGCGATGAGTGTTTTATATTTAAAAATCGAATTAAACCTGGGGAAGCTGACAAAAAATTTACCATGGCATGTTAATGCCGCTCCATGATAGCATGCCAAGTTTCATGAATTTCAAATGAGTTTTGGATTTACTAGAATTTAAAAACCAGGTATCTCAATTTTTGCGGCCGAGTGACGGTGGCAGGGTGTTTGAAATTCATTCTCATTTCTTGCATGGGACCTAAGCATGCACCCAAGGACACATATTTGATTTTTCAACCAGTTTATATGCACTGGAGAATGTGCATGTAGTTCAAATTTTATTATGCACATAAAATGCCTGGAAAACCCAGTAAATGTATAAAAATGTCCAAACGAACCCCAAAAAATTCCAAAATTGAACACAACACTCTTGTTGTTCTATGTTGACACTCGATTTTTTTTGAAAGAAATAAGAGGCAACGGATATCGTTTCGTCCCCAAAGGTGGCACGTTCCCTACCGAAACCATCACGCTTGTTGTGAGAAGCTCTGGTTTGTCAGAAGCTTATACCCAAACCTGCCTCAAATGGGACAAAAAAATTACGATGGAATGTTGATGCCGCTCCATGATAGCATGCCAAGTTTCATGAATTTCAGATGAGTTTTGGATTTACTAGAATTTAAAAACCAGGTATCTCAATGTTTGCGGCTGAGTGACGGTGGCAGGGTGTTTGAAATTCATTCTCATTTCTTACATGGGACCTAAGCATGCAACCAAGGACACATATTTGATTTTTCAACCAGTTTATATGCACTGGAGCATGTGCATGTAGTTCAAATTTGAATTATGCGCATAAAATGCCTAAAAACCCAGTTAATGTATAAAAATGTCCAAACGAACCCTGAAAAATCCAAAATTGAACACAACACTCCTGCTGTTCTATGGTTGACACTCTAAAAATTTTGAAAGCAATAAGAGGCAACGGATATCGTTTCGTCTGCAAAGGTGGCACATTCCCTACCGAAACCATCACGCTTGTTGTGAGAAGCTCTGGTTTGTGAGAAGCTTATACCCAAACCTGCCCCAAATGGGACAAAAAATTTACCACATCATTTTGATGCCGCTCCATGATAGCATGCCAAGTTTCATGAATTTCAAACGAGTTTTGGATTTAGTAGAATTTAAAAACCAGGTATCTCAATGTTTGCGGCCGAGTGACGGTGGAAGGGTGTCTGACATTCATTTCCATTTCTTGCATGGGACCTAAGCATGCAACCAAGGACAGATATTTGATTCTTCAACCAGTTTATATGCACTAGAGCATGTGCATGTAGTTCAAATTTGAATTATGCGCATAAAATGCCTGGAAAACCCAGTTAATGTATAAAAATGTCCAAACGAACCCTGAAATATTCCAAAATTGAACACAACACTCCTGTTGTTCTATGTTGACACTCGAATTTTTTTGAAAGCAATAAGTGGCAACGGATATCGCTTCGTCCCCAAAGGTAGCACGTTCCCTACTGAAACCATCACGCTTGTTGTGAGAAGCTCTGGTTTGTGAGAGGCTTATACCCAAACCAGCCCCAAATGGGACAATTTTTTTACCACGGCATGTTGAAACCGCTCCATGATAGCATGCCAAGTTTCATGAATTTCAAACGAGTTTTGGATTTAGTAGAATTTAAAAACCAGGTATCTCAATGTTTGCGGCCGAGTGACGGTGGAAGGGTGTCTGACATTCATTTCCATTTCTTGCATGGGACTTAAGCATGCAACCAAGGACATATATTTGATTTTTCAACTAGTTTATATGCACTGGAGCATGTGCATGTAGTTGAAATTTGAATTATGCGCATAAAATGCCTGGAAAACCCTGTTAATGTATAAAAATGTCCAAACGAACCCCGAAAAATTCCAAAATTGAACACAACACTCCTGTTGTTCTATGTTGACACTCGAAAATTTTTGAAAGCAATAAGAGGCAACAGATATCGTTTCGTCCCCAAAGGTGGCACTTTCCCTACCGAAACCATCACGCTTGTTGTGAGAAGCTCTGGTTTGTGAGAAGCTTATACCCAAACCTGCCCCAAATGGGAATTTTTTTACCACGGCATGTTGATGCCGCTCCATGATAGCATGCCAAGTTTCATGAATTTCAAATGAGTTTTGGATTTACTAGAGTTTAAAAACCAGGTATCCCAATGTTTGTGGTCGAGTGACGGTGGCAGTGTGTGTGACATTCATTCCCATTTCTTGCATGGGACCTACGCATGCAACCAAGGATATATATATTTGATTTTTCAACCCATTTATATGCACTTGAGCATGTGCATGTAGTTGAAATTAGAATTATGCACCTGAAATGCCTACAAAACCAAGTTAATATATAAAAATGTCCAAACGACTTGAATAATTCCAATTTTTTTGATGACACACCTATAGTTGCATGTTCGCTGCAGATAAAAGTTCTAACAATTCAAACACCATCCTTTGCAGCTGTGACCCCATTACATAATTCAAATCAAGACGATATATCAAGTAGATCGCACATAGTTTATTATCACCAACCGTGTGAGATGCAGCACAAAATATCTTGGAGCACCATCGGTGTATAGTATGCCTATGGCTTACAAGAGAAGGTGCATCGGCTACAGTCCACAGCCGGCGTGTCAAGCACACTAGCTCACTCCCCAAATATCATTTCACTGTTCATTCGTCACCGGTGAAAGATGGGGACGTGGACCCACGTCGTGAGGGCAACTTCGGCGACCCACTCCGGCGAGAGCGCCGCCGCAGCCGCCAGGCGCGTGCTAACAAGCTTCGTGAGGGTGACCGCAGTCTGCGTCTGGGCAGCCAAGGCAGCCCAAACGGCCGATGTTGCTTCTCAGGCAGTGGCAGCAGCATCTGCCTAGGGGATAGCAACTGGCGAGAGTGGCACAGCAGCTGTCTGTTCCGCAGCGGCGGCCTTAGCCCTGATGGAGGCCGCCCACTACCATGTCGAGGTTGTCCATGCCCGGCTCGTGGAGGTCACCGCACAAATCGAACGAAGCTTCCCTGGTTGCCTGTTACCAAAACGGAGGCCGCCCACTAACAAAGAGTTTGCAACCCACGGCCGAAGAGCTAGCAATCGCCGAGAGAGTTCGAGCAGACGCCCGTTCCTCTGTGGCATACCTTGCCACGACGGAGCCCGCCAGAGCCCAGATTGCGGCTGCCCACGCCTAGCTCATGGCGGCCTATTCCAAAGATATGGTGGACGTGGATGGCGAGATGCTTGCCGAGTATGATGCAATTGATGCCATGGAGCCCCTTCCCCAGGAGACTGTCGGGCGTGAGCTGGACATGGAGGCGGCGGCGGAGATCGACGAGCACCAGCCGTAGTAGTACTCTTTGTTTTGTTTAATTAAGAGCGTCGGTCTTTAATTTGTTAGAGTAATTTTTAGGTCAGCTAGCTCTGTTTAATTCCTGAACTTGCTCGATTAAGAAGTTAGTCTCCTTTGTGTACCCAAATTATGCAATGACGTGGATGACCACTGTAACCAGGGAAATTCGAACCAAAATTTTTAACGTTCAAACTCAACACACATGGGTTAAGCTATCTGAATCATTTATGATGTTCACATATCATACACAGTTCTGAATAAGGGACCGTGTTTGATGACACTTTGCGTGCCAGTTTTTTCGCTGAAGCGATTCCAAATTTTTGACTTCCACAGAAATATCTACCTCCCCGCCCCCTCCCCCTTACCAAAAGCCACATTTCCCCTGTTTCCGCCTTCCTTTCCAAGTTGAAACCTTCACTCCTTGCTTGCAGCGCTGCCTCCTTGCCGGCGACCCTCCTTCACGCTGCTCGGCCTCACCTATCCAGGCAGGTAATCCACACCCGACCCCCATCCTCCTCCTCCTTCCACATCCCGCATGCCCCGACCGCAGGCGCGAGCGCGATACCTTCCACCCAAATCACCAACCCCTCCACCAAATAAGCGCCGCCCTAAGCCATGGTGCACGCGGTATAGCCAGGATCTCAAGGAGCATTTGGCACCAGAGAAGCAAATCGCGGTCGCACGCGCGGATGAGGTCGCGATGGCTGCCATTCATGCCGACCCCCAGATCTTGAAGGATCACCTTGCCATTTGCTAGCTACGCAAGTTAAGCATGCTCGGTTTACCCGTTGTGAGTGCTTCTCCTGCCTTTCCTTCACAAATTCTAGTGAATTGTGCTATCTAATTTTATCATGCAATCTGTTGCTCTAGTGTATATGTTCTATATGTCGTGCAGTGTGGTGCTCATTTATTAACTGTTTGTTTAATTAGTTGTCGTCTTCAGTTAACTGTTTGGTTCAATTCTGCAAATGTGATGTTCAATTCTTCAGGCTGCAATTTTGTATTGTCTTCCATGTGAGAAATAAATCGAATTTACCTTAGCAAAATACATGAGAAACGAATACAATTGCTATATTTCCAAGTTGTCAGGCATGCTTGGTTTGGTTATACATTGTACAATGTGATGCTCAGTTAACGTTTGGTTCATTTGTGTTGTGGTGTTTAGTTAACTGTTTGGTTCAATTCTGCAATGCGATGTTCAATAGTTGTGGGTGCATTCTGTTATTGTATACCATGTGAGGAATAAATTAAATTTGGCTATAGTAAATACATGAGAAACAAATACAATTGCTACAATTGTCTGTAGTTAACTGTTTGGTTAATTGTCTAATCTTCTATTAGGAGTATGTTATATTGTGCAATGTGGTGCTCAGTTAATATTGGTTCATTTGTTGTGATGTTTAGTTAACTACTTGGTTCAATTCTGCAATGCGATGTCCAATTCTCGTGGGTAGAATTATGTATTATTGTGCATGTGAGGAATAAATCGAATTTGGCTGCACTTAATACATGAGAAACATATACAAGTGCTATATTTCCTAGTTATTAATCATGATTGGTTTGGATAAATGGGTTTTCCGTGTGGCTTGAATTAATCTGGTGAATGTGCAATGTGCTTATTTTTCATCAACATATTTTACTGATAGCATGCAAACCCTTACTTAACCTGATGACTAACTACCATATATGTGTTGCAGGGAAACAATGAGAAGCACTGAGGTTTACAATCGAGGTTAGCACGTGCATGGTCCGTTGTCTAATAGCACATTATTGTGCAATTGCGGGAACCATTCTAATATTTAGGTTTTTAACAATTTGGTCTTGCACATGTAGGTCCTGCTGTCAGAGGTTTTGACCCAATGTTCGACCATTTTTGCATATGGGGAAATGAGTTGTCCATGAATATCAGTCAAGTCAAGAAACTCAGAAAGATTGTTAGGATAAAGAAATTAGCGACAAAAAACAACAAGATCTTTGTCTGCACAATGAACAAGACATCAATTCACTACAGGATGGTACTAACTATTATACCTTGCCTTTTTTATTCCTTTGCCCCATTTCCAATATAGAGAAGATATTTATGCACATCCTAGTTTTTAGGCCTTTCCAAAGCAGTTCACTGATGATTACCTCTCAAATCACCTGTATGGTCAGGAGGCGAGGAAGGTATTCATACAACACCCACGGTTCAATATTGAAGTGTTCCTGAAGAGGACGAAGGATGTACGGTCAATGGCCTAAAGTTACAAAGACCTTCAACATCAATGAAGGCTCAATATTCGCCTTCTGCTTCAACAGTTTTCCAGATGAGAAACATCTGCCTATTACCGTCTATGATGCTAATTTCGAAGGGTTATAGATGTTGCATGTGAAACTTGGTCCTAGTGTAGTTGTGTAATGGGGTAGCTGAGTGCTGAAGCTATATGATGTTGTACTCTGATGTATTTTAATTATAAAAATGAAATATATTGTGTGCTTAATATGAAATGTCAATTAGATTAATAAATGGATTATGAATAATCGGATAATTAGCCTGCTAATGGCGAATTAGCCTGCTAATTGGGTTTTGCTATTGCAAACGGTTGTTGAAAAAATACCATGGGCGATGACCTCAGGCAACGCATACAGTTTCTAGGAATAAACCGTGTTGGATCAATGAATAATCACACACGACTTTCTCTTGAAAACTGTTTGCGTTAGGCCACCTTGCGGAAACGTTTACCACATAAAAACTGTGTGTGATGGACAGCCTTTGTCACACAGTTTCTTCTACGGACCGTGTGTGATACATTCAATAACGCAAACAATTTAACGGGAAAATTTGTGTGTGATGTACCTGTGAACGGAAACATTTTCCTTGGAGCGACTGTGTGAGATGTACATACGAACGGAAACGTTTAGCGGGGACTGGCTGTGTGGGATGTACTTGCACCCGGAAACAATTTCGCCGTATAATTGTTTTTTTGCTCTACTGTATGTATTTCTGTATTTGAGCGCTCGTCGGTCGCACACGACCTCATTTTACCGAGCGTGTGTGCCAGGAGGGCATATCCCCGACGGTTTCTGGGTCATGTGGGAAGGACCCCCCCTATACCCACACTCACTTGGCGACGGTTCCAAATGTCGTCGCGGAAAGGGGTTAAAAACCGTTTTTTAGCAGCTCGCTATACTAGTGTATATTATCTGTTTTGGATGTTTTATATGCTTTAGTATGTTATTTTATATTATTTTTGTGACTAACCTATTAACCTAGAGCCCAGTGCCAATTTCTGTTTTTTTCTTATTTTTGAGTTTCGCAGAAAAGGAATACCAAACAGAGTCCAAACGGAATAAAACCTTCGCGATGATTTTTCTTGGACCAGAAGACACCCCAGAGACTTGGAGATCAATCGGAAGAGCCATGAGGCAGCGACAAGGGGGGAGGGCGCGCCTAGGGGGTATGGTGCGCCCCCTGCCTTGTGGGCTCCTCGTGACTCCCCTGACCTAATTCTTCTGCCTATATATTCACATATATTCCCAAACCACTAGAAGTATCCATGAAAACACTTTTCCACCGCCGCAACCTTCTGTTCCGTGAGATCCCATCTAGGGGCCTTTTCCGGCATCCTGTCGGAGGGAGATTCGATCATGGAGGGCTTCTACATCAACTCTATTGCCCTTCCGATGAAGCGTGAGTAGTTTACCATAGACCTACAGGTCCATAGCTAGTAGCTAGATGGCTTCTTATCTCTCTTTGATTCTCAATATCATGTTCTCCTCGATGTTATTGGAGATCTATCCGATGTAATCTTCTTTTGCGGTGTGTTTGTCGAGATCCGATGAATTGTTGATTTATGATCAACTTATCTATGAATATTATTTAAATCTTCTCTGAATTCTTTTATGCATGATTTGGTATCTTTGTAGTTCTCTTCGAACTATCGGTTTGGTTTGGCCAACTAGATTGGTTTTTCTTGCAATGGGAGAAGTGCTTAGTTTTGGATTCAATCTTGCGGTGTCCTTCCTCAGTGACAGTAGGGGCAGCAAGGCACGTATTGTATTGTTGCCATCGAGGATAAAAAAGATGGGGTTTACATCATATTGCTTGAGTTTATTCCTCTACATCATGTCATCTTACTTAATGTGTTACTCTGTTCTTCATGAACTTAATACTCTAGATGCAGGCAGGAGTCAGTCGATGTGTGGAGTAATACACTAGTATAAAAAGGGTCAAATGTGAAGCACATTAGTGCCGGTTTGTAAAAAACCGGCACTAATGTGATCAATAGTACCGGTTCGTGGCGGCGATCAATAGTACCGGTTCGTGGCGAACCTTTAGTACCGGTTCATGCCATGAACAAGTACTAAAGAGGTTGTGGCAGCCTGCGGTTAGGCTATGGCCCCACCATCACCATTTAGTGTCGGTTCGTACCACGAACCGGTACTAATGAGGTTATGGCAAGCTGTTTTTAGTCCCACCTCGCTCCCCTAACAAGGCTTTTATCACCTTAAATATGTTTATTCTCAAACTATCACAAGCACTTGGTCTTCATTGAACTCTATGTGTAGAATTTGTGGCCGCAATATGAGTCTTCACCGGTTTATAAATCGTTGAGGACTCATATTGACAATTCAGATTGTACACAAAAAGATCATTGATGATCAAAGTATTTTTGATGTATAAGATCATATTGACAATTCAGACTGTAAAGAAATATAAGATCATGATCTAAATGCTCTTATATTTTTTGCGTTCAGTATGCACCATTCAAAGCGACGCCATCAACTTTCAACCATTTATGCCTTCATTTGCTATTTTTCATGCATTTAATGATTTGTTTTGAGAACTAAATGACCTGGAAATTGAAAAGCACTACAAATGAACTCTGAAAAAGTTGAAACTTGGCATGGTATCATCATTTCACCCACATAGATTGTTCAAAAAAGTAGAGAGGGTTACGGCAAAAATTGGATGCACTTCGTGTACAAACTGGACAATCTCTTTCGAAGTATTCGGGTTTCTGACGAAATTAAACTCATCTGTTACAAAGGCATCTCATTTTTTTAACTTATTACAACTCCAGACTTTTTGTGCATTCAGTATGCACCATTCAAAGCGACGCCATCATCTTTCAACCATTTCTGCCTTCATTTGATATTTTTCATGCATTTAATGATTTGTTTTGAGCTAAATGACACTAAACTTTGTGCAGGCAGCGAACCACCTTTAGTACCGGTTGGTGGCTCCAACCGGTACTAAAGGGTGACCAGTACTACAGTTTCTTAGTAAGCTGTTTGTAAGTCCCACCTCGCCAAGAGAGAGGGACTAGGAGCGGTTTATAAGCCCTGAGTGTAGAGACGATGAAGAAGAGGCTCAATGCTCACGTTGCTTAGCTTCAAGCCTTGAGGAATATGGTAGACTGCACGGAGCTATGTGCAGTGCAGTTTACACTATTCCAAAAGGCTTGAAGCTAATTAGCGAGCATTGCACCTCTTTTTTATTTTTAATAACTTATTGCAACTCCGGACTTCTTCTATTATGGCAAAAACTAGATGCAGTTCATGTACAAACTGGACAATCTCTTTCAAAGTATCAGGGCCGGTTTCAGACGAAAACTCATCTGTTACACCGAAAGGCATGGTATATAAAAATAAATGAATACAAGAAAATAAATAAAGCAGAAAAGAAAAAATAGCAGAGAAAAAAAACTATAGTAGAAAAGAAAAAAACTATATAAAAAACTACTCAGAAATAAATAGAAGAAAATAAATATAGCAGAAAATAAAAAACTACTCAGAAATAAATAGAAGAAAATAAATTTGGGGCGCTGCCCTGTGGGCCTGCTAGACCACGGGCGTGCAATTTCAGGCCCACAAGGCCCAGCAGACTCACAGGGCAGCGCGCCGTAGTTAGGCCCAGAAGCCTGCATATAGAGGAGTTCGAAAGGGCAGTCACAGCTGGGTTTATAAACCAGTGCGGCTGCCCTTCGCCCGGCGAGGTGGGACTAAACTTTGTGCAGGCAGCGCACCAATTTTAGTACCGGTTGGTGGCTCCAACGGGTACTAAAGGGTGACCTTTAGTACCGGTTGGAGCCACCAACCGGTACTAAAGGCCTGTTCTTCCCGCCTCTTGGCCTGGCGAAAATAGGCATTTAGTACCGGTTGGAGCCACCAACCGGTACTAAAGACCCATCCTATATATATAGCACTTACAAAAATTTCAGTTTTATCCCCCACTTCGTCTCCAACCGCGCCGCTCGATCCCGTCGTGTCGCCGCCCGCCGCCCGTCGCCCGTCGTCCGTCGTTGTCGTTGTTGTCCCCCGCCCCCGCCCGTCGTCGTCGTCGTCGTCTCGCGCCGCTGCCCCAAACACCGCCGCCGTCTGTCGTCGTCGCCGCGGCGCCGCCCGTACGTCTCTCTCCTCGCACCCGTGCGCCCCGGCCGGCCCGTACGTACGCCACTGCCCCCGCCCCGTATGCCGGCGCCCCCGCTCGTACGTACGGAGCGGCGGCGTACGGGGCGCGGCGTACTGCACATACACACACACACATACGTATACACGCAATACACACACATACACACATACACATTTTTTACTTATATTTTCTGTTATCTGTTTTTTAGAAAAGTTAATTAGACGATCGAATGTTAGATTAATGTCAATTGTTAGAGATGAATATAGCTAGATATTAATTAGGTATATGAGATTTGAACTAGTTGAATAATTAATAGAACTTGTTGAATTAATTAGTTGAATTAATTAGTTAAATTAATTAATAGAACTTGTTGAATTAATAGAACTAGTTGAATTAGTTGAAATAATAGAACTAGTAATGTTTCACCTATATATAGAACTTAACTAGTTTATTTTTCTTTTTTTAAATTTTTTATATATATTTTTAGTTTATATAAATGTTAGATTAATGTCAAATGTTAGATGAATTAGATAGAAATATATGTTAGATATTAATGTCAAATGTTAGATGAATATTAAAATTAGTTAGATATTAATTAATGTTAGATAGTAAGTGTTTAATGTTTCACCTATATGAACATAGGAAATGTCGTCTGACGATGAAAAAGATTTCATTATGTGCGAACACTGTGAAGACCAACGTGGCCTGTGCGACAGAAATTTCCTTGTTGATAATAGGCGCTTCAGCATCAAGCTAGATGAGACATTCGAAGTGGATACAGTAAGTCACAGCGGCAAGTATTTTTCGTAATAAAGCATGACTTATGCTTCATTTGCTTGAACTTATAATTTTAAATTTTCACTATTCTACTAGCGCATCCCCTGCCATGCTCGAATTTTTGCCTTGGATAAGATAGGTTTCAATGCGATGAATGATATGGAGGTAAAGAGAGTTTACTTGAAGACCGAGCATGGGTATACTTTCAATGTCAAATTATACAATGCAGACACATACACCCATTGTGAATGCAAAACTTGGCAAGCACTATGCAAGGCTTATGCATTTGAGCCTGATATGGTTATCACCTTTGATATTCGTCCAGAAGATGATATTGAAGGTAATAGAGACATCTGGGTCGATGTGCAGACGCCTCCAGTTCTACCATTATATGAGTTTTTCTCAACCATGTTTATGTCTTTGATATTGTTTATTCAAAAATAGTTGACAACTAATTTCTATTGTCAGCTTATTTCGGTTCAAGCAAACATGTCCGGCGCTCGGTAGACAGGACCTACTACTATTCCGGGGCTGGACTAAACTGCGAGGAGATAAGTCATTATGTTTCATGGCTTGAGGATCTTCATACTGTCAAGAAAAATTTTCTTCCTGCACTTAGAAATGTTAGTACTCAAAACGTGCGACCAATAGTGATCATATTGAACTACGGTCACATCTATAATGGAAAGATGGTAAGATTTTTACTATTTGTCCTTAGTGCATTTTTTGCCTACATTATTTTTGAAGCTAAACTTTCATTGCTAAGTATATTAATTATTATACGATGTTCTTTTACAGTAACTCCCCATGACAGTTGTGCCTTAGTGGATCAAGACAAAAGGTCGCATATCAATGGTTAGCTTACGACCAAGATATCCTACATTGCACATGAGTGCATTCAGGATTTCTGAAAGCGGTGAATGCTTAATAGTGAAAGATTGGAGCAAAATTGTTAACGATCGCAGAGAAGTACTAGGGGGCAGCAAGGACAAGCGCAACCCACGATTAGGAGACAGATTCATCTGCATACTCCAATATGATGAATCAGGAGAGCTATACATGTTCTATGCTATTTTACCTGAGAGGGAGCAGCAGGAGTGATTTAGCTAGTTCGTGCTCTTAGTACTTGTCCTGTCATGTTCGTATTCTCGTCCTGAACTTAATTAATCTCAAATAGTGATTTGCTTGTGAACGCTTATAATATCATGACCATGTTGAACTCGATGATATCTTTGCTTCTGTTACAAGTGAATGTTTCTTCTTTAAGCTAGTGTTGGTGGTGATTAGATAGCGGTAATGACTATGATGTGATAAATAGTGGTAATGACGACTACGATGATTTTTAGCTAGCTAGTATATATATATATATATATATATATATATATATATATATACTGTTGTTGGTGATGATATGATGCAAGAGTTTATTTCTATATTAATATGTGATGATGATGGTGATGAGTTATTATATATATCATTTATGAAAGAAACCGCAAATTAGTTTGAACTAGATGGATCCTAGCTAAGTGATCAAGTATATATATATGCCATATCCATATCCATATCAAGTATAACAACTCATTATAACGTAAAACAATCCTAAATTAAATTGATAACACAAATTTAAAGGAAAAATAAAAAATAAAACCAAAACCCACAAACATTTAGTACCGGTTGGTGTTACCAACCGGTACTAATGATCTACCGCACCCGTGGCCTGGCTCGTGCCACGTGATTGCCCTTTAGCACCGATTCGTGCTGAACCGGTACTAAAGGGGGGGGGGGCTTTAGTGCCCAAACTTTAGTGTCGGTTACCGAACCGGCACTAAAGGGTCTTACGAACCGGTGCTATTGCCCGGTTCTGCACTAGTGATAGTAGATCATGCAGAATCGTTTCGGTCTACTTACACAGACGTGATGCCTATATTTCATAATCATTGCCTTAGATATCGTCATAACTTTGCGTTTTCCTATCAATTGCTCGACAGTATTTGTTCACCTACCGTGTTATTGCTATTTTGAGAGAAGCCTCTAGTGAAACCTATGGCCCCGGGGTCTATTTTCTGTCATATAAGTTTCCGATCTACTATTTTGCAATCTTTTACTTTCCGATCTATAAACCAAAAACCCAAAAATATTACTTTATCGTTTGTTTAGTTTCATCTTTCTCTATTAGATCTCACTTTTGCAAGTAACCGTGAAGGGATTGATAACCCCTTTATCGCGTTGGGTGCAAGTTGTTTAATTGTTTGTGCAGGTATTGATGATTTGTGCGCTGTATCCTACTGAATTGATGCCTTGGTTCTCTAACGGAGGGAAATACTTATCTCTACTTTGCTGCATCACCCTTTTCTCTTCAAGGGAAAAAACAACGCAAGCTCAAGAAGTACCACGAACTCCAGCAGGAACACTAGATCTCCTATCAAGATATGCCAAGACGTGCATGAGCCGTGCCCTTGCTGAAGGTGGTGGCTTGAAGCTTGGCCTTGGGATGAAAATCCCAAGACTGACCTTGGGTTGGACTCGTCATCATTGGTTCACGTGCGGTGATTCCTTCTTGAAGGTTGTGTATTTTTCATTTTATTTCAGTCTTTTGCCATAGGGTTGGTGGATGTTGGGTGGAGTTACTGTCCCGAGGCATGTGGCCTTGGGTATTCTTTTCTGGGTCGAATTTGTTCGGCTGCTGGATTTATACGAATAATAGTAGGATTATGCAGATGGATGGACAAACTAGCAAGGATTATGTAGATCTCTCTTCTGAAGATGGGTCAGCGGTTCGATGATGGTGGTGGCGTCTAAAACGTGTGCATGTGGTTTACACTTTAGGCCTGCTGCACCGGCTGTGGGTTCCAATACATTATGTGGATGGATCGGTGATGGCACCGGTTCTAGATATGGGGAGTGAGAGCACTCCACATTATCAAGTTTTGTAGGTATGAGTGATGGCTTCGGATGGCTTGATGTATGTTCTTGTTAGACCCATGTTGAATAATAAATAAAGATGGTTGTATGCATCGATTGATGCAGAGGCCGGGGGCCTTAACCTCCTTTTCAAAAAAAACCGCTATATATGCCCGCGCTTGGGCGATTTAGGGCATCCGCTCTCCGCCGCGTTTCATCTACTCCGACGAGAAATCAAGTGAGCTCCGACAGCGTTTTGCGGCAAGGTTTTCCACCAGATCTTGGCGGCGATGGCGTCCGCGGGTGCGAGGGTGCGGCGGCGACAGGGGGTTCTGCGATCACGATGGGTTCGGGTGCCGCGGACGGTTCGGCAGCCGCGGCGGGATCACCGGCCGCAAGCGTTGCAACGACGAGAAGGCCGGCGGCTCCAGCCTCCGCCCTCCCGTGTCCGACAGACAAAGTGAGGCGGCATGCCCAGCGCCGGATCACGGGCTTGGCGAATTTCCGTCGCCTCGACAACCTCTTCGATCCGGCCCTCCAGCGCCACAGGGTGGCCGAGCACGCGTGGTTTGAGGCGAAGCAGGCTGCCGCGGTCGGAGATGCAGCTGCGGCCGCGCATGTCGGCGCTCCAGGAGGAGTACCAGCTCGCGGCGACCCTCTCTGGCACACTTATCTACCACACCCTCCACGTCAATGAGCCTCTGCCCCGCGACGGCAGCGAAGCGACTCTGGTGACGAGTAGATCTATGATATGCATGTTTAATATCTGTAGTGTTTAATTTCGGTTTGTATTAAAAACTCTCCTATGCTATGCTTGTGATGAACTCCAGCGAGATGTTTTTAGCGGGAACTAGTATGTTCAGACTTGCAGGATTGATATGCAAGTTCTGTTCTGGTTGTGCGCCCGGCGTCCTGCAAAAAAACGTTTACGGGATACTGTACATGAAGACGGCAGGTCGCGGAATCTGCTAAAGATGCTAAAGATCAAAGACCCACAGGGCAACCCGACTTACGCGCTTTTGCAATCATTCTAAGCCCTACGCGCGAGCAATGAGATCGAACACCCCGACTCGCGCACGAAATAAGCCAAGGACTCTGCAAACGATGCTGCTCCCGCCCATCAGCACGCCAGCTAGCCCCAGCGCGACCAACGGTAATACTAACCGATAGTAAACCACACATCAGGAGCACGTCGTGTTGCAGATGAGCAGATCACGGTTAAAACAACAAACGGTAATAACTGAAAACTGAAACTAAACGTCACATCATCATAGGGTCACAAAAAACCAAAAGACGATCCAGACATTTCATTCTTCCATCCCAGCTTTGTATGTGATTCACAAAACCGATAGTGAAAAGAACCAATAATAGCATTCGACAAGAAACTTAAAACTGAGAAAGCATGATAACAGTCTCAAGATGATAGAAGTCTTGCCAAAACTGGTATGAGATTTAGAGGCTTCGTTTTCACTTCTTCTGGTTTTGCTTGTCTTCAGAGAGCTCTTAGGCGTATGAGATTTAGAGTGGCTTCATTTTCACTTCTTCTTCTTAGGGCCTGTTCGGCCTTCCGCCAGCTCCGCGGATCTGCGGAGCGCGTATATCCCAGCTCCACCTTTTCAGCCTGCAGCTCCGCCGGCTCCGCGAGCTGACTCGGGAGTGGAGGGATTCCGAACGCTCCCTTAGCTTTTTGCTTGGACTTGCGAGAGCTCTTAGGCGCGGGCTCTGGGGCAAGAATAACCACTTCTTCGAGAAGGTATGGGTGGCCCTTAAAACCATGTATCTCTGAAGCAACCTTGTCAAACAAATCACGGATGGCATTCTGAACCTTCTTCAGTTGCGGGTAGTCCAGTGGGGATTTGCCATGATGACCGGCAAGGGAGTTGCAAGCAATCCTGATCAAGATAAAATGTTAGAACAGCATTGGCTCGCTCGCGCCAGCCAGGTACTTGCAAATGAACTAACAACATTACTAATCTATGCTGGATCACTGGATCAAACATAAAAATGCCAATTAGACAATTATTAATCTATGCTGCCATTTTTTTGAAGCCAATCTAACATGATATGCAGTAACTAAAAGTATAGTTAAGCAGTTCTGTTATGAAACTTGGCTAGTAACTACAAGTATAGTTAAGCATTTCTCTTATGAAACTTGTCTAGTAACTACAAGTATCTTATCTCTTCTCATAGTAGCAGGAGAAATTAGAGTGGCAGGCAACTTAAATTACAGAGGCATGTGAACAGTAAGTACAACAGATAGGAAACTGAAATTCCATCAAAAAAGCTTTGAATGCATATCATTTTTGGTTTATTTGTCTTCGATTACAAAGTAAAGTGAACCAAAAATAGCTATCCAACAACTAGAAAGGAAGCAGCACTACCCATCAAAACATAAACCAAAAAGGAAATAGTTCAAAAATGGATGCAGTATTTTCCAACAATGACAAAAACCAATAAAATGGAGCTAAAAATGGATGCAGTATTCCTGAACGAAAAATAAAAACCAAAATGAAAAGGTTCTAAAAGGATGCAATATTAACCAACAAAGACAAACCAAATGAAAAGGTTGTAAAGGATGCAGTATTAAACCAGGAGAATCGTGGGGTTTTCAACTTTGAGACAACTGTTGTTAAGATTACATGGGGAAATTGGAAACTGGATCATACAAAACAGCCTATCTAACAGGGATCATTAATTATAGTGCTAAGATTACTAGGACTTGTAGAAATTGAAGTGGATAATACAAAACATATCAATCTGACTCAATCCCACCCAAAGTTACACTGCAGCAACATTGCAAACATATACATGAAGTCACACTACAAACAAAACACTAATTAGTGATCACTAACACAGAACTACCCCCTCAACACACACACACACACACACGCACATGTATATCATACAGTTACTCCATGGAATAACACTAGTTACAAAGAACAATCATCAACAATTACCCTGCTAGAGAGAATGCGAACAATTACACTAAGAAAGCTTCAAGAAAGCAACAACCGCACACACAAGGTCGCTCTCCGCCGCCGGCACCTACAGCTCCGGCTCTACGCCGCTCAAACAAAAATCAACTGGGGAGAAACATTTAGAGAAGGGGAACCAGCAGAAAAAAATATAGCCGAGAACAACACTAAGAGGACAAAGCTGCTGTCTAATCCTCCACTCATCGCTCTCCGCCGCCGGCGACTACAGCTCCAGCTCTACACCGCTCAAACCAGAGCTTCCTCGCTCTCGCTTCCCTCGTTTCAGGATAATGCAGCGAGGACAAATTGAAATGAAATGAAATGGAACATCTAATTTCAGTGGACTAGTCATTAACGGGTGGCTCCACAAAACAACACACCTGCTCGGAGAGTTAAGGAGTGGCCCAATGCAAAACAACTGCCTGGTAAGATAAATACAGCGCCAAAGATAAATACAGTAGGCGAAAACTTGAATGAAGACCCCATAATATTACATTTGACTGTAAAATAGCAAGAAAAACCGTAGAAATAACCTCTATCCAGTGTATCTCAATCTAGTCACAAAAAGCCATGACATTCAAAGCAATATTAAATGCCAGTCACAGGTTGTATCTAATTCGTGCTGGTATATGTACAGTCTAAACAACAAACAAACTAGAGAATGGAATGTAAATCAAAATGGCCCGCCATAAGCTCCAATAGACAATCTTTGTTTTAATTACGCCCAAAATTTTACCATCTTCTCAGTATGGACCCCTCCCTGCACTTGCCCCAGTAAGTACCAACATCTCTCACGGTAACCTCATCCCTGCCAACAGTCAACTCCTCCGGAGGAGGGGGGAGGAACTCCTCCAGTTCCTGCAAACACAAACACAAATAACCATTACAAAATGAAAATAATCAAATTGCTATGGATAGCAGTAACAAAAATGCATAGGCATCTAGATTTGACCTGAACATTGACTCAACCTCTCCAGACGGTGGACAGCTTCCCCACATTCTCCACATCCAGTTCGTCCAGAGTAGGCTCTTTATCCAGATTCAGATTCCCAGCTCCAAGCCAGTAGAGAGGCTGCACAAATTCATATCAGAAGACAGGTGTAAGGAGAGAACAACAATCTAAAGATAAAAATCCTAAAATCGACCAAGGAACTGAACTCTGCAGCCAAAATCACCTTGTGGCCAGACCCCCCTCCCTTGTTCCAATCGCCCCAGAACGACATCTGAGAAGATGCAGGTATTAGATCCATCGACACGATGAGGGAGCAAACCAGTCCGTGGACACGGATACAGAAGATGGCCATCCAACGTTACATTTCAACTACTATCCGTACAACCAGATAAAATTCATGTAAACATGACCGGATTTTCAAAAAAACAATAAGAGATTCATGCAAACACGGCGGATTTCAAATAAACATGACGGAATTCATTACAGTTTGGACATACTTTTAACTAAAAGCGTTGCTCGTCCAGCTCTGCACGCACCATTAATCTATACCTAATACCTAATAATAATAAAGCATGGTGTGTTTCGTTAATTTTTTTATCCTTCACCATCCATCCAAAAGATTTTTTATCCGAGGTGGTATTAAATTTTTATGCATTTATCTGCTAAAAAAAGCTTTTCTAGAATTTCGTACATAGGCCACGCGCTGTGGCCCAGCGAAGCCAGCCCACTTATTTTTCTGCCAACACAGCTCGGAAATTTCTATTTCCCGCACAGAGCGGCAAATAATAGGACCTTCGCCCAGGACAACCAATAATGGGCTGGCCCATTTTTCTTTGTTTCTATGTTCTACTTCTATTTTTATTTCCTCCTCCTATATTTTTTTTCCCTTCCATGTTAATTTTTCTTACAGAATTTATTTCATAAATTCAAAACTCTCAAAAAAGTTTAGAATTAAAAAAACAAATTTTGGAAAATGTTCAGAATTCCAATATTTTGTTGATATTTAAAAAAATATTTGGAACTTGAAAAAGGTTTCCTGTTCTATTTTTTTATTGTTTTTCAAAATAGTTCAATATTTTGAAAAAGAAAATGGCATTTAAGAAATGCTCCAAATTCAAAATATATTCTTGGTTTAGTGAAATTTTCACAATTCAAAATAATGTTCGCCTATAAAAGATAAATATTTTCAAAAAATGTTATGAATTTTCAACACATGTTCCCATTATAAATAAAATGTTCACAAATTCAAATAATGTCCATGTTTTTTTTCAAATTGCTTTTTCAAAAAATGTTCATGAATTTGAAAAGATGTTCATGTTTCAAATTTTGCTCCTATTTTTCTGAAAATGTACATAATTTTCGAAATCATATTTAAGATTTAAAAAATGGTTCATATTCCTACAATATCAGAAACTTCATACCTTCAAATCTCCTGGGTTGAAAGGGAAATTAGATTGAATAATTCATGGGCCTTCTCTGGCGTACGATGACATAACAAAACTCTTAAATGTCCTCAATCAATGATTGAAAAGATAGCGGATTGATTACTTCACACCCAGCGAAACCGAGAAGCTAAATGTTCATTTTTCACGTGTACACAGGGTTTTGCTTGCACATATAATTCTCACTAACTTTAAATGCATATTATTTTTTCTTCCGTTGCAACAATCGGGCATATGTGCTAGTTTACCTAATCTAAATGATCGCCGACGCCCATTCCCGTGTCCAGGCATGAGCCCCGAGAACTGAAGCTTCGCCTTCTCCAGTTCCGCCTCCATAACCTCTGCCTTCGGAGCGTCGAGAAGTGAAGTCGTCCTCCTCCATGTCGTCGCCAAGCGGCTAATCGACCGACGATGTTTAGCCCACCAAGCTTGGCTTCAACGGGAGGGAAGGAGTGGTCGCCTTCTTCGGACCCGAGCAACGGGGACCTACCATGCACTACTCTTCCTCACTATTGGCGGTGCCCGTTGACGTATCGGCTTCGTGGTCGTGGTGGAGGGGCGCAGCCGGGGCGGAGCCGGCGATGTCCTCCTCCTCGCTTGTCTTGCCCCACACCTCGTTTGCTGCCTCGTCAAACTCTTGGTAGGCAGCCTCCAGTTCCGCCTAACGTTGGCGCTACCGCCAGCGGGCGAGGGGGATCTCACGGGCGGAGCGATAGGACTCATGCAGCGCCGCCTGCTCCGCCACATCCGCGTCCGACGCGATCTCCCTACGGGCATTGAGCTGCTCCTCCGCCTGCTGGTGCTCCTGGAGGAGATGAAGGTTGTGGGCGGTGTCATTAATGTGGGCGACAAATGGACAGACGGGCGGCCGTGGTGTCGTTTGAACGTGGAGCCGTCGCGCACACCGAGAAGCGGCGCAGGCGCTCCTCTCTCGGTCGGCGCCACTTCAATGCCGGCACCAGTGAGAGATCATGTCCACTCTAGCTGGGCATGAATGTGGCACTGACACTCTGGAGTAGCGCAGACTGTTTCGGGCAAGAAGCGCGCGTGGGCGAGGAAGGTGGTTCGGGTGGGCCAGGGCGGTCACACGCAGGCGTGGCAGCGGTCCGGACGCCTCGCAAAGCACTACTACTCCCCCCATGTTTGACTCTGGTTCGCGGGAGAAAGTGCATTTGGATGGCACAACACGTCCGGCTAGCGCGGTCCGAACGTATGCGAACGGTTTGAGGGTCGACGTTGGAGATGCCCTTGATGTGGGATGTCCGTCCTCTATCTCCCAAAATGAATAAAAAGGGCAGCCCGGTGCATGTAGCACCCACTTGCGCAGGGTCCGGGGAAGGGTCCGACCACTTTGGGTCTATAGTAAGAAGCTGTTTCCAGAACTTGAACCAGCGACCTCATGGTCACAAGGCAGCAGCTTTACCACTGCGTCTTCATCTCCCAAAACGAGTGCGGAACCAAAATTGCAGAAATACAAGTAGTCCCGATTGTTTTGATTTTTGAAATGGCCTCGATTTGGTACCGCTTGCGCAGCCCACACCGAAATAGTGCTTTACCCCTAGATGTCCAGTCAACTGTTGCGCCTCAACGCATTTCGGGGAGAACCAGCAGAGAGGTTAATCATGAATCCATTGATTCTTCTCATTAATTAAAATTTGTTTCTTACCACTTTGTATTTGGATATTCAGGTGAGAAGAGGTTATCTAGTCTTTATTTCAAAAGCGGGTATAGTGAATCATGTATTTGTGTATACAGTATATGAAAACTCGCTCAGATTAGCAGGGGGGTCTACTAAAGAAACATTATAGAATAGTACCCTTCAATCAGAGATGTGCGCAAGAGGCTTGGAGAAAACTTGTGTTTTCAGGATTATGTGAAGCTAGTGAAGAAACAAAAAATCAATAGGTACTTGAACCCGAGTACCCAAGAAAAAGCAGAATATTTGATGGAAGAATAGGTGCCTCCTCTAATAGGGATGTCATATATCTTAAAATTAATCCATCAAGTTGATGAGCAAATTCACATGCGTTCTACTGGGCCCTACTCACCTGTTACACAACAACCCGTTCGAGGAAGAGCCCAGCAAGGGTTGATATCGCATCGAAATGAGGAGGCAGAAAGAGAGGAGGCGACGCAACGCAACGCTTGCCGGCCCACACAGTCACACTTGCCAGCTCTTGCAAAACAGAACAAAGGGAACGCCCTGTACTCCATTTGCTCCTTGGATCTTTCCCTTCGCAAAAGTTTTGAAAACAAACCAACAGGACCCTCTCTGGCCCCGAGATTGTCTTCATGGCTCCTATGCAAGTACTACCAACTACCGTGCATAATTTAAACGGGCATTTGGGCTGTGGGCCCCTTCGTCACTTCAATTAATCGTCTCCGTGCATCGACCGTATCATCGCCATGCTTCCGCAAGAACCAGTCAGCATACCGAGCAAGCCAGTAGATTGACATGTCACTTAGAGAGTAAAGACGGCAACAGTGAGATGGCAGGGATAAAGATTGCGAGGGTCCGTGGGGTATTTTCCAAAAATCTCACTAGTACCCACGTACGAGCAGTAACGGTGATCAACATTCATACGGCGTGGTTGTGGTTGTGGCTGCTAGATCTTGAAGCACATAATAAGATTCCGTTTCCTAGGAGTGGAATGCTATGCTATCATCTCTCTCACCCTTTGGATCCCCTTGACCACTACTTAATGTCTTGCGGAATTAGATCGCAAATTTACACGACTTGCAAAAAAGGAAAGGAAAAGGTTCCAGCCATCTGGTGCAAGCATACATAAGAGCATGCCCGCGGCGTGAAGCCTAGTGATTGTTTGATACGGTTTGCATATTGATCTGATGTTGTTTTACTGCTGTTGTTTGACATACCACCACCACACTTGGGGTACTAGTAATAAGTTCGAGTTCTTAAAATATGCTCGTAAATCTAATACTGGAGCAGTTTTATATTGGTTGAAGTCTGCACGACCACGGTCATCACAATATACTGGATTTTCTTTAAGTCTACTCCAAGCTGGCGTTTGATCTAACCGCTTCTTAAATCTGTTAAGCTCGTACCCAGTTCAAAATGGACGCTCGCTAGTAAACAGTATCGCCGGAATCACTTATTTTGCCTAGTGCCAAGTAGTTTGCCAAGTGTATTTCATCGGTCACTCGGCACACACAACCTTTGTTGAGATGGTACTAAATTACTAATAGGGGAATTTGCACGGTCGTACCTATAGGACCGGGCTTTTTTGTGTGGCTGAACGCAAATTAAATCCTTCGCATGATTCACCACAAAAGCAATCAACATATTGTATATGGAATCATAAAGGGAATAGAACCATCCAATGCACGCCTTGGCAAGTAAAATGTTAAAGTACTTCAAGATAATAGAGGAAAGAGGGGGATAAATACTTCAAAGGGGACTCTAATTACCTGCAAGCAGTGAACTTATCTTCTGGAACTGTCATGAACAGAAACTTCGGTAGCAGCCCCAAAACGGCAGCAGTAGGTCAGGGTTTGTAGAGAACAGAGCTAGGGCAGGGTCAGAATGAGATCTCCCCGCGTAGAGCGAGGAAAACAAACCTGCAGTGGGGGGAAAGTACATATCAGAGGAATATCAGTGGAAATAAAAACTGAAATAATATAGAGAAGACGAAGGAAAACAACATGAGCGGGATAAGGTTATGACTGAAAATTGATGGTGAACACGACTATACTGACTCGTGCGGAGAGACAGTCTGGTGGTCATCGTGGCAGATTCAAAGCCAAGGAGGAAGAACGATGGGTAGAGAATGAGAAGACACAGCAGGGCTAGAGAAGTACTGTGGGTCCGAATCAGATCTGCCGGCGAAAAAAATCTAGCGTGGTTTCTATCCGCAAAATAGGAGATGAATTGGAAGAACCATTGGCTCACATCGAAAACCTAGGATGTTCATCGTGTTCAGGAAATCCTCGGTCCATGGTCCTGTGAACATGCAAGCAATACCAATCTGCACAAGAAAATAGATGTCATGAGCGAAAATTCACAAGCAACACAACAGACCACACTCCGGCTTCCTACCTCCGGCGGGGTGGATGACCGTTCATGACGGCCTGGGTTCATAGGATCCTTCGATCTTATGCCATGTGAAGATGCAAGCGCCACCAAGGGAAGATCTACACGGAGAAGAGAAATTGTGAGCGAAAAAATCACGGTTAGCTGCGACGGAAGGAGGAGCATCAATTGCGTATTAATGGCGGCCACCGGCCAACAACCAGGCCTACGACGACGACGGAAGGAGGAGCAAGGTTAGATCGATCCACAGGAGGGGACAGTGACAATACAGAGAAAAATAGAGGTGTGCCGACGACGACGGCCACATGCAGGATTCGTGTCTCCGGCGGACTAGCCATGTCCATGCACGGCAGCCACGCACGGGGATCCATCGCCGGAGGCGGAGCGAGAGCCATAGGCAGAGTAAGAGGGTTGGGGGGTGGGGGGCGGGGGGCGGAGCCGTGTTGTGCGAGTACCGCACACGACTCGATAACCTGGGACTCGCGTTGGGCGGCTGCGTGCGTGGACCCTGGCGGTCAGTCTGTGTGGCTAAGTTGTATGCCGCGTATCCCTCAAAAAAAAAAGTTGTATGCCGCGTAATTTTTGCAAATCAGTTGAGATCGAGCCGCGTCGTTCCGACAAAGAAGGAAACAAGGCCATACTGACACACAAGGAAAAGTATTACGTGGTGGCAGGATGTCTTATCGCAACACTGTAGTATTCACCCAGCGACGTGACAAGTACGTACTGTATTTAAGCCAATCGCAGGCCTCTGTTTTGCCAGAATGCTTCTCAGAATTTATTCCGATGATCCTTGCTGTTGTACATAACTCTTTTTTTTTTGCATGGTGCTGTTGTATAACTCGGCACGTTGCGGATGCGCAGAACAGCTAAACGTATGGTCGGGTTCGTACGCTACTGTAGAATACGATTAATCCTATACTAGTAGTAATTTAGTACAGCAGAGGAGCTTTTATACGCATTCAAGACGATGACGCGGGATCACAACCAGACGATCCATCGCAATAAATGGAAATAAATTATATCCAGCGGCTGGCCAGCCAACCCCGGACGCTTGATTTGATTTGGAAGAACATAAAACTGATGGCCAGGTGCCCAGGTCAAACTACGCGACGCGACGGGAGTTTTTTTTTTACCCACCTCAAACGCCGCAACAAAGTCGCGCGCATATCCCGGCCCACGATCTCGTGCAGGTTTTTTCTATACGTACTCCGTATATGGAACAAACCAAGTGGCGACTAAAGAACGCTCATATGGCAAGAAGAACCATGCCAAAAATAAAGAACTGTCATGCAGTTTCGAATCGTGCGGCACGCCGTAAGACTACCCTCAGTAGGAGAGTGGGAGTAACATAGGTGTTAACATCACACTTATTTAGGCAAAATAGATGATGTGGCATGTAAAAAGAAAGAGAGGAATGTGGTAACATAGCTAATTACTGTAACATCACACGTATCAAGAAAAGATGAGTCTACAACGTAACAAATGAAGTGATGCATGACACAACACATATGTTACTATCCATTGTGGAGGTAGTAGCATAGACTAGTAACATATGCATGTTACTAGTCTAAGTTACTATCCATTGTGACTAGTCTGAAAAAGCGACCGCCACGGCGCGGCTTTCGGTGGAATCATCCGGCCCGGGCTCGCGTGCATTCAATGCATGCGTGTCTCAAAAGACTCCGTTTTTGTTTACTCTAAACCCTAAATATTAACATATACTGTAACAAATCAATATCATTATATTCATTATTGAATACATTTTTAGACCATATAGATTTGCTAATGTAAATATTCATATATTTTTCTATAAACGTAGTCAAATTTTATGAAGTTTGACTTTAGTCAAATCTAATATACAGAGTAAATAAAAATAAAGAGAGGACAATTTGCTGATGAAAGGAATCGCCGTCTCAGTAATCCCGTGCCCATGCTCCTTGTGCGTATGCTGGCGAGAATATGCCGGTGGAGGATTCACATAGCTGGCTAGCTAGACCTGAATGCGAGCAAAATGTCTTCTGGCTGGCTCCTGCTACTCGTCAGTGAAATGGAGTGGAGTGCGCGTGGTCTTTGTAGAGTAGCTAAATGACCCATCCGTGGTGGGGAACGTACTCTAGTCTCGTACTCGTGAACAGCTAGCGTGATCTCTGTAGCTAAAATGATCCATCCGTGGGCCGGGGGAGAAGACAGCATGGACCCGCCGCGCGAATATAAACACGGGTCCGCTGCAGCACTCACCGCCACACCAGTGGGGCGGAGGAGGAGCATCCTATGCTGGCTTGCTAGTTCATCGAAACGTGCCTTAAGAAAAACATCTCGACTAGAAAAACAGCACTGCGAGAGCTAGCTTGCACCATGACGGTGGATACTTCCTCTTTAGCTTGTACGGTGGATACTACGAGGATGAACAATAAGAGTCTCAGTCACAGATTATCAGTGCGAGACAACAAGAGCGATCTCTGAGCAAAATCCATCTCCTTTGGAGATAGCGTTAATTAGCAGCATTGTCTTGGGCCCCGCAAAAAAAAGCAGCATTGTCTTGGGATGGCCCGTCGGAGAGGTCCTGAGGAGACTTTTAGAACATCGAGGCATGCATGAGCAAGTTGTGGCATGCATGCGCGATTCATCAATGGCCGGGCAAGAGAAAAAGTGAAAGAACACCTGGATCCTTGCTTTCCACGCGCGATTTTCTTTAACATAGGTATTCCTTCCGTCTAGTGAATAAGTCATCTTAGATTGTGTATTATGACCAAGAAAGAGGGAAAAACTAGAGAACTTAATGTTTATTTGCTAATTAATAGCATTGCATGTAATGAATTAACCACTGCATGTCGTGTTTGGTAGTTTCAAGTCATTAAAAGCATGCACACCCACATCTCTTATTGGTTGATATGTCAAGAAACAAGAAACAAGGTAGAAGTTAATGCATCGCGCCTAAGTGTTTTAGGATTATTTGGTTTTCGTAAGATGACTTACACACCTAGACGGAGGGAGTAATAAAGTTCTGCTCAAATGTGTGTGTGTTACTAGTAGCCTTACACGTGCACGCACGTCTCTACAAGAAAAATGTTTGTTGAATGGCACTTTTTAGTTTTTAAATATACAATCCTTTACAAGAAATATGAAGAGGCCTTCATGTTGAAAAAGAGAACAATCCTTTACAATAAATATGAAGGCCTCTAACCTACCAGCATCAGAATATCATCCAAACCAACATCTCAACTTCTCAATGATGGAAATAGAAGAGAAACATGGACAAATGCAAGCATAAAGAAACTAGACTACATAATAAAGACCTCCAAATCAGTAGATTTATTGTACTAACTCCAAATTAGCAACATTGTATGACTAGAAAAGTAAAAGGGACAACAGCAATAACTCAGAAATTAGTTCCCTATCTTTCCCTAATAATAAAGTACGGATTGACTCTGTGGGTTCATCGTTACAATACGCTTTCTTCTCATGTCATAATACGTTTTCAGTTTGAATTTAAAATATATTCGAGGTGGTGCTAAATTTTCGCTCTATCTGTTTCGCTGCGTCTGATTTTCGTTTTCCCGTACGTGGCTGATTCGCTAAACCGGGCCTCGGCTGGGCCTGCATCCATGCTCAATTGTGTCCGTTGTAGGCTGCATATACAATCGGATATATAGTAAGAGCATCTCCAACAGCCGCGCCAAAAGATGCGCGCGGTAAAGTAATTGGCATTTTAGCGCGCGCGGGACGTTTTCGCGTGCTCCAGCGGAGGCGGGAAACGATTGCGCGCGGGGGAAAAGGCGCAGCTCGCGCGCTAGATTTGACGCACCGCGTCCGGCACGCCTATAAAATTGCAGTGCCCTCTGCCGCTCTCTCGTCGCTCCCTCTACCACTTTCTCTCCTCGCCGCCGACACGCCACCACCGCACCACCATGTCGCCTGGCCGCCTGGCCGCCAGGGAGCTTCGGGCTACCGCTGTGTCCACGTGCGTCCGTCTGGCACCAACTCCGCCGAGATTCGGTCGGGCGGCGGCGTGCGCCTCGGCCTCGAAACCTTCGACACCGCCCAGGATGGCGCCCGCGTGTACGACGCTGCGGCGTGGCACATGAACTTCACGGACGTGGCGACACGGGAGCGGGCACAGGACTTGGCGCCTCCCCCGCGGCTTATCACCGACGAGGACAAGGGAACGCGGAAGGCGGTCGCTAAATTCAACATCAAGCTAGGAGTTGTGTCGTCCTGGGACTCCAACGATGAGCGGTTCCTTGACACCTACGCTCAGACGTTGGAGGAGGACATCACCGAGGCAGAGTCCGAGTCGGAGAATGACAAGTAGTAGTAGTTTTTCATTTTATCTATCTATCGTAGGAGAAGACTATAAACTATCGACACACTATTTTGTATCATAGAAACAGGCTATGTGACGAACTATCTCCACATTTGTACTATTGGAACTAAATGTGTATCAAATTGTAGTTACATACTAGGCGTCAAGGAAAAAAGATGAAATATAGCGCGCCTGCTGGAGCGGCTCAGGCATGCTTTATTTTGCGGCGGCCGCTGGAGCCAGCGCACTGCCGCGCGCAAAAGCTGGCTCACCCGGAGCTGTATTCTGATTTTTTTAGCGCGCCACTTGTGGGGCGGCTGTTGGAGATGCTCTAATACACTGAATAATCCCACCTTGCTCCCGTGAATCAAATATCACCAATTCAAATATGTCTAGGTTATCCCTAGCATCAACCAGCCTCCTCAAGAATCAACAAAAGCACATGAGAAAAGCACAGGCAAAGGCGGGACGAGATCGGCGGGAGGAAGGGATCTACGGAGGTGGGTCAGTGGAGGGCAAAAAGGGACTCAAAGTTGGTGCAGGCAGGGAATTGCTCGTCGGCCGACGCCACACCTACAGAGGCGCAACCAGATGTTGGAGAGGTGCAGGCAGGGGGGAGCCCTCCGGCCGAAGCCGCGACAGCAGGAGACGAAGCCGGCACTCAGGCCGGCCGACTAGGGGAGCAGCTAGGGGGGAGCTGCAGGCGGGGAATTTGCTCGTCGGCGGACGCCGCGGCTACAGAGGCGTGAAGCCGGCACCCGGGTCGGCCGGCCAGATGGGAGGTGCTGGCGGGGCGAAGAGCTCGCCGGCTGACACCATGACTATAGGAGGCGACGTTGTCGCTCACTTGGGAAGGCCTGACAGAGGTCGTGGAGGTGTGCTTGCCAAGGCGAACGCCGGGCAGAGGTCGTGGAGGTGTGCTTGGCGGAGCGAAGAGCTCTCCGGCGAGGCTCAGCTGGCGCGAGGTGATATCTGTGCGGGTGTGCGGTGGCGGCGCGTGATGGAGATGAGGGGAGGTGACGTGAGTTGTTTTGTTGGGGATCGGACTAGGTTTTAGAGGCCCAGTTGGGCCTGGTGGGCCGGTTCTAGATGCTAGGAAGAGAGAAAAGATTTGGTGTCGTCCCTTAAAATTGGTTCCACAAATTTGCTTGGAAAATTTGAATTCGATTCAAATTGGCAACATGAAAGTAATACAAAAACCAATTCACACAAACCAGTTAGTTGATTGACTTGTGAGGAGTTAGTGAGAAAATACTAGAATATGTATTTATTTCAGTAGGCCAGTAATTTAATTCTCTACATATGTTTTAGTCTATGAAGCGGTTTTTTAACACTATCACATGGTTTTGTTACTTTGATGATGTATGTTCGTACATGTAAAACATCATGTATTTACTGTTAGAGTTCATGCACAAGCAAAAGGTTTCACTTAGATTCGTCTTATTTCTCTTAGTTGTTGCGTCCATTATTTACTTACTGTTGGCAAGCCTGAATTTAGTGTTCAAAGAAAATGCAATGTACATATGTTTTTGGATAAACATATGACTGCAAGTCAGAAGTTGTTATACACATGCAACAGAAGATTTCATTGCATCAAGCAAACAAACTTCAAATGTGCATGTCACTTATTTTCGGATACCCATTACTAAATTTTCCTCACTATAATTGACCTCTTATGATCTTGCATCTGTTTTTTTAGCAAGAATTAGAATATGATGCAAGGTGGACATCACTGCCACCGTCGATGAGGGTAGAAAGGAATATAAGGGAAAATACATGTGAGGTATTGTGTTGAAATAAAGGACGAAGACAAATGTGTATTGGTGAGGAGTGATGGGTTGTGATATGTTTTTCTTCTCCTGTTGCAACGCACGGGAAACTTCAACTGTGCATGTCACTTATTTTTTAATACCCATTACTGAATTTCCATCACTATAGTTGATTCTTGAATCAATTTTTTTATAAGGACAGAGACAAGTGTGTATTGGCAAGGAGGGATGGACTATGATATGTTTTCTTCTTCCGTTGCAACGCACGGGCATTTTTGTTAGTAGTACGTATAAAGATATGGCTAAAAATCACAGAGGTTGTCAGAATTAAAGATATTAAATAAAAAATAAAGCTTGCAGCAGTTGCATATTAGTATATAATTAGAGTGGTCAATTTTTCATCGGTAGATATGTGGAAACTATATAATATACATACCTCAAGTTTCTTAATCTCCATCTGAGCCTGTTCTCATCTCATGGTTCCTTCACGCAAGTATCTTCACCTCTTCACGCTCGTTTTGAATTCATGAACCAAAAAAATTGACCACAAACAAAGTGAAATACCTGATAGATCGCACCTCCATACGACTGTAATCGTCCGCCTTGCTGACGCCACTGGCCTGGCCAGGAGGTTTGTCCTGCTCGGCCGGCGCCGACCTGATCAAGTTGGACGTCTGCAACAACGTAATGGCTCCTTGCTTAAGATGGCTCAGTTCCCCCCACCCCCCTGTATTGCAAGTATTGTTATTTCCTTTTTGATGCATGTGTCCATACCATGCATCTACTGCGTTAACATGGAAGAACAATGATTTAAAAGAAAAATAATGCTACAAAGCAAATGGATGAAGAATCAAGAAAAAACTTAGAAATCATAGAAGCTATCAATAAGGGAACACAAACTTGCAGAACTTAACACATTCTAATACATGATCAATCTCCATTACTGAACAAAAAAATATGGCCAGCGATGATGGAAAATCTAAAGAGACATGGCCTTCCAACATGCTTTTCGCCAGCTTCAATGGTTGTACCATGCATCCACAGATGGTAATATGGAGAAACCGGATCGAGCATTAAGTTTTTATTTATAAGAGTTTAGCCTATTCATGTCCTCCTGTTTTCATAAAATAATCGCTAATCGCTCAACCGTCAGTGTAAAGAACCAAAAGTAATTAATACAATAACTATGCAAAATTTTCAGTTAACATGACTAATATCTTCCCAGCTTCCAAACATGTATTTGGTAGAACAACCTCACTGCAGAGAACGTATATGGAAATTTTCACACAAGAAAACCCTTGAAGGCTCGCCGTGAAGTATTCGTGTATAGTCCTCTCCCATTCGAATGTAAACCATACCTGCTTGCAAGGGGCAGGGAATGCAGCTAGCGCCATGGACGCAACACATGTCCTATCATCCCAATACATTGTAATACTTTCAGGTTGCATCATGATCCACATATAGTCTAATCATAAGTCTATTAAGTCACCTTTGGAGTATCATATTATGAGGCAAACAGGCTACTTCACCGCAGAGTGGATACAGGAAGCAATAGGATCGATTCCCAAGAGAAATAAAGAAAGAAATACGTACTCTATACACGCGTATACACTCACCCCTATGAACGCGCGCACACACACCCTACCCCTATGAGCACCTCCGAAACACTGAGCCGGCATATCATCTTGAAATTTACGAAGTCACGTAGGCACCTCGTCGTCGACGGGAACGTCTCCTCCCAGTGAATGCGCATCGCCGGAAATCCTAAAATAAATCCAGGAATAAATGCGAGCACCAGGATTTGAACCCTGGTGGGCTGGGGATACCACAGTCCCTCTAACCATCTAACCACAGGTTGGTTCGCGCTAGCTACTAATAATTGATCAATTGAAAATATAAGTAATTCTTACGTTGGTTGCTAAAGAATCTAGTCAAGGCGGACCTGCCAGGCGTCTCGAGATGCCGGCTGTTCATGGACAGGGGCAGGTAGGATCGAAATAACGTTGTTTTTCTGTAACAACCCAACAGGTACCTGTCAGCAGCATGGACGATGAATCAGCGGCAAGACCTAAATCGCTACAGGAGGATCCGACAAGCGCTAAGCAGGCCAGGCCCAAGAGAAGGACCCAAGAACCGGCCAGGCTGCGCGGCCCGGAGTGGGCCCGCTAGAGACTTTATATATATATCAATACTTGTAATCGGTAACGGGTGGACGGCGGCTTCGGCCGAGGAAGGGATAAGATAGTGGTTGAGAGAGTAGTTGGCTAGCTGGGTTCCTCTTCCTCCTCCCAATTTGAATTCTCTGTACTAAACATGAGATTCGAGCGAATGCTGAACTAAATCGATTGAAGAGTAGTTCGTTGCTTACAATTGGTATCAGAGCCATAGATCCTGGTGTCGCCCGTTCCCTCCCACCACCCGCACGCGACAAGGTTCGCGGCCCGACGCCGCCGTGAATTGATGGAGAGCTGATCGCCGACAACGAAGGCGGTGTACGAATTCCTCAAGGCCGACCTGGCGGAGTCACTCGACGCTAGCTTCAAGCGCCAAGATGATGAAGCGACCAAGTCGATGCGCTCCATCATGGGCGATCTGACGATGCGCTTTGATGACCTCAAGATGCGATCGACGTTGACATGGATGAGCTTCGCGCTGGACTGGAACGGCCATCATCCACCTCCGTTTCGTCACCAAGCGGTCGTCCTCCACCGACTGGCCAGGGCACGATCAGCAATGGCGACACGGGTCCGGAAGGCAGCCGCTCGGCACCTTCAACCAAGGGGAAGGATCACGTTCCATACGTCCCGCCTCCAGCTAGAGGTACGAGATCTGATCCCAGCCCTGCTCTCAGTTCGAGATTGGCCGAATTGCAATGAGAGAATACTGACACCTACGGATTTGCACCTCACATCAATCTACCTCGCTTCGATGGCACCAACCCGAGACTCTGGCAAACGAGATGCGAAGACTATTTCAGTATGTGTGGCACTCTGCGGCAGCTCTGGGTTCAGTTCGCATCAACTCTGTTCGAAGGGCCAGCAACACGTTGGTTGGATTCAGTTCAACGGCGAGCGCCAAACACACCATGGGAGGATTTCTGCAGGCTGCTACAGTGCCGATTTGGTCGAAATCAACACCAGGCGCTGGTTCGCAAATTTTACAATATCTCTCAAACAGGCTTAGTGGAAGATTATGTGGAGTAATTTGCGGAGCTGTACGATCAGTTGTCTGCATATGAGGTAGTACCAGAATCTGTGCACTATGTCACCAAGTTCATCAACGACCTGAATTCGTCTGTCAGAGTAATGGTGGCATTGCAATAGCCACCAGATCTGGATGTGGCTTATGAGCTGGCATTGTTACATGAATCTCTGACCAACTCAGCTCCTCAGCATAATCAGTCTGTCAGGCGGCAACACTATTCACAATCAACATCGTCAGCAAAATCAACTGCGACCAAGAACACTGATGATAGAAGAGACAACTCAGATGTGCAGAGACATAAGCCGGGGGAGCACAAATGGGATGCACTGAGATCATATCGCAAGGCCAAGGGACCGTGCTGTTGGGGAACGTAGTAATTTCAAAAAATTTCCTACCACACACAAGATCATGGTGATGCATAGCAACGAGAGGGGAGAGTGTTGTCCATGTACCCTCGTAAACCGAAAGTGGAAGCATTAGCACAACGCGGTTGATGTAGTCGTATGTCTTCACGATCTGACCGATCAAGTACCAAACGCACGGCACCTCCGAGTTCAGCACACATTCAGCCCGATGACGTCCCTCGAACTCCGATCCAGCCGAGTGTTGAGGGAGAGTTTCGTCAGCACGACGGCATGGTGACGATGTTGATGTTCTATCGACGCAGGGCTTCGCCTAAGCACCGCTACAGTATTATCAAGGTGGACTATGGTGGAGGGGGGCACCGCACACGGCTAAGAGATCAATGATCGATTGTTGTATCTTTGGGGTGCCCCCTGCCCCCGTATATAAAGGAGCAAGGGGGAGGCCGGCCGACCCTCTATGGCGCGCCCCCAAGAGGGGAATCCTACTAGGACTCCAAGTCCTAGTAGGTTTCCACCAAAAGGGAGAGAGGGGCGAAGGAAGGAGAGGGAGAGGGAGAAGGAAAGGGGGGCGCCGCCCCCCTCTCCTAGTCTAATTCAGACCAGAGGGGGAGGGGCGTGCGGCCTAACCTAGGCCGCCCCTCTCTCTCTCCACTAAGGCCCATCGAGGCCCATTAGTTCCCCCGGGGGTTCCGATAACCCTCCGGCACTCCAGTTTTATCCGAAACTTCTCCGGAACACTTCCGGTGTCCGAATATAGTCGTCCAATATATCAATCTTCATGTCTCGACCATTTCGAGACTCCTCGTCATGTCCGTGATCACATCCGGGACTCCGAACAACCTTCAGTACATCAAAACACATAAACTCATAATAAAACTGTCATCGTAACGTTAAGCGTGCGGACCCTACGGGTTCGAGAACTATGTAGACATGACCGAGACACGTCTCCGGTTAATAACTAATAGCGGAACCTGGATGCTCATATTGGCTCCCACATATTCTACAAAGATCTTTATCGGTCAGACCGCATAACAACATACGTTGTTCCCTTTGTCATCGGTATGTTACTTGCCCGAGATTCGATCGTCGGTATCTCAATACCTAGTTCAATCTCGTTACCGGCAAGTCTCTTTACTCGTTTCGTAATACATCATCCCGCAACTAACTCATTAGTTGCAATGCTTGCAAGGCTTAAGTGATGTGCATTACTGAGAGGGCCTAGAGATACCTCTCCGACAATCGGAGTGACAAATCCTAATCTTGAAATACGCCAACCCAACAAGTACCTTCGGAGACACCTGTAGAGCACCTTTATAATCACCCAGTTACGTTGTGACGTTTGGTAGCACACAAAGTGTTCCTCTGATAAACGGGAGTTGCATAATCTCATAGTCACAGGAACATGTATAAGTCATGAAGAAAGCAATAGCAACATTGTCGGTGTCAAAACCGGTAGATCTCGGGTAGGGGGTCCCGAACTGTGCGTCTAGGCCGGATGGTAATAGGAGGCAAGGGACACGAAGTTTTACCCAGGTTCGTGCCCTCTCGATGGAGGTAAAACCCTACGTCCTGCTTGATTAATATTGATGATATGGGTAGTACAAGAGTAGATCTACCACGAGATCAGAGAGGCTAAACCCTAGAAGCTAGCCTATGGTATGATTATTGATGTGTATGTTGTCCTACGGACTAAAACCCTCTGGTTTATATAGACACCGGAGAGGGTTAGGGTTACATAGAGTCGGTTACAATGGTAGGAGATCTGAACATCCGTATCGCCAAGCTTGCCTTCCACGCCAAGGAAAGTCCCTTCCGGACACGGGACGGAGTCTTCAATCTTGTATCTTCATAGTCCAGGAGTCCGGCCAAAGATATAGTTCGGCTATCTGAACACCCCCTAATCCAGGACTCCCTCAGTAGCCCCTGAACCAGGCTTCAATGACGATAAGTCCGGCGCGCAGATTGTCTTCGGCATTGCAAGGCGGGTTCTCCTCCAAATTCCATGTACCTATTTGAATAAAGTCCGGTTTCTTGTAGATGTTGTGCTCCTTGGCTTCTACGCCCAATAATGGCCGTTTCCCACGTGTCAAACGAATATGAAAAGTCTGAGTGTTTTTTTGTTCACACCCCTAGCCGCGTAAATGAGCTGCCCTATTTAAGGGGACGAGGATTTAGATCCAATCCACACCTTCTCCCCTCCAAGAGTGTTCATCAGAGCGCATCCGACAAAGGTCCATTCCACCATGGCCAGCCGCCGCAACTCCTCCGCTCGCCCTTCCAGCCCTAAGCCCGGATATTGGGAGAGATGTTCCACTCCGCATAGCGAGCTAGTGACGCTCCAGACCAAGGGATTTCTCCCCCCGGCCTATATGGACCCGGTTTGAGCCGGTCTTGCCATCTACAACGATGGAGAGCAAGCAGAGAATGCCCCTAATCCATCCAAAGGAGAGCGGGTGTGCCTTGTCCCTTACTTAATAAGGGGGCTCGGATTTCCCATCCACCCATTTCTCCGGGGGCTGCTGGAGTTCTACGGCCTCCAGCTACATCATCTCACGCCTGCCTCAATATTGCATATCGCGGGCTTTGTAGCCCTTTGCGAGCTGTTGTTGGGTATTGAAGCTCATTTCGGACTATGGAAGAAGCTATTTTGCCTCGTGCCCCGTTCCAAGAAAGGGTCAATGTATCAAGTGGGCGGAGCCGAAGTATGGCGCATTGCCGGGACCGGATATCTATTTGGAACCCCAAAGAAGGCGTCCGAAGATTGGCCCTCGGAATGGTTCTATATAGAAGACGTCCCGCTGCCGGATCCTGTCCGGATCGGCCTCCCAGAATTCGATAGTGCTCCCTTAAAGAAGCGCCTAAGCTGGCGTCCACGGAGCCCTCAAAGGGAAAGTGACAGGAACATCATTTACCTGATGGGCCAAATAAGATTGTTGGCCCATTTCGGACTAACCATGATCGAAGTTATGGCCGAATGCATCATGCGAGGGGTGCAGCTGCTTCAGTATAGAAGCCACCCCATGTGGGATTTCAACGGGGAGGACGACGCCACCCGCTACGGCCGTAAAGGGCCAGATTCAGTTACCACTCTATTAAAGATCTTGTCCACTTTGTACAAGGGAGAAGAGGAGGAATTTCTCCGCGTCAACCCACAGGGTGGATTATCTATGCACAATCCCCCAAGCTGGGTAAGTGGTCGCATCTACATCCGTTTAGTGTTCCCATTGTTAAATACTTAGTTTGATGACCTCAACGCAGGAAATGCGCCGGGCTGTTAAGGAAATAAGCAGCCCACCTCCACAACCCGAGGACCCAGGACGGTCTCTCGACCCGGCCTCTCAAGAGGATCCGGACATATCTGTGGAGCTGATTGATGGAGTGTTCCATCAATTGAGCGAGGACAACACCTTGGTGGCCATTACGGCCGATTACCCAGGGCTAATCCTGACGCCCCAGGTACCTGAGATCGAAGTCCCAGTACCCCGGATAGGGGTTCATCCATGCGTGTTCAATTTCCTGATTGCAACCGAACTTTGCAGGGGAGGTTGTTGAGGCGGAAGGCCGAACCTGCAGTGACAAGCCAACGAGGGGCCGCAGGGCCCCGTGGGAAGAAAAGAGGTGCAGTCCGGACCGAGGCATCAGCGCAAAGGTATGGCGTGCCCCTCTATCCCAGTTGTTATACCTTCGAGGCACATTTGACACTCGTGCCCTCTTCGGGACAAAAAGACCTTGCCGGACTATATCCGGAGAGGTTGCCAATCGCGCCTCCACCAGCCAGGCTCCAAAGCCTGGTCCGGGGGCGAAGGCGAACGCAAGGCGCGTGTCGGACGTTCCTCCGACGGAGGATGCAGACGGGTTGTCTGCCACCAACTCTGAGGTGGAAAGTGCCATGAACCACAGGCGTCGTTGGACAATTCTTTGCAACGCTTGCTTCTCCCAAGAGGCGTTAGATGCCTTCAATTCGGGAGATGCGCACCTCCGTACCGCTCAAAATGGTCTAGCCAGAGTCACGGAGCAATATGTAAAAGACATACAGGTAAGAAAATTTTGGTAAATATATATGTAGTAGTAGCCCCCGAGACTTGAAACAGTTAGAATAACTGGTTTAATGATCATTTGATATGCATGTTCTTACAGAAAAGAATTCCCTACTGTCCCAGGAGCTTGAAGAGTGCAAAGCCCAACTGGAGGCCGCACTAGCCGCGGCAGGGGAGGCTAAGGAGGCCCCCTCTGGTAATATACATTTTGAAAGATAAGTATTTTGCGAAGCACGGCTTTGGTGCGAATCTGACAAATAAAATTGCAGATGGCGCCGGATTGAATCCGGAAAAGCAACATCTCCTACGCCAGCTAAAGGATGGTGAGAGGGTGCTATTAAAGGTGATGGGGGAGAAGAACGTTCTCCAAGATGCCAACACCCGGCTGGGTGTCGAGCTGAAAGATGTTAGTGCCCAGCTATCAGACTCCGTGAAGGAGAATCAACATCTTCGGCGTGACATATTTAGTAAGTGCTTGAATGAACCTTTTGAAGAAAGTTCGGCGGGGAAGTCGACTGACAGAGCAATGTCTGTAGGTGTGTTAACAGGTCGTCCGACGGAGGAGATGCCCGGTTCTACGGGTGACCTTCTTCCCGAGCTCTCGCAACTGCTCGATCGAGTTCGGCAGGTGATGTGAGGCATCGCCCAGGCCCTGTGGCCATCCGTCTCCATGCCCGAAGGTATTGGAGAGCTTGCGGAGAAGCTAAAGGGAGCACGGCGGCGCTTCCAATTGTGGAAGATATCAGCCTGCCGTCAAGGCGCTAGGGAGGCCTGGGCCATGGTGAAGACGCGGTACTCAAAGGCTGACCCCAACCACATGGCCGAGGTCGGTCCTATAGGGCCCGATGGGAAGGAGATCCCTGTAAGCTTAGTGTACGGCCAAGTAGAGTTGGCCGCAAAGTACTCCCAGCAGGACTGTAAATTAGACAGCCTGTTAGATGGTATTGAAGAGGAATACAATCAGTCAAAATGACTATGTAATCGAATTGACATTTATAATGCCTTCTAGCCGGATTGTAGATCATTTGTCATGGCCGACCTTTTCGCTTCAACCTCGGGGCCTGACGGTCCGGAGTGTGTCCGAATTCCCATGCGGTTATATAGGAACCGGGGAATGCGTGGAGACCAGGCGTAGGGGTCATTAGTGCGTGAACAGACAAGTGCCCGACTAGTTATGTTATATTACATGGTTAGTAAGAAACATCTTCCAGGGAGAATAGTTCCGTTAGGGGTTCCTTTCCCTGGGGGGCATGCCCTAAAGTGCATGTCCATGCTGCGAAAAGAAACGCAGGAAAAACGCCTGGGGGCACATAGATAAAGAAAAAGATCATCTTTAGTTCACCGACCGAATATTCTCTTAAGAACGCTAGCTTTCGGCTTCACCCAGTCTGAGGTACACGTCCGGCTGATCCGGCAGTAACAATCGCAGAGGTGCTCCCTTTACCACCTAGCCGAATAATCGGGAACGTAGGGGTAAGCACAGGAGCCAGGCAACCCAGCTTGGCCAAAACTTAAGTCATATCGATGCATATAATGGTGAATAAAAGGTACATGCGGAAGTTTGACACATGTGTTAGGCATGAAGCCCGTATAAATAAGCTTCTGTTTAAAGAAGCCCCCAGGTTTACTGAGCGCGGATAGCGCGTCAATTTGTGAGCCTTTAAAGGTTATAAGAGAGAGAAAAAGGGAGAAGGAGAGAAATGTAAGACGGACAGTATATAAAAAATGGACAGAGTAAGGAGACGAACACAGGATCCGGCGCTAGGCATAGAATCTTCGGAGACGGGCTGCGTTCCATGGGTTCGGCTCGAGTCGGTTATCCGATGCGTTTCGCAGGCGGTACGCTCCACCAGTCAGGACTTGGTCAATTATGAAGGGACCTTCCCACTTGGGCTTGAGTTTGTCCTTTTTCTTGTCCGGCAGGCGTAGAACTAATTCGCCAACGTTGTAATTTTTGGCCCGTACTTCTCTGCTTTGGTATCTTCGAGCTTGCTGTTGATAGAATGCGGAACGGGCTTTCGCCACGTCACGCTCCTCCTCTAATGCGTCCAAACTGTCCTGCCGATCGAGCTCGGCTTCTCTTTCCTCGTACATGCGCACTCGAGGTGAGTCATGAATTATGTCGCAAGGCAGAACTGCCTCTGCGCCGTACACCATGAAGAATGGTGTGTATCCGGTGGTGCAATTCGGCGTGGTCCACAGCCCCCAGAGTACGGAGTCGAGCTCCTCTACCCAGTGCGTGTTAGATTCCTTGAGGGACCGCACTAGTCTGGGTTTGATGCCGCTCATGATAAGACCATTTGCACGTTCGACCTGGCCGTTAGTTTGTGGGTGATAGACGGAAGCATAATCGAGCTTTATGCCCATGTTTTTGCACCAGAGTTTTACCTCGTCGGCCGTAAAGTTCGTGCCATTATCAGTGATGATGCTGTGGGGGACGCCGTAACGGTGTACAACCCCGGATATGAAGTCTATCACAGGTCCGGATTCGGCCGTCTTAACAGGCTTGGCTTCTATCCATTTGGTGAACTTATCCACCATGACCAGTAAGTATTTGTGCTTGTGGGTTCCGCCTTTAAGGGGTCCAACCATATCAAGCCCCCAGACCGCAAAGGGCCAAGTGATGGGGATAGTTTGGAGGGCGGTGGGTGGCATATGGCTTTGGTTTGCAAAGAGCTGGCAGCCGGTGCATCGTTGGACTAAGTCCTGAGCGTCTGCCCGGGCCGTCGGCCAATAAAAGCCTGTACGGAAGGCCTTGCTTACCAGGGACCGGGCTGCAGCGTGATGACCGCCGAGTCCGGCATGGATTTCAGCCAGGAGATTCCGCCCCTCCTCTTCGGAGATGCACCTTTGAAGGACTCCGGTAGTGCTTTTCTTATAAAGCTCTCCCTCGTGGACTCTGTAGGCTTTGGATCGCCGCACTATGCAGCGTGCCTCATTTTGGTCCTCGGGGAGTTCCTGCCTAGTAAGGTAGGCGAGGAATGGTTCTGTCCACGGGGCGATGACGGCCATTATTACGTGGGCTGAAGGTGTTATTTCAATGGCAGAGCCTCCGATTGTGTCAGAATGTTCGGTGTCGGGCAGTGCGGTTGGGTCCGGGCTGTTATTGTTCGGCTCCCCTTCCCATGCCACGGATGGCTTGAAAAGCCTTTCCAAGAAGATGTTGGGGGGGACTACATCGCGTTTTGCGCCGATGCGTGCCAGGACATCTGCCGCCTGATTATTTTCCCGGGCTATATGGTGAAATTCAAGTCCCTCGAACCGAGCTGACATTTTTAGGACGGCGTTGCGGTAAGCTGCCATTTTCGGATCCTTGGCATCGAAGTCTCCATTTATTTGGGAGATTGCGAGGTTCGAGTCCCCGCGCACCTCTAGGCGTTGGATGCCCATGGATACTGCCATCCGGAGACCATGTAGAAGGGCCTCATATTCGGCTGCATTGTTGGAGTCCGTGTACAGAATCTGTAGTACGTATTGAACTGTGTCTCCTGTGGGGGACGTCAAAACGACGCCAGCCCCCAGTCCAGCCAACATTTTGGAGCCGTCGAAATGCATGATCCAATTTGAATATGTGCCGTACTCTCTAGGGAGTTCGGCCTCCGTCCATTCTGCGACGAAGTCGGCCAAAACTTGTGACTTGATGGCTCGTCGTGGCTTATAAGTTATGTCGAACGGGAGGAGCTCGATGGCCCATTTCGCAATCCGGCCCGTTGCGTCACGGTTGTTTATAATGTCGTTAAGTGGTACTTCCGAGGCTACTGTTATTGAACACTCTTGAAAGTAGTGTCGTAGCTTCCGGGATGCCATGAATACCGCGTACGCAATCTTTTGATAATGCGGGTACCGTGATTTGCAGGGAGTGAGGACAGTGGACACATAATAGACCGGCCTTTGAAGGGGGAATTTGTGTCCGTCCGCTTCTCGTTCGACGACGAGCACTGCGCTTACAACCTGATGTGTTGCTGCGATGTACAATAGCATTGGTTCGCCGGTGTTTGGCGCGGCCAGGACTGGGTTTGTTGCCAGTATGGCTTTTATTTCGTCGAGTCCGGCCGTGGCTGCGTCCGTCCATTTGAAGTGTTCGGTGCGCCGAAGGAGGCGGTAAAGGGGAAGGGCCTTTTCTCCCAAGCGGGAGATAAAGCGGCTTAGAGCCGCCACACATCCGGTTAACTTTTGTATTTGTTTGAGGTCCTTTGGGATATCCAGTTGCGACAGAGCTCGGATCTTGGCTGGATTTGCTTCAATTCCTCTACTGGATACAATGAAGCCCAAGAGCTTTCCGGCTGGAACGCCGAAAACGCATTTTTCCGGGTTGAGCTTGATGTCGTATGTTCGGAGATTATCAAATGTGAGCCTCAAGTCGTCTACTAGAGATTCAACATGTCTTGTTTTGACGACCACATCATCTACGTATGCCTCCACTGTTTTACCGATCTGGCTTGCCAAACATGTCTGAATCATGCGCTGATATGTTGCGCCGGCGTTTTTGAGCCCGAAGGGCATCGTGTTGAAGCAGAATGGCCCGTATGGTGTGATAAATGCCGTTGCGGCTTGGTCTGGTTCTGCCATCTTGATTTGATGGTAGCCAGAATATGCGTCGAGGAAACACAACGAATCGTGTCCTGCGGTAGCATCGATAATTTGATCGATGCGGGGGAGGGGGAAGGGATCCTTTGGGCAAGCCTTGTTAAGGTCTTTAAAATCAACACACAGGCGCCAGGATTTGTCCTTCTTTGGTACCATCACCAGGTTTGCTAGCCAGTCCGGATGTTTTATATCTCTGATGAATCCGGCCTCTAATAGCTTTGCTAGCTCCTCTCCCATAGCCTGTCTCTTAGGTTCGGAAAAACGCCGGAGAGCCTGTTTGACAGGTTTGAATCCTGTTTGGATATTTAAGCTGTGCTCGGCCAGCCTGCGTGGGATTCCTGGCATGTCTGAAGGGTGCCAGGCGAAAATGTCCCAGTTCTCTCGTAGGAACTCTCGCAATGCGGCGTCGACATCAGGGTTTAACTGTGCCCCGATGGAAGCTGTTTTATTGGGGTCCGTTGGATGGACTTGGAATTTGACTATTTCGTCCGCTGGTTTAAAGGAGGTGGATTTGGATCTTTTGTCGAGTACCACATCGTCCCTATTCACCATAGAGCGCAGCGCAGTCAGCTCCTCAGCCGCTAGGGCTTCGGATAGTGCCTCGAGGGCCAGTGCGGCTGTCTTGTTTTTGGCGCGGAGTGCTATGTCCGGATCACTAGCGAGAGTGATGATCCCGTTAGGCCCGGGCATCTTGAGCTTCATGTACCCGTAATGGGGTATTGCTTGGAAGATTGTGAATGCTTCCCGCCCTAGCAAAGCGTGATAACCGCTGCTGAACGGGGCCACATGGAACGTGACCTCTTCGGACCTGTAATTGTCCGGCGTGCCGAACACCACATCTAGTGTGATTTTTCCTGTACAGCGCGCTTCCCGACTGGGGATTATTCCTCTAAAGGTTGTGCTGCTTCGCATGATGCGGTTCCAGTCTATATCCATTTTTTGAAGAGTTTCCTCATAGATGAGGTTCAATCCGCTGCCGCCGTCCATGAGTACCTTGGTAAGACGAAAGCCGTCCACTATTGGACTGAGGACCAATGCAGCTGGTGCTCGGGCTGTTCGGAATTTAGGTTCATCACTGGCGTTAAAGGTAATGGCCGTGTCACTCCATGGGTTTATTGTTGCTACTTGGTAGACTTCGGCAAGGCTGCGGAGTGTCCTTTTTCGCATATTATTTGATGCGAAGGTCTCGAAGACTGTTAATACCGTATTGGTGTCTCTGGGGTGGCTTTCTGTGGCCTCCGGAATTAGGAGGTTTTCGCCAATTTTGGCCACCTGCCGGAGTATCCAACATGCTCTAAGGCTGTGAGTTGGTGTGGCGTCCTCTGTACTATGAATTTTACAGGGTCCATTAAGCCATCCTTCCAGTACGGTTCCATGCCCTGTAGAGGGTTTTTGCCTTTTGGTGTTTGACCCGGGTGTCTGGCGATGATGCACCCTTTTATTTCGGACTGGGCTTGCCTTAAGGGCCGGATTGTCCCAAAATTTTGTTTCGGTTTTCCGGGCGCTTTCCATCGCACAGTACTTTCGTACTATGGACGCTAAGTCAGCGAAGCGTGTAATATCACGGCGACTTATGGCGTTGAGTATTCCCTTGTCCGTGCAATTATTGCAGAAGAATGAAATTGCGTCTTCCTCGCGGCAGCCCTTTATCCTGTTCATAACCAGGAGGAATCTGGCCCAGTAATGATGTACTGTTTCTTTGGGCTCTTGCCTGATTTGGGATAGATCGCTAATGTTCGGGTGGGTGGGTGGAATTAAATCCGAAGCCTTACCCCTTCTGAGGCTCAGAGGCCGAGGAATTTCCGAACTCGAAAATTTGGATTCCTGGATGTCGTCCAATGAATCCAGTCCGTCGCCTGATTCTAGTTCAGGTCTTGAGTGATATCCTCCCCTCCGCGGACATCCGGCTTGGAGGGATCGGGAATCCGGACGTAGCGAGTCCTTAAGATAGATGAAGGGTCGCCGCACTGTCCCTCTACCACGGCAACGTGATGGGTGGCTTGGGGAGAGTTAATCTCTCTCAGATCGGTTTTAGGCCCAATCTGGTCGTAATCCGTAGCGACTCCCAGGGCGGCGAAGCGATCCAAGAGCTCGTTTATGGAGGAAAGCTCTATTGGATCTAACTGCTCGGCAAGTTCCGAGTTGACATGAAGATTGTTTTCGATGGCTCGAGAGGTCATCGTCGGCGCAGAAGCCGAACAGGTGGTCATAAGAAAACCACCTAGCCGGAGGGTTTGGCCGACAGCCAAAGCTCCCTTAGCAACGGTGCCGTCTTTAAAGACGGGGCGAGGCATCCTTCCTGATGGCGATGACACAGAGGAACTCTCAATGAAAGCACCAATGTCGGTGTCAAAACCGGCGGATCTCGGGTAGGGGGTCCCGAACTGTGCGTCTAGGCCGGATGGTAACAGGAGGCAAGGGACACGAAGTTTTACCCAGGTTCGGGCCCTCTCGATGGAGGTAAAACCCTACGTCCTGCTTGATTAATATTGATGATATGGGTAGTACAAGAGTAGATCTACCATGAGATAAGAGAGGCTAAACCCTAGAAGCTAGCCTATGGTATGATTGTTGATGTGTATGTTGTCCTACGGACTAAAACCCTCCGGTTTATATAGACACCGGAGAGGGTTAGGGTTACATAGAGTCGGTTACAATGGTAGGAGATCTGAACATCCGTATCGCCAAGCTTGCCTTCCACGCCAAGGAAAGTTCCTTCCGGACACGGGACGGAGTCTTCAATCTTGTATCTTCATAGTCCAGGAGTCCGGCCGAAGATATAGTTCGGCTATCCGAACACCCCCTAATCCAGGACTCCCTCAAACATACTAAACGATCGTGTGCTAAGATAACGGAATGGGTCATGTCAATCACATCATTCTCCTAATGATGTGATCCCGTTAATCAAATGACAACCCTTGTCAATGGCTAGGAAACGTAACCATCTTTGATCAACGAGCTAGTCTAGTAGAGGCATACTAGTGACACTCTGTTTGTCTATGTATTCACACATGTATTATGTTTCCGGTTAATACAATTCTAGCATGAATAATAAACATTTATCATGATATAAGGAAATAAATAATAACTTTATTATTGCCTCTAGGGCATATTTCCTTCAGTCTCCCACTTGCACTTGAGTCAATAATCTAGATTACACTGTAATGATTCTAACACCCATGGAGCCTTGGTGCTGATCATGTTTTGCTCGTGGAAGAGGCTTAGTCAACGGGTCTGCAACATTCAGATCCGTATGTATCTTGCAAATTTCTATGTCTCCCACCTGGACTAGATCCCAGATGGAGTTGAAGCGTCTCTTGATGTGCTTGGTTCTCTTGTGAAATCTGAATTCCTTCACTAAGGCAATTGCTCTAGTATTGTCACAAAAGATTTTCATTGGACCCGATGCATTAGGTATGACACCTAGATCGGATATGAACTCCGTCATCCAGACTCCTTCATTTGCTGCTTCCGAAGTAGCTATGTACTCTGCTTCACACGTAGATCCCGCCACGACGCTTTGTTTAGAACTGCACCAACTGACAGCTCCACCGTTCAATGTAAACATGTATCCGGTTTGCGATTTAGAATCGTCCGAATCAGTGTCAAAGCTTGCATCAACGTAACCATTTACGATGAGCTCTTTGTCACCTCAATAAACGAGAAACATATCCTTAGTCCTTTTCAGGTACTTCAGGATGTTCTTTACCACTGTCCAGTGATCCACTCCTGGATTACTTTGGTACCTCCCTGCTAGACTTATAGCAAGGCACACATCAGGTCTGGTACACAGCATTGCATACATGATAGAGCCTATGGCTGAAGCATAGGGAACACCTTTCATTTTCTCTCTATCTTCTATAGTGGTCGGGCATTGAGTCTTACTCAACTTCACACCTTGTAACACAGGCAAGAACCCTTTCTTTGCTTGATCCATTTTGAACTTCTTCAAAACTTTGTCAAGGTATGTGCTTTGTGAAAGTCCAATTAAGCGTCTTGATCTATCTCTATAGATCTTAATGCCCAATATGTAAGCAGCTTCACCGAGGTCTTTCATTGAAAAAATCTTATTCAAGTATCCCTTTATGCTATCCAGAAATTCTGTATCATTTCCAATCAGTAATATGTCATCCACATATAATATCAGAAATGCTACAGAGCTCCCACTCACTTTCTTGTAAATACAGGCTTCTCCAAAAGTCTGTACAAAACCAAATGCTTTGATCACACTATCAAAGCGTTTATTCCAACTCCGAGAGGCTTGCACCAGTTCATAAATGGATCGCTGGAGCTTGCACACTTTGTTAGCTCCCTTTGGATCGATAAAACCTTCTGGTTGCATCATATACAACTCTTCTTCCAGAAATCCATTCAGGAATGCAGTTTTGACATCCATTTGCCAAATTTCATAATCATAAAATGCAGCAATTGCTAACATGATTTGGACAGACTTAAGCATCGCTACGGGTGAGAAGGTCTCATCTAGTCAATCCCTTGAACTTGTCGAAAACCTTTTGCAACAAGTCGAGCTTTGTAGACAGTAACATTACCGTCAGCGTCAGTCTTCTTCTTAAAGATCCATTTATTCTCAATTGCTTGCCGATCATCGGGCAAGTCAACCAAAGTCCATACTTTGTTCTCATACATGGATCCCATCTCAGATTTCATGGCTTCAAGCCATTTTGCGGAATCTGGGCTCACCATCGCTTCTTCATAGTTCGTAGGTTCGTCATGATCTAGTAGCATGACTTCCAGAACAGGATTACCGTACCACTCTGGTGCGGATCTTACTCTGGTTGATCTACGAGGTTCAGTAATAACTTGATCTGAAGTTCCATGATCATCATCATTAACTTCCTCACTAATTGGTGTAGGTGTCACAGAAACTGGTTTCTGTGATGAACTACTTTCCAATAAGGGAGCTGGTACAGTTACCTCATCAAGTTCTACTTTCCTCCCACTCACTTCTTTCGAGAGAAACCCCTTCTCTAAAAAGGATCCATTCTTAGCAACGAATGTCTTGCCTTCGGATCTGTGATAGAAGGTGTACCCAACAGTCTCCTTTGGGTATCCTATGAAGACACATTTCTCCGATTTGGGTTTGAGCTTACCAGGTTGAAGCTTTTTCACATAAGCATCACAGCCCCAAACTTTCAGAAACGACAACTTTGGTTTCATGCCAAACCACAGTTCATAAGGCGTCATCTCAACGGATTTCGATGGTGCCCTATTTAACGTGAATGCGGCCGTCTCTAAAGCATAACCCCAAAACAATAGCGGTAAATCGATAAGAGACATCATAGATCGCACCATATCTAGTAAAGTACGATTACGACGTTCGGACACACCATTACGCTGTGGTGTTCCGGGTGGCGTGAGTTGCGAAACTATTCCGCATTGTTTCAAATGTAGACCAAACTCATAACTCAAATATTCTCCTCCACGATCACATCGTAGATACTTTATTTTCTTGTTACGATGATTTTCAACTTCACTCTGAAATTCTTTGAACTTTTCAAATGTTCAGACTTATGCTTCATTAAGTAGATATACCCATATCTGCTTAAATCAACTGTGAAGGTGAGAAATAACGATATCCGCCACGAGCCTCAACATTCATCGGACCACATACATCTGTATGTATGATTTCCAATAAATCTGTTGCTCTGTCCATAGTACCGGAGAATGGCGTTTTAGTCATCTTGCCCATGAGGCACGGTTCGCAAGTACCAAGTGATTCATAATAAAGTGGTTCCAAAAGTCCATCAGTATGGAGTTTCTTCATGCGCTTTACACCTATATGACCTAAACGGCAGTGCCACAAATAAGTTGCACTCTCATTATCAACTCTGCATCTTTTGGCTTCAACGGTATGAACATGTGTATCACTACTATCGAGATTCATCAAAAATAGACCACTCTTCAAGGGTGCATGACCATAAAAGATATTACTCATATAAATAGAACAACCATTATTCTTTGATTTAAATGAATAACCGTCTCGCATCAAACAAGATCCAGATATAATATTCATGCTCAACGCTGGCAGCAAATAACAATTATTTAGGTCTAAAACTAATCCCAAAGGTAGATGTAGAGGTAGCGTGCCGACTGCGATCACATCGACTTTGGAACCATTTCCCACGCGCATCGTCACCTCGTCCTTGGCCAGTGTTCGCTTAATCCGTAGTCCCTGTTTCGAGTTGCAAATATTAGCAACAAAACCAGTATCAAATACCCAGGTGCTACTGCGAGCTCTAGTAAGGTACACATCAATAACATGTATATCACATATACCTTTGTTCACCTTGCCATCCTTCTTATCCGTCAAATACTTGGGGCAGTTCCGCTTCCAGTGACCAGTCTGCTTGCAGTAGAAGCACTCAGCTTTAGGCTTAGGTCCAGACCTGGGTTTCTTCTCCTGAGCAGCAACTTGCTTGCTGTTCTTCTTGAAGTTCCCCTTCTTCTTCCCTTTGCCCTTTTTCTTGAAACAAGTGGTCTTGTTGACCATCAACACTTGATGCTCCTTCTTGATTTCTACCTCCGCAGCCTTTAGCATTGTGAAGAGCTCAGGAATTGTCTTATCCATCCCTTGCATGTTATAGTTCATCACGAAGCTCTTGTAGCTTGGTGGCAGTGATTGGAGAATTCTGTCAATGACGCTATCATCCGGAAGATTAACTCCCAGTTGAATCAAGTGATTATTATACCCAGACATCTTGAGTATATGCTCACTGACAGAACTATTCTCCTCCATCTTGCAGCTATAGAACTTATTGGAGACTTCATATCTCTCAATCCGGGCATTTGCTTGAAATATTGACTTCAACTCCTGGAACATCTCATATGCTCCATGACGTTCAAAATGTCGTTGAAGACCCGATTCTAAGTCGTAAAGCATGGCAAACTGAACTATCGAGTAGTCATCAGCTTTGCTCTGCCAGACGTTCATAACATCTGGTGTTGCTCCTGCAGCAGGTTTGGCACTTAGCGGTGCTTCCAGGACGTAATTATTCTATACAGCAATGAGGATAATTCTCAAGTTACGGACACAGTCCGTGTAATTGCTACCATCATCTTTCAACTTTGCTTTCTCAAGGAACACATTAAAATTCAACGGAACAACAGCACGGGCCATCTATCTACAATCAACAGAGACAAGCAAGATACTATCAGGTACTAAGTTCATGATAAATTTAAGTTCAATTAATCATATTACTTAAGAACTCCCACTTAGAAAGACATCCCTCTAGTCCTCTAAGTGATCACGTGATCCAAATCAACTAAACCATAACCGATCATCACGTGAAATGGAGTAGCTTTCAATGGTGAACATCACTATGTTGATCATATCTACTATATGATTCACACTCGACCTTTCGGTCTCAGTGTTCCGAGGCCATATCTGCATATGCTAGGCTCGTCAAGTTTAACCTGAGTATTCTACGTGTGCAAAACTGGCTTGCACCCGTTGTAGATGGACGTAGAGCTTATCACACCCGATCATCATGTGGTGTCTGGGCACGACGAACTTTGGCAATGGTGCATACTCAGGGAGAACACTTTTATCTTGAAATTTAGTGAGAGATCATCTTATAATGCTACCACCAATCAAAGCAAGATAAGATGCATAAAAGATAAACATCACATGCAATCAATATAAGTGATATGATATGGCCATCATCATCTTGTGCTTGTGATCTCCATCTCCGAAGCACCTCCATGATCGCCATCGTCACCGGCGCGACACCTTGATCTCCATCATAGCATCGTTGTCATCTCGCCAATCTTATGCTTCTACGAATATTGCTACCGCTTAGTGATAAAGTAAAGCACTACAGGGCGATTGCATTGCATACAATAAAGCGACAACCATATGGCTCCTGCCAGTTGCCGATAACTTGGTTACAAAACATGATCATCTCATAAAATAAAATTTAGCATCATGTCTTGACCATATCACATCACAACATGCCCTGCAAAAACATGTTAGACGTCCTCTACTTTGTTGTTGCAAGTTTTACGTGGCTGCTACTGGGCTTAGCAAGAACCGTTCTTACCTACGCATCAAAACCACAACGATAGTTTGTCAAGTTGGTGCTGTTTTAACCTTCGGAAGGACCGGGCGTAGCCACACTCGGTTCAACTAAAGTTGGAGAAACTGACACCCGCTAGCCACCTGTGTGCAAAGCACATCGGTAGAACCAGTCTCGCGTAAGCGTACGTGTAATGTCGGTCCGGGCCGCTTCATTCAACAATACCGCCGAACCAAAGTATGACATGCTGGTAAGCAGTATGACTTATATCACCCACAACTCACTTGTGTTCTACTCGTGCATATAACATCAACACATAAAACCAGGCTCGAATGCCACTGTTGGGGAACATAGTAATTTCAAAAACATTCCTACGCACACGCAAGATCATGGTGATGCATAGCAACGAGAGGGAGAGTGTTGTCCATGTACCCTCGTAGACCGAAAGCGGAAGCGTTAGCACAACGCGGTTGATGTAGTCGTACGTCTTCACGATCCGACTGTCGGTGTACAAAAAGAGGGGTACACTTTTGTACCCCTATAACTGTGCACGTGCAGTCTGAGCCACATGCACCACCACACTGAGCAAGGCAAGGGAGGTGAGCCAAGGTAAGGCCGAAGCTCAGGAGAAGCAGAATGACGCCAAGACCAAGACCACAAAGAGCAAAGGGGACGAAGCGGACCCCCCCAGCAAGATCCTTGCCGGGAGGTGGTTTTAGCAAACCCGGCAAGACCCTTGCCGTGGCAGCTCGCCCCACACCTACGAAGTGAGTCACCCTTGAGTCCACTGCCCCCATGGGGCAAGGATTCGGGAGACATACCCGTGGTGGCATGCGGATCTTTATGAAGACATTCAAGATCAGATACACCCTTTAGAAGATGGTGATCCTTGGCGGGATCCCAGCCAAGGAGGACCACAAGGCCCCCGGCAAGAGCCTTGCCGGGGATGACAACAGGCGCCACGGCAAGACCCTTGCTGGGGCCCCGGCAAGGCCCTTGCCAAGAACACCCGTAGGGCCACCATCAGGCCCACGCCAGTCAAACCTCCACCGCCGTTCGCATGCAGCTGCCGACCCAACCAGCTGGGCAGGCACCTGCGTGGCGGCATGAAGATCTTCGTGGAGACCCACCACTGCGCCACCTCAGCTGCCTGCCTGCCTACATGGCACCGCGGGCGCCGCTAGCCAGGGCGCGTGTCGACACGAGAGGGAGCGGCGACGGACGAGACATGGCTCTCCCCCATCCCCGATAAAGCAAGGACACCTGGGCAAGACGCATTAAATGCGCCTTGTCATGTAATGCGAGGGATAACCTCACATCACTGTACCCTTTCCACCTCCTGTGTGCCACTGTGGCAACCCCTTTCCTATAAAAGGAGGCCCGAGGCGACCAGGAAGGGGATTCGGCTTTTTGGAGCTCCTCACGCCCCATAGCTAGCTCAAGAACACAGATATACAATCCACCAAAGCAGGAGTAGGGTTTTACGCATCCTCGCGGCCCGAACCTAGATAAACGAACCGTGTGCTATCTGTTTGATCCGCTCTTCTCACGACCCCGCGCCCCGCAACCATAGTAGGGATTCTTGTGATCCCATAGGTGTCGTTCCCACCGACATCTTTGGCGCGCCAGGTAGGGGGCTGAGTTGTGAGAATCGGCTCTGGCAGTTAGCCCGGCACTCCTTCATCTTCGTGACCCTTGAAGAAGAAAGGAGGCCAGAAGATCGACACTCGAGCGATCGCAAACAGAAGCTAAGTTACACTGAACCCTTATTTATGCTACCCTTCTTATTTGAGGTTATCCCCCCGGAGATATTTGCTTTGTATGAGAAACCTGCACGCCAGGGGGCTCTACCATGATCGGCAACGCCCTTGCCCTATTTCGAGTCCGCTCAACAGCTCAAGCGGCTGCCTCGAGAATGGCAGAGTAGCCTTCCGCGATCAGCAACGCCCCTGATTCTGACTCGAGTCAAGCTCGACAGTTCGAGCGGCCGTGTTCAGAACGGAAAGGTGGCTTGTCCGGTAGCACGCGTACCTGGCTGGCCATGGGGATCCGTCCCCAAAACGCCGCTAGGGGCTTCCGCGCCGGCAAGCCTTCCCGATCGACGTAGGGCACGCATACAAAGAGGAATTGAATGGGGAAATAACATGCATGAAAATTAAGAGTACTTAAAAGTTATATTACATCACATCATAGCTGCAGTTCTAACTAAAGATAAATATTTTCTTGGTCGGGAACCCGCAGCGGCGAAGAAGAACGGGATGCTTAATCCTGGCGCTGGCCTTCCACCCTCTTGATTTAGTCGATGCAGTCAGTGATGGGCTTGATGCGCTCCTTGAGCACCGTGAGGTCAGCACCATCCGGCAAGCTCTTCATCGCGGCCGCGAAGTCAAGATCGGGATTCCAGTACGCCATCTTGGTGAGGACCTTGGTCACGACCCTCCCTCAAAGTCTCCAGGCCTCCTCGGCCAGCGTGGCCGTCCTGTTGGAGTGAAGATAAGCCAAGGCTCCGAGGACGCCCTCGAAGAATAGGGTCAACTTGGTGTTGACGGTCCCGCTGCGCTCAGGGGCGTACCTCACGTTTGGCATCCCCATGGTGGCCAACTGCGAGGTGACCCTGCCGGCGACCTCCTCCAGACGGCCGATCCATTTGTTCTCGCCCGCCACATAATCCTGGTGGGAGGCGGCCTCGTTTGCCCGCAGCTGCTTCTCCTCCTCCAGGCTCCTGGTCAAGGTCTCCTCCTAAGCCCTGCTCTCCGACAGCATCTTCTCGAGATCCTCCAGCTTCAGCTTGAGGTCTCTGACAGAGTTTTGCGCTTCGGCGAGCTCCCCAGCCCTGCTGATGACCGCTCCTTGCGCCTCCACCAAGGCGCTGTTGAGCGTGCTCTTCTCGTTGGACAGCTTGAGGGCCTGCTCCTTCAGCTCGTCCTACGCCACCTCCAACTCCCTTACCTTGCCGGCATGGGCCAGAGCCTAGGCATCGAGTGCCTCCTTGTGCCTCTGCTCCAGCTCGCGAGTCCCCCGCGTGACAAGGGCCTCGAGCTCCTCATCCTTGCCACGGAGCGCTGCGGCAAGCTTCGCCTCACACGCGGTGAGGTCCTCTTCCTAGGAATCTAGTGTGGCTTGATGCTGGTTCCGGACGGCCTCGGCTGCGGCAGCCAAGTTCGCCGCCTGTTCCTGGGCCTTCTCGATGTCAGATATCTTCATGGTGAGCTCGACATTGCACTTGGCCAATTCCTCCTAAAGGGCCCTCTGCTCCTCGCGAGTCTGGTGGAACCAGGTCTGCGTCTCAGCAACGCGCGCCTTGAAATCCACCTCCGCCTGGTCCACCGTTGCCATCCTGGACTTAACCTTGTCCAGACGGACACAGTAGAGCGCCTGGAGTTTTCGGAAGTTGGCCCCCATAGCGCGGAAAAGCTGCTCTTCCGGAGAACCGTCACCACCAACGCTCGGCTCACCGACAACCTCAAGCCCGGTGGCGGCAAGCACCTCGCCGTCAAAGACTTCCCCTTCAGCGGGCGCCCGGGAACTTGACGCCCCTGGGAGGTGGACGAAAAGATCGTCGCCCACCTTCAGATACTTGCCGGGGCCCGAGGTTGAGGAGGAGGGAGGCTGATCATCAACCGCCTCTTCCTCGGCGGTGGCCTTGCCGGCTTCCCCGGTAGGCCCACTGTTGGCGCCCTCGGCAGAAGCCTCCCCGGTCGCCTTGGCGGCCCCCACCGCGGTGTCCTCGGCAGCATCCTTGGCGGCCTCATCAGCGGCGACCTCGGCAGCATCCTTGGCGGCCTCCTCAGCAATGTTCCCAGCAACGATATCCACGTCCTCCATACCTGTTGAAGGAGGGTCTGGGTAGTAATGGGAGCATGGAAGCCAAGAAAAGAATAAGGGAAAAACAGAGACGAAGGACAGGCGACTCACCAGTGCCAGGCTGTGAAGCGGAAATCCCCTCTCCGCCAGCATTTGGCGCCGTGGCAGAGCCACCAGTGCCCAAGTTCCCCTCTTCCTCCATGGGTGTGGGCTCCGTGCCTGATGCCCTTGCCGGGGACGCCCCCCGTGGCGGCGTAGTCGATGGGGGTGGTGTGTTAGGAGTAGCCCTCTGTGGCTCCTCCTGCTACCGCTCCCCTCCTGCAAACCCGGCAAGGTCAGCATCATAGCATCGAGCGTCTACCACATGTCGAGTAAGAAGAGGGTGGCGAACTTACGCTAGGGGATGCGCCGGGGGCTGCTGTCCGGGCTGCTCAGCACCACCAGTGGTGTCTTTGAAGCCCCAGCCAGGGGCTGACTGCTCGCCGAGGTCCTCGCCCTCTTCACCCTCTGGGCCAACGTCTCTGCCTCCCTACGGAAGCAAAAATGGATCAAGACAAGCGACCCAATTCGAGGAAATGGAAATGACAGTAAGGAACGGAGAACTTACTCGCCATCCGTCTCCTCCTCTTCCACCAGTTTCCTTTTCCTCTCCAGGCTGAGAGGCCCGAGATCAAAAGGGAGCTCCACATCATCATCCGAGTCGACGCCTGCCGGAGGAGGCGAAGGAGGCGGCGGGGTTTGTGCGCACCCGGATGAGGAAGGGGCTGTTGTCTTCTTCTTCTCAGCGGCCTTCGTCGGCCTCTTGGCTGCCGTGGCCCTCGTGTGGCGCCCAGACCCCTCTAGGGTCAATTGAGGCCGCGCAGCCCTGCCGGGCCGGACCGGCTCACCGGAGCCAGCCCGCCGCGGGACTCGCCCTCTTCCCCTGGTTGGCGTCGAGCCCGCCGCCACGTCCTCCTCCTCCCCCGACGACTCGTCGGCCGTGTCTTCGACGAGCGGAGATCCAGTGTCGGCGCTGCTGACCTCCCCGGAGGCCGCCGCCCACCGGGAGAGCTCCTCTTCCTCCGCCGCTGTTGCGGCCTTGTCCTCCACGCCCCCGGCGCTGCCGGCCTCCATGGCAATCTGTGCCTCCCTCGCCCTAGTTGCGATGTAGTCCAGCTCTGCCTGGGTGGTGTCCATGATAAGCCACCACTCGGCGTCGGCATTGACATACACCTCGATCAGGGTGTCGAAGAATCGCTGCACATCCTCGTCCTTCGGCTCCTCCAAGCTCGGGACAGGGTCGTGCGCATTAAAGTCCAGCATCACGGCGATGATCTCGGACCGACGCGAATTGTTGCACAATGGGACCACCCCCGCTGGCAGCTTGAAAAATGGCCCCTTGAGGGCCTTGCCAACCTTTGCAGCAGCCCTCGTGGCCTTGCCGGTCCGCTCGACCTCGCCATCGCGACCCACATCAAGCTGGAAAAGCCGCTGGCAGAAGTGGGCATGCGCCAGCACTGTGAAATTGTGATCAAGGCCGGGGCGGAGTCGCATAGGGTTCGTAAAGAGCCAAGCTGGCCTCCCCTTGTTGTGCAATGGGGCGATCCGGCGGCGAATGAAGTCCGCCCTGATCATCTCAAGGGTGAGTCCAGCATGGGTGAGCCGGAGAATCCTGGTAGTGGCGACGGTGAGCCTCCCATCGGCGGCGTCGACATTGCTCCAATCGCTGCCACGGACCGGCGGCACTCGGCGGACCTTGCAGAATTCCGGCGGGTTTTCATCTTCAATCCAGCACCACCGGCCACGCCATTCCTCCCACCTCTCCTTCACGGCACTGTCCGGGTACGCCCCCTTGGATCTTGGGATCCAGGTGAGGCAACAGGAGATGGCTCCTCCCGGCTGGATTCGAGGGAAGAAGTAATGGCGGAAGAGCGACGTGAAGATGCGTGAAGAAATCCATGCACGCCACCGCATTCAGAGTAAAATCCAAGAGGCGAAAGCTGAAGGTGCGCACAAAGTCGCAGAAGAAATCAGAGAAAGGGAGCATAACCCGCAAGAAAAGTAATCAACAAAGAAGGGGTACCAATTTGGGGCAGGATCAGCGCAAGCGGCAGGAATGACGCGCATCGCCGGGTGTCCCGAATCCTCTCCCCCCGTCTTCACTCCCCATAGGGGCTTGAAGGAGGCCCGGAGCTCTTGAACATCAACCGTCGAGGGGAAGAAGAAGGCGGACTTTGTCCGGTCCCCCGACAGTGCGCTCTCCGGCGGCTCCACCGTCCCGGCGCCCTTAGCCACCCCCTTGCCCTTGGCGAATTTGGGAGCCATGGCGACCAAGAAGTTCAGAGGGCTGAGGAAGGGGGATGGCAAAGCAGCGGCGGCGAGTGACAGCGAAAGCTTAGGAAGGAAGGAAGGGAGGGAACGGCGGCTCTGAGATTGGAAAAGGCACAAGGGAAGAGGAGAAAGTGAGCAGCGCGCCCACGGTTATTCCTTCTTATGGGGGGAAAACGCGGGCTGCCTCCTTTCAGATTAACTGTGATGTGACGCATGCCCGCGGGAAGTAACCCCACACATGCCGCCCACGTCACACATGCCTCCCCACGTCGCGCCACATGTGGGAAGCATGGGAAGCGCAGCACATGAAGAGACTTACCGTGGTAAAAACCGCCCCGCCTGCCCGCGCACCGTTTTTGGGCCTAGCCCAACGACGTGATTGCGCTTATGTGTGGCCTAGGCCCGGGGGCTCCTGTCGGTGTACAAAAAGAGGGGTACACGTTTTGTACCCCTATAACTGTGCACGGGCAGTCTGAGCCACGGGCACCACCACACTGAGCAAGGCAAGGGAGGTGAGCCAAGGTAAGGCCAAAGCTCAGGAGAAGCAAAACGACGCCAAGACCAAGACCACAAAGAGCAAAGAGGACGAAGCGGACCCCCCGGCAAGATCCTTGCTGGGAGGCGGTTTTAGCAAACCCGGCAAGACCCTTGCCGTGGCAGCTCACCCCACACCTACGGAGTGAGTCACCCTTGAGTCCACTACCCCCATGGGGCAAGGATTCGGGAGACATCCCCGTGGTGGCATGGGGATCTTTTAGAAGACATTCAAGATCAGATACACCCTTTAGAAGATGGTGATCCTTGGCGGGATCCCAGCCAAGGAGGACCACAAGGCCCCCGGCAAGAGCCTTGCCGGGGATGACAACAGGCGCCACGGCAAGACCCTTGCTGGGGCCCCGGCAAGGCCCTTGCCAAGAACACCCATAGGGCCACCATCAGGCCCACGCCAGTCAAACCTCCACCGCCGTTCGCATGCAGTTGCCGGCCCAACCAGCTGGGCAGGCACCTGCGTGGCGGCATGAAGATCTTCATGGAGACCCACCACTGCGCCACCTCAGCTGCCTGCCTGCCTACATGGCACCGCGGGCGCCGCTGGCCAGGGCGCGTGTCGACACGAGAGGGAGCGGCGACGGACGAGACATGGCTCTCCCCCGTCCCCGATAAAGCAAGGACACCTGGGCAAGACGCATTAAATGCGCCTTGTCATGTAATGCGAGGGATAACCTCACATCACTATACCCTTTCCACCTCCTGTGTGCCACTGTGGCAACTCCTTTCCTATAAAAGGAGGCCCGAGGCGACCAGGAAGGGGATTCGGCTTTTTGGAGCTCCTCACGCCCCGTAGCTAGCTCAAGAACACAGATATACAATCCACCAAAGCAGGAGTAGGGTTTTACGCATCCTCGCGGCCTGAACCTAGATAAACGAACCGTGTGCTATCTGTTTGATCCGCTCTTCTCACGACCCCGCGCCCCGCAACCATAGTAGGGATTCTTGTGATCCCATAGGTGTCGTTCCCACCGACATCTTTGGCGCGCCAGGTAGGGGGCTGAGTTGTGAGAATCGGCTCTGGCAGTTAGCCCGGCACTCCTTCATCTTCGTGACCCTTTAAGAAGAAAGGAGGCCAGAAGATCGACACTCGAGCGATCGCAAACAGAAGCTAAGTTACACTGAACCCTTATTTATGCTACCCTTCTTATTTGAGGTTATCCCCCCGGAGATATTTGCTTTGTATGAGAAACCTGCACGCCAGGGGGCTCTACCATGATCGGCAACACCCTTGCCCTGTTTCGAGTCCGCTCAACAGCTCAAGCGGCTGCCTCGAGAATGGCAGAGTAGCCTTCCGCGATCAGCAACGCCCCCGATTCTGACTCGAGTCAAGCTCGACAGTTCGAGCGGCCGTGTTCAGAACGGAAAGGTGGCTTGTCCGGTAGCACGCGTACCTGGCTGGCCATGGGGATCCGTCCCCAAAACGCCGCTAGGGGCTTCCGCGCCGGCAAGCCTTCCCGATCGACGTAGGGCACGCATACAAAGAGGAATTGAATGGGGAAATAACATGCATGAAAATTAAGAGTACTTAAAAGTTATATTACATCACATCATAGCTGCGGTTCTAACTAAAGATAAATATTTTCTTGGTCGGGAACCCGCAGCGGCGAAGAAGAACGGGATGCTTAATCCCGGCGCTGGCCTTCCACCCTCTTGATTTCGTCGATGCAGTCAGTGATGGGCTTGATGCGCTCCTTGAGCACCGTGAGGTCAGCACCATCCGGCAAGCTTTTCATCGCGGCCGCGAAGTCAAGATCGGGATTCCAGTACGCCATCTTGGTGAGGACCTTGGTCACGACCCTCCGGCAAAGTCGCCAGGCCTCCTCGGCCAACGTGGCCGTCCTGTTGGAGTGAAGATAAGCCAAGGCTCCGAGGACGCCCTCGAAGAATAGGGTCAACTTGGTGTTGACGGTCCCGCTGCGCTCAGGGGCGTACCTCACGTTTGGCATCCCCATGGTGGCCAACTGCGAGGTGACCCTGCCGGCGACCTCCTCCAGACGGCCGATCCATTTGTTCTCGCCCGCCACATAATCCTGGTGGGAGGCGGCCTCGTTTGCCCGCAGCTGCTTCTCCTCCTCCAGGCTCCTGGTCAAGGTCTCCTCCCAAGCCCTGCTCTCCGACAGCATCTTCTCGAGATCCTCCAGCTTCAGCTTGAGGTCTCTGACAGAGTTTTGCGCTTCGGCGAGCTCCCCAGCCCTGCTGATGACCGCTCCTTGCGCCTCCACCAAGGCGCTATTGAGCGTGCTCTTCTCGTTGGACAGCTTGAGGGCCTGCTCCTTCAGCTCGTCCTGCGCCACCTCCAACTCCCTTACCTTGCCGGCATGGGCCAGAGCCTAGGCATCGAGTGCCTCCTTGTGCCTCTGCTCCAGCTCGCGAGTCCCCCGCGTGACAAGGGCCTCGAGCTCCTCATCCTTGCCACGGAGCGCTGCGGCAAGCTTCGCCTCACGCGCGGTGAGGTCCTCTTCCTAGGAATCTAGTGTGGCTTGATGCTGGTTCCGGACGGCCTCGGCTGCGGCAGCCAAGTTCGCCGCCTGTTCCTGGGCCTTCTTGCACTTGGCCAATTCCTCCTGAAGGGCCCTCTGCTCCTCGCGAGTCTGGTGGAACCAGGTCTGCGTCTCAGCAACGCGCGCCTTGAAATCCACCTCCGCCTGGTCCACCGTTGCCATCCTGGACTTAACCTTGTCCAGACGGACACGGTAGAGCGCCTGGAGTTTTCGGAAGTTGGCCCCCATAGCGCGGAAAAGCTGCTCTTCCGGAGAACCGTCACCACCAACGCTCGGCTCACCGACAACCTCAAGCCCGGTGGCGGCAAGCACCTCGCCATCAAAGACTTCCCCTTCAGCGGGCGCCCGGGAACTTGACGCCCCTGGGAGGTGGACGAAAAGATCGTCGCCCACCTTCAGATACTTGCCGGGGCCCGAGGTTGAGGAGGAGGGAGGCTGATCATCAACCGCCTCTTCCTCGGCGGTGGCCTTGCCGGCTTCCCCGGTAGGCCCACCGTTGGCGCCCTCGGCAGAAGCCTCCCCGGTCGCCTTGGCGGCCCCCGCCGCGGTGTCCTCGGCAGCATCCTTGGCGGCCTCATCAGCGGCGACCTCGGCAGCATCCTTGGCGGCCTCCTCAGCAATGTTCCCAGCAACGATATCCACGTCCTCCATACCTGTTGAAGGAGGGTCTGGGTAGTAATGGGAGCATGGAAGCCAAGAAAAGAATAAGGGAAAAACAGAGACGAAGGACAGGCGACTCACCAGTGCTAGGCTGTGAAGCGGAAGTCCCCTCTCCGCCAGCATTTGGCGCCGTGGCAGAGCCACCAGTGCCCAAGTTCCCCTCTTCCTCCATGGGTGTGGGCTCCGTGCATGATGCCCTTGCCGGGGACGCCCCCCGTGGCGGCGTAGTCGATTGGGGTGGTGTGTTAGGAGTAGCCCTCTGTGGCTCCTCCTGCTACCGCTCCCCTCCTGCAAACCCGGCAAGGTCAGCATCATAGCATCGAGCGCCTACCACATGTCGAGTAAGAAGAGGGTGGCGAACTTACGCTAGGGGATGCGCCGGGGGCTGCTGTCCGGGCTGCTCAGCACCACCAGTGGTGTCTTTGAAGCCCCAGCCAGGGGCTGACTGCTCGCCGAGGTCCTCGCCCTCTTCACCCTTTGGGCCAACGTCTCTGCCTCCCTACGGAAGCAAAAATGGATCAAGACAAGCGACCCAATTCGAGGAAATGGAAATGACAGTAAGGAACGGAGAACTTACTCGCCATCCGTCTCCTCCTCTTCCACCAGTTTCCTTTTCCTCTCCAGGCTGAGAGGCCCGAGATCAAAAGGGAGCTCCACATCATCATCCGAGTCGACGCCTGCCGGAGGAGGTGAAGGAGGCGGCGGGGTTTGTGCGCGCCCGGATGAGGAAGGGGCTGATGTCTTCTTCTTCTCAGCGGCCTTCGTCAGCCTCTAGGCTGCCGTGGCCCTCGTGTGGCGCCCAGACCCCTCTAGGGTCAATTGAGGCCGCGCAGCCCTGCCGGGCCGGACCGGCTCACCGGAGCCAGCCCGCCGCGGGACTCGCCCTCTTCCCCTGGTTGGCGTCGAGCCCGCCGCCACGTCCTCCTCCTCCCCCGACGACTCGTCGGCCGTGTCTTCGACGAGCGGAGATCCAGTGTCGGCGCTGCTGACCTCCCCGGAGGCCGCCGCCCACCGGGAGAGCTCCTCTTCCTCCGCCGCTGTTGCGGCCTTGTCCTCCACGCTCCCGGCGCTGCCGGCCTCCATGGCAATCTGTGCCTCCCTCGCCCTAGTGGCGATATAGTCCAGCTCTGCCTGGGTGGTGTCCATGATAAGCCACCACTCGGCGTCGGCATTGACGTACACCTCGATCAGGGTGTCGAAGAATCGCTGCACATCCTCGTCCTTCGGCTCCTCCGAGCTCGGGACAGGGCCGTGCGCATTAAAGTCCAGCATCACGGCGATGATCTCGGACCGACGCGAATTGTTGCACAATGGGACCACCCCCGCTGGCAGCTTGAAAAATGGCCCCTTGAGGGCCTTGCCAACCTTTGCAGCAGCCCTCGCGGCCTTGCCGGTCCGCTCGACCTCGCCATCGCGACCCACATCAAGCTGGAAAAGCCGCTGGCAGAAGTGGGCATGCGCCAGCACTGTGAAATTGTGATCAAGGCCGGGGCGGAGTCGCATAGGGTTCGTAAAGAGCCAAGCTGGCCTCCCCTTGTTGTGCAATGGGGCGATCCGGCGGCGAATGAAGTCCGCCCTGATCATCTCAAGGGTGAGTCCAGCATGGGTGAGCCAGAGAATCCTGGTAGTGGCGACGGTGAGCCTCCCATCGGCGGCGTCGACATTGCTCCAATCGCTGCCACGGACCGGCGGCACTCGGCGGACCTTGCAGAATTCCGGCGGGTTTTCATCTTCAATCCAGCACCACCGGCCACGCCATTCCTCCCACCTCTCCTTCACGGCACTGTCCGGGTACGCCCCCTTGGATCTTGGGATCCAGGTGAGGCAACAGGAGATGGCTCCTCCCGGCTGGATTCGAGGGAAGAAGTAATGGCGGAAGAGCAACGTGTTGGGCTGCACCCCGGCAAAGCCTTCACAAAGATGCGTGAAGAAATCCATGCACGCCACCGCATTCGGAGTAAAATCCAAGAGGCGAAAGCCGAAGGTGCGCACAAAGTCGCAGAAGAAATCGGAGAAAGGGAGCATAACCCACAAGAAAAGTAATCAACGAAGAAGGGGTACCGATTTGGGGCAGGATCAGCGCAAGCGGCAGGAATGACGCGCATCGCCGGGTGTCCCGAATCCTCTCCCCCCGTCTTCACTCCCCATAGGGGCTTGAAGGAGGCCCGGAGCTCTTGAACATCAACCATCGAGGGGAAGAAGAAGGCGGACTTTGTCCGGTCCCCCGACAGTGCGCTCTCCGGCGGCTCCACCGTCCCGGCGCCCTTAGCCACCCCCTTGCCCTTGGTGAATTTGGGAGCCATGGCGACCAAGAAGTTCAGAGGGCTGAGGAAGGGGGATGGCAAAGCAGCGGCGGCGAGCGATAGCGAAAGCTTAGGAAGGAAGGAAGGGAGGGAACAGCGGCTCTGAGATTGGAAAAGGCACAAGGGAAGAGGAGAAAGTGAGCAGCGCACCCACGGTTATTCCTTCTTATGGGGGGAAAACGCGGGCTGCCTCTTTTCAGATTAACTGTGATGTGACGCATGCCCGCGGGAAGCAACCCCACGCATGCCGCCCACGTCACACATGCCTCCCCACGTCGCGCCACATGTGGGAAGCATGGGAAGCGCAGCACATGAAGAGACTTACCGTGGTAAAAACCGCCCCGCCTGCCCGCGCACCGTTTTTGGGCCTAGCCCAACGACGTGATTGCGCTTATGTGTGGCCCAGGCCCGGGGGCTCCTGTCGGTGTACAAAAAGAGGGGTACACGTTTTGTACCCCTATAACTGTGCACGGGCAGTCTGAGCCACGGGCACCACCACACTGAGCAAGGCAAGGGAGGTGAGCCAAGGTAAGGCCGAAGCTCAGGAGAAGCAAAACGACGCCAAGAGAAAGACCACAAAGAGCAAAGAGGACGAAGCGGACCCCCCGGCAAGATCCTTGCCGGGAGGCGGTTTTAGCAAACCCGGCAAGACCCTTGCCGTGGCAGCTCACCCCACACCTACGGAGTGAGTCACCCTTGAGTCCACTACCCCCATGGGGCAAGAATTCGGGAGACATCCCCGTGGTGGCATGGGGATCTTTGTGAAGACATTCAAGATCAGATACACCCTTTAGAAGATGGTGATCCTTGGCGGGATCCCAGCCAAGGAGGACCACAAGGCCCCCCGCAAGAGCCTTGCCGGGGATGACAGCAGGCGCCACGGCAAGACCCTTGCCGGGGCCCCGGCAAGGCCCTTGCCAAGAACACCCATAGGGCCACCATCATGCCCACGCTAGTCAAACCTCCACCGCCGTTCGCATGTAGCTGCCGACCCAACCAGCTGGGCAGGCACCTGCGTGGCGGCATGCAGATCTTCGTGGAGACCCACCACTGTGCCACCTCAGCTGCCTTCCTGCCTACATGGCACCACGGGCGCCGCTGGCCAGGGCGCATGTCGACACGAGAGGGAGCGGCGACGGACGAGACAGGGCTCTCCCCCGTCCCCGATAAAGCAAGGACACCTGGGCAAGACGTAGTAAATGTGCCTTGTCATGTAATGCGAGGGATAACCTCACATCACTGTACCCTTTCCACCTCCTGTGTGCCACTATGGCAACCCCTTTCCTATAAAAGGAGGCCCGAGGCGACCAGGAGGGGGATTCGGCTTTTTGGATCTCCTCACGCCCCATAGCTAGCTCAAGAACACAGATATACAATCCACCAAAGCAGGAGTAGGGTTTTACGCATCCTCGCGGCCCGAACCTGGATAAACAAACCGTGTGCTATCTGTTTGATCCGCATTTCACACGACCCCGCGCCCCGCAACCGTAGTAGGGATTCTTGTGATCCCATAGGTGTCGTTCCCACCGACACCGACCGATCAAGTACCGAACGCACGGCACTGATACGTCTCCAACGTATCTATAATTTTTGATTGCTCCATGCTATATTATCTACTGTTTTGGACTATATTGGGCTTTATTTTCCACTTTTATATTATTTTTGGAACTAACCTATTAACCGAAGGCCCAGCCCAGAATTACTGTTTTTTTGCCTATTTCAATGTTTCGAAGAAACAGAATATCAAATGGAGTCCAAACAGAAAAATCCTTTTTGGAACGTGATTTTCTCACCGGATAAGACCCAGGAGACTTGGACCCTATGCCAAGGCATCGAAGAGGCGGTCACGAGGGTGGGGGGCGCCCCCCTAGGGCGCGCCCCCTGCCTCGTGGGCCCCTCGAAGCTCCACCGACGTACTTCTTCCTCCTATATATATCCACGTACCCCAAACGATGAGAATAGGAGCCACTTCCACCGCCGCAACTTTCTGTATCCACGAGATCCCATCTTGGGGCCTGTTCCGGAGCTCCGCCGGAGAGGGCCGTCATTACGGAGGGCTTCTACATCATCATAGCCTTTCCGATGAAGTGTGAGTAGTTTACCTCAGACCTTCGGGTCCATAGTTATCAACTAGATGGCTTCTTCTCTCTTTTTGGATCTCAATACAATGTTCTCCCCCTCTCTTGTGGAGATCTATTCGATGTAATCTTCTTCTTTTTGTGGTGTGTTTGTTGAGACCGATGAATTGTGGGTTTATGATCAAGTCTATCTATGAATAATATTTGAATCTTTTCTGAATTCTTTTATGTATGATTGGTTATCTTTGCAAGTCTCTTCGAATTATCCTTTTGGTTTGGCCAACTAGATTGGTAGTTCTTGCCATGGGAGACGTGTTTAGCTTTGGGTTCGATCTTGCGGTGTTCTTTCCCAGTGACAGAAGGGGCAGAAAGACACGTATTGTATCGTTGCCATCGAGGATAACAAGATGGGGTTTATTTCATATTGCATGAATTTATCTCTCTACATCATGTCATCTTGCTTAAAGCGTTACTCTATTTTTTAACTTAATACTCTAGATGCATGCTGGATAGCGGTCGATGAGTGGAGTAATAGTAGTAGATGCAGAATCATTTCGATCTACTTGTCACGGACGTGATGCCTATATACATGATCATGCCTAGATATTCTCATAACTATGCTCAATTCTGTCAATTGCTCAACAGTAATTTGTTCACCCACCATAGAATACTTATGCTCTTGAGAGAAGCCACTAGTGAAACCTATGGCCCCCGGGTCTATTCTCATCATATCAATCTGCATCACTTTAATCTTGCTTTGCTTTTCTACTTTGTCTTTTACTTTTTCACTTTGCATCTTTATACAAAATATACCAAAAATATTATCTATCGGATCTCACTTTCGTAAGTGACCGTGAAGGGATTGACAACCCCTAATCGTGTTGGTTGCGTTGAGCTCTTTGTGTTGTGTAGGTACGAGGGACTTGCGCGTGGCCTCCTACTGGATTGATACCTTGGTTCTCAAAAACTGAGGGAAATACTTACGCTACTCTGCTGCATCATCCTTTCCTCTTCGGGGAAAACCAACACAAGCTCAAGAGGTAGCAAGAAGAATTTCTGGCGCCGTTGCCAGGGAGTCTACGCAAAAAGTCAACATACCAAGTACCCATCACAATCCCTATCTCCCGCATTACATTAGTTGCCATTTTCCTCTCGTTTTTCTCTCCCCCACTTCACCCTTGCCATTTTATTCGCCCTCTCTTTCTCCTTCTCCTTCTCCTTCTCCTTCTCCGTTTGCCTTTTTCTCGCTTGCCTTTTGTTTGCTCGTGTGTTGGATTGCTTGTTTGTCGCGATGGCTCAAGATACTACCAAATTGTGTGACTCCACCAATACCAATAATAATGATTTCCTTAGCACTTCGATTGCTCCTCTTGCCAATACTGAATCTTGTGAAATCAATGTCGTGGATCTAAGACTGACAGTAGAATGGGGGGGTGGTAGGTATGAGGAGGCAAGATCCTAGCTATGGAGTAGTTGTACACACGAGTTTTACGAGTTCAGGCCCTTCTCAGAGGAAGTATCAGCCCTACGTCTCGGTGCCCTGAGGCGGTCGACTGGATTATATGGGTGTGTGTGTTTACAGAAGTGCGAACCCTTGTCCCAAAGGAGGGGGTGGCTTATATAGAGTGCGCCAGGACCCCAGCTCCCCTCCGTTACACATGGTTCAATGTTCATAATGGTGGGGCGTTACTGGTAATGTCTACAATAAAGTGTTATAAATGCCCATAATGCTATGGTTTAAGGCACGACCGTTGCGGAGTGGAGGGCTTCTTGTCTTCTAGTGGTCGAGTGTCTTCAAGGTGGTCGAGTGAGCACATCTTCATGGTCGAGTGGATGATGTTTTCTCTTAGACTGCTTCTGATTCTTTGTAAAGATGTCCTCGGGGAGGGTATGCCGGACAGGTCCATGACCCTACCCTAGGTACATAGCTTCATCATTAGCCCCCGAATGGATCAGGGTTCGAGTGAGGAAGGGGTTGAGAACACTTCTGACCCACTCTTTGTGCTATGAATATGCCTTGTCCTGAAACAATGAGTTGAGGAGATGACGTCGACTCCTTTATCAGTCGCCTTGGTCCATTCTTGGTTGTTGTCAAGTGAACTTTCATGGTTGAATTCCAAATGATGATGTAGAGGGTGTTTGTCTTCAGTCTGACAGGTTGTTCCGCTCTCCGCGGATCTCGCGGGATTCGAATTTTGGGAAGCGCGCCAGATGGGAGGAAACGAGGTTATCTGGACGGATTAGGTAAGTCTCCTCGATCCTCGCGCCACCTTTTTCACCACGTACTGCACGCGCGACTGTTGCGGGATTTGTTTAGATCGCTTGGGACCACTAGTCAGCCACTCGGCAGAAGCTCTTATAAAAGGTCTCGGGCCAGGCCTCTGCTCCGCATGCCCCTATTATCTCTTCTCTTTCTCCCGATCTCTCCGCCACTCTCGCTTCCGCCTCGTCGCCGGACCTCCACTCGAGCTCGATCTGCCACCATGGGGAAGGATAAGACGGCGGCGCTGGAACGCGCGAAGAAGGCGACCGCGAAGGCGAAGGGTAAGCGGACCAGCCGGGGCGGATCCTCGTCGAGGTCCGGCCTGCCGGCGGGCTGGATCTAGGGCGACTGGATCCGCTCGGCAATCACGCAAGATGACCTCGACGACCTGGTGGAGGGGGGATTGAGCCCCCACAAGTCGGCTCGGCTCCCGGGGGACGAAACCGAGCCGCAGCCTAGAGAGGGTGAGTGTGTCCTCCTAGCAACCCACGTAGATCGCGGATTCTCGCTGCCTCCCCACCCTTTCTTCCGGGGTTTTTTGAACTTCTTTGGGGCTCAGCTCCACCATTTCACTCCGAACACCATAGTCTATCTGGCCGCTTTCGTGTCCATGTGCGAAAACTTCTTGGGCTGTCGACCGCACTGGGGGCTTTTCAAACACATCTTCACTTGCCGTTCCCAGTCGGTCAAAAAGGCCAAGTCAAGTGACGAGAGGACGCGGGTGATCCAGATGTGCGGTGGCCTGGGGATCCAGATGAGGAGCAAGAGTACTTTCCCAGCGATGATCCTTCCTGACTCGGTCCGGGGCTGGCAGTCGACTTGGTTTTACTGCAAGGATCAGCCAACCCCTAGCCAGTCGATTGGACTTCCTCCTTTTTCCTTGGCTTGAGTGGAGAAGCCTGCTCCCCTGAAGGTAGTTCCAGAAGAGAAGGCGCAGGTCAAGGAGCAGGTTGAACGGGTCGTCCAGCTTGTCCGCGATGGAATGACCGGGATGGATCTGCTGGAGGTCTTTCTCGGCCGACGCATCCAACCTCTTCAGGCGCGCGATCATCCGATGTGGATGTACTCTGGGCTCGAGGATACCACTCGGATCCACCCGAAGGAGGTCAACGAGGATATCTTGGAGAACTAGTTGAGGGGAATCACTGGCTACAAGGACAACCCTCGGGGATCCAGGACGGTGATTCCATTCGACAACTCGCGCCAGTCGGAGCAGGTATATTTTTGTTTTATCAAGTATCTTTCCGATTCACCACGTGATGTCCCGTTTGTGGTCGACTGAATGTCTTTCGATTGTTATCTTTTTAGGCCCTCATTGAAATGTACTCGATGCCCAACGGAGTGCAGGATCCCGGCGCTGAAGAAGAAGGAAGCGGGGGCGAGAGCGGCAAGGAGCATTCGGAAGCCGAGGAGGACGAGGAGAGCGATGAATCGACCGATGAGGAAGAAGTCGACTCGCCTCCTCGCAGGGAGAGGAGGTCCAAGCACACTCATGACCCGACACGCGCTCCGAACTTGGTGGCTGCGTCGATCGGGCAATCCTCGAAGCGCCCTAGGACGTCTTCCCCGACGCTGACTGAGAAGCCTCCAAAGCAATCCAAGGTTGCATCGCTTCCAGCGCCGAAAGTGCCGAAAGCCATCTCGTCCAAACTGCCCAAAGCTTTGCCCCGGATCAAAGTGACCGTTCCTACTATCTTCGGGTAACCATCTGACTTGTCCTTTATGTGGATCCGATTAACTAGGTGTAACCGATTGAATGCAGGCCTTTGCAGTGCTGCTACGTCAGGGACCTCTTCGTACCAGTACCGGGACGAGGAAATGGAGGATGCGGTAACCTCTAACCCAGGTATGAACTCTTGCGATTTCGATTCTTGATCCTTTTAGGGTCGAGTGGTTCACTTGGGGTCGACTGTTCTGTCTTGCAGCTCCACCCAACATCATTGACCTTCCGGACGACGACGAAGATGTGGCTCCTAAGCCTAGGAAGAGCAAGAAGGTAACAGCTGGCAGGGTGGCTCGACAAGAGCCAACTGCAACGCCTCCCGTCTGTCAAGCTGAAGATGCGGGCAGGGCTGCTGTGACGTTCGCTGCACCCTTGTCGAGTGGGCATCACACGCGGTCGACCGCTCCTGTGGTTCCTTCAACTATCCAACTCCATACCACGGAGCCTCAAGCAGCTGCACCTGGGTCGTCTGCACATTTTTTCACCAGCTACCCCGTCCCAGACAACCAGTCGGAAGCGGCTGCGGAGGCCATCCGACAGGCTAATATGATGATGGAGCGGGTGAAGATAGTGCACGAGAGCAGTCAAGATGCCTACGACGCTAGTGCCGCTCTTCGGGCCAACGTCCAGGTGAGTAGACTTTCTGACTGTTTTTGTTCTCAAAAAATCTTCTTCTGCACAATCTCCTGTTGTTCGCGTTGAATTAGAGCACCCACTGGGTGTTGCTGTCGTTTTTGGTAGTTTTGCTATTCCACTAGGTCTGGGTGAGTGGGATCAAAACCGGTGGGGCACGCCAAGTGCACCCACTGGGTGTAGTCCCCGAGACCGCGATCGACTGCTGGCAGTCGACTGTGGTCTGAGTTCTTCTTTTCTTGATGGTGCAATTGTTCTTTCTCTCTCTCTCTTTTTATACTCCTTGCACTCGACTCCGGCAGGCCGGGAGAGTGGGATCAGAACCGGTGGGGGCACGCCAAGTGCACCCACTGGGTGTAGTCCCCGAGACCGCGGTCGACTGCTGGCAGTCGACTGGGGTCTGAACATCTTGTTGTCCACTTCTTTAGATTTTATTCACTCGGAAATGGACTGCTTTCGAACCTATCGATTGACCTGTCTTTTGCCTCCTGCAGAAGTCTTGTACTCTTATCTCCAAGTTTTCCGAACTCAAAGAGAAGCAGAGGCAACTCAACTTAGACTTGGAATTGGCTCAGCAAAATCTGAAAAAAGCTCAAGACGAGGCCGCTGGTATGGAAGGTAACTGATTGCCGACTGAATTTCAATATATCTCTTTGATCTTTTTTTTTGATTTGATTGTTTCTTTTGCAGAGAAAATGAAGTTGGCTCTGGACAAGAAGGACTCGGACCTCGCCGCCGCGCAAAAAGCAGCCCAAGACAAAACCGCTCTCGCAGACAAGAAGCTTGCTTTAGTCGGAACGCTTGAAGGAAAGGTGACTAGACTGACATCTTGTCTTAATGAAGCTAACCGCGAAGTGACCAGCCTGAAGAAGGATAAGGTCGTCCTGAACGGAAAGTTGGAGTCTGCGATCCGCAAGAGGAACGACACAGAAGCTTATCTGAGGACCCTCACCAAGAAGCTTTATCTCGTGCTGGGAGGTATTTCTTTTAATCTGACTGTGTTGATGCTTGCCATCGGATTTTGCTTGGTTGATTGAACTGACTTTTGGCTGCAGAACTTTGTCAAGACTTTGACGAAGAAACTGGAAGGGTCGAGACGGGTCTGGACCCTATCGCTTCCCCGGTCTGCGACGAAACTGCGATGAACATGCTCCAACTGGAGTCCCGTATCGCCAGCGCCACAAGCTACCTCACACGGCTGAAGGAGGTTGTCTCTCGAATCGACTCGATGCTTTGGCCGGAGGCGACGCTTCAGAATGATCTGGAATCTCCGATGACTCGACTGAACGAGATCCCTGACCGAGTGCAAGAATGGAAGAAATCCTCCGCCCGGTGTGGTGCTGACGTGCCGCTGTCCCTGGTGCGAGTCCATTGCAAGGAGGTTCGTGAAGACAAGCTGGCTGCGATCAAAGTCGCTAACACCAAAAAGCACGACTTCCAGTCCTTCATGGAGACTTTCATTGCTGCCGCCACTCAGATCACTGATGGGATCGATCTGGACTCATTCGTGGAGCCTGCCAGTCCTCCTCCGGCTGAGTGAACAATCTTATGAAACTTGGATATGCTTTAAATTTGCCTGAGTACTTTTGATTCGCTGCTTGGAACCTTTTAGTATTTATCTGAATTTGGTTTATCTCCGAATGTGCTTGTGTTTGCCTTCGGATGGACTTTGCTTGCTGCACCTCTTCGTCCTTGCGGATAGGGATAGAGCGGACGTTGTATTTGTGCCGCAGCTCCGAAGGAGAAGGTGGCAGTTGACCTACACCTCGTCATCCTTGCGGATAAGGATGGAGCGAACGTTGTATTTGTGCCGCAGCTCCGAAGGAGAAGGTTGCAGTCGACCTGCACCTCGTCGTCCTTGCGGATAGGGATGGAGCGGATGTTGTATTTGTGCCGCAGCTCCGAAGGAGAAGGTTGCAGTCGACCTGCACCTCCTCGTCCTTGCGGATAGGGATGGGTCTCAAACTTAGGCGAGTACTGGACTGCAGCTAAGCCCCCGAGTGGGAGGATTGCTCTCCACTCGGTAGGATTTTTCCAAACTTAGGCGAGTGCTTGACTGCCGTTAAGCCTCTTAGTGAGAGAACTTAGGCGAGTGCTCGACTGCAGCTAAGCCCCTGAGTGGGAGGACTGCTCTCCACTCGGTAGGATTTTTTAAACTTAGGCGAGTGCTGGACTACCGTTAAGCCTCTTAGTGAGAGAGCTTAGTCGAGTGCTGGACTGCAGCTAAGCCCCCGAGTGGGAGGATTGCTCTTCACTCGTTAGGATTTTTTCAAACTTAGGCGGAACAGATTCGCGACTAAGCCCACCCACTGGGGGATTTCAGGAGTAAATCAGAAAAACACAATCGAATGAGAGAACCGTAAGCTCTTGTCTTTGATAAACGAATTACAACAGGTGTTGCTTATTACATTTTATTCGAACGAGTGTTTAAGTGTAAAAGGGGCGGAGCAGCTCCACGTTCCAAGCCCGTGGCTCGTCTTTCTGATGCTCGATACTGTAAAGATGCTATGCTCCATTGTGGAGAACTTTGGTGACGATGAAGGGGCCTTCCCAAGATGAAGCGAGCTTGTGTGGTTTCTGCTGATCCACTCGAAGAACCAAGTCTCCTTCTTGAAAGGCCCGACCCCTCACATTCCTGGCGTGGAATCGACGCAAATCTTGCTGATAAATGGTCGAGTGGATCAAGGCCATCTCTCTTTCCTCCTCTAAGAGATCGACTGAATCTTGCCGGGCCTGCTGTGCTTCTACTTCGGAGAAGAGTTCAACTCGGGGTGCGTTGTGGAGCAAATCACTTGGCAGAACAGCTTCGGCTCCATAGACTAAGAAGAAAGGAGTTCTTCCAGTCGACCGATTAGGAGTTGTCCTTAAACCCCACAGAACTGACGGAAGTTCATCAACCCAAGAACATGCTGTGTGTTTGAGATAACGCATCAGTCGGGGCTTCAGTCCTTTGAGAATTAGGCCATTGGCTCTTTCTGCTTGTCCGTTCGACTGCGGGTGAGCAACAGAAGCATAGTCGACTTGAGTGCCCTGAGAGGCGCAGAAAATTCTGAACTCATCGGAATCGAAGTTCGATCCGTTGTCCGTGATGATGCTGTGTGGGACACCATATCTAAACGTCAATTCTCTGATAAAACTAACAGCGGTGCTAGTGTCAAGGTTCTTGATGGGTTTGGCTTCGATCCATTTGGTAAACTTGTCGACTGCAACGAGCACGTGAGTGAAGCCGCTTCTGCCGGTCCTCAGTGGTCCAACCATATCCAGTCCCCAAATAGCGAAGGGCCAGACGAGGGGAATGGTCTTCAGGGCTGATGCTGGCTTGTGAGACATATCGGAGTAAAATTGGCAGCCTTCACATCTGTCGACTATATCTTTCGCCATCTCATTTGCTCGTGGCCAATAGAATCCAGCTCGGTATGCTTTAGCCACGATGGCCCGAGAGGACGCATGGTGGCCACAGGTCCTCGAGTGGATGTCATTGAGGATAATTCGACCTTCTTCTGGTGTTATGCACTTCTGACCGACTCCAGTCACACTTTCTCTGAATAGCTGCCCTCTTATCACAGTAAAAGCTTTAGATCGGCGGACGATCTGTCGAGCTTCTTCTTCATGCTCTGGGAGCTCTTTCCTGAGGATGTACGCAATGTAGGGCACCGTCCAATTGGGGGTAATGGCCAGAACCTCCATGATTAGGTCGACCACAGCTGGGACCTCGACTTCAGTCGGATCCGTGGCGCTCTTGGGTTGTGGGGGCTCTTCAGTGAAAGGGTCTTCCTGAACTGTCGGCGTGTGAATATGCTCCAAGAACACATTGCTGGGAATGGCTTCTCTCTTGGAACCTATCTTTGCCAATTCATCAGCTGCTTGATTTTTCAATCGGGGGATGTGGTGGAGTTCTAACCCCTCGAACTTCTTCTCAAGCTTTCTCACCGCGTTGCAGTAACCAGTCATGGCTGGGCTTCTGACGTCCCACTCCTTCATCACTTGATTAACTACCAAATCTGAGTCGCTGTAGACCATGAGGCGACGGACGTCGAGTGAGATGGCCATGCGCAACCCATACAGGAGTGCTTCGTATTCTGCTTCATTGTTGGAGGAATCAAAGTGAATCTGGAGGACATATCTGAGCTTGTCTCCTCGGGGGGATACCAGAACTACTCCAGCACCAGAACCGCTCAACATCTTGGATCCGTCAAAGAACATGGTCCAGTGCTCAGAGAGAACTTGAGTCGGCAGTTGCTGTTCAATCCACTCGGTGAGGAAATCTGCTATTGCTTGGGACTTGATAGGTTTCTTTGCCTCAAATTGATATCCAAGGGAAGGAGTTCAATCGCCCATTTTTCCACTCGACCAGTTGCATCCCTGTTGTGCAGAATCTCTGACAATGGAGCATCATTGACGACTGTAACAGAGTGATCTGAGAAGTAGTGTGCAACCTTCTTCGTGGTCATGTAAATTCCATAGACAAGCTTCTGATAGTGAGGATATCTCTGCTTCGACGGGGTCAGGACTTCAGAAATATAATAAACTGGGCGTTGAACTTTGTACGCTTTTCCTTCTTCTTCCCGCTCGACCGTAAGTACTGTACTGACGACTTGTCCAGTGGCTACTATATAAAGCAAAAGAGGCTCTTTGCTGATTGGAGCAGCAAGCACCGACTGGGTGGAAAGCAGGGCTTTTAGCTCTGCAAATGTTGTATCAGCTTCTGGAGTCCATTGGAACGTATCTGATTCCTTCATCAGTCAGTAAAGAGGCAGCACCTTTTCACCGAGGCAAGAAATGAATAGACTTAGGGCGGCCAAGCAACCAGTAAGCTTCTGGACATCATGCACACGCATAGGGGGTTTCATTCGGAGTATAGCGCCTACTTTCTCTAGGTTAGCATCGATTCCTCATTCGGAAAGAAGAAAACCGAGTAACTTTCCGCCCGGAACTCCAAACATACACTTTGCTGGATTGAGCTTGATATCATACCTTCTGAGGTTGGCAAAGGTTTCAGCGAGGTCGGTCAGCAGGTCGGAACATTTACGTGACTTGACCACAATGTCATCCATGTATGCTTCCACATTCCGACTGATCTGAGTGAGCAGGCACTTCTGAATCATTCACATAAATGTGGCTCCGGCGTTCTTCAAGCCGAATGGCATTGTGACATAACAGAAGCACCCGAACGGGGTGATAAAAGCTGTCTTTATTTCGTCGGGTCCGTACAGACGGATCTGGTGGTACCCGGAGTAGGCATCCAAAAAGGACAAGCGCTCGCACCCAGCAGTCGAGTCGACTATCTGATCGATGCGAGGGAGAGGGAAGTGATCTTTCGGGCAGGCCCAATTGATATGCTTGAAATTGATGGACATGCGGAGTGAGTCATCTTTCTTTGGGACCATGGCAACATTGGCTAACCACTCGGAGTGGTACATCTCTCGGATAAACTCAGCTGCGAAAAGCCGAGCCACCTCTTCGCCGATTGCTTTTCTTTTCTGCACGGTGGACCATCGAAGATGCTCTTTGACTAGTTTCACTTTCGGGTCGACTCGCAAACGATGCTCAGCCAGTCCCCTGGGAACACCTGGCATGTCAAAAGGCTTCCATGCAAAGATGTCCCAGTTCTCACGGAGGAACTGGATGAGCGCTTCTTCCTATTTGGAGTCGAGTGTGGTCGAAATGTGGGTCAGAGCTGCATTGGGGTCCGTCGGGTGAATGTGAACAAACTTCGTCTCACCAGACGACTGGAATGCTGAATCCATGGCTGGCTTCTTGGCTCGTAACAAGTCACTTGGGTCTGCATTTTTCTGCTATTCTTGCAATTCTGCCACGGCCATCTGGGCATCGGCGATATTTGAGCCCTTCTGAAAACACTCTTCCACCTTTTTCCGATTACCAGAGACAATGATCACTCCTCTAGGACCAGGCATCTTCAGTTTGAGGTACCCGTAACAAGGTCGAGCCATGAATCGTGCATAAGATGGCCTCCCCAAAATTGCATGATATGCACTATGAAAATCCACGACTTTGAACGTCAACTTTTCTTTACGGTAATTTTTGGCATCACCAAAAACCACGTCGAGTGCAATCTGACCGAGGGATGCAACCTTCTTGCCTGGGATGACCCCATGGAAACTCATATGGCTTTCACTGAGTCTGGACAACGAAATGCCCATTCCTTTCAACGTTTCTGTGTACAGAATGTTCAGGCCACTGCCACCGTCCATCAGGACCTTTGTCAGTCGAGTGCCTTCGACCACCGGGTCGACCACCAGCGCTTGCCTCCTAGGGGTGGCGATGTGCGCTGGGTGATCAGACTGGTCGAACGTAATGGCAGTCTGCGACCATTTCAAGTAATTGGGTGCCGCCGGAGCGACCATGTTCACTTCTCTGTTGATGACTTTCAATCGACTCTTGCTTTCAACATCAGCAGAAATAATCAGAGTGGAATTCACGTGAGGATAACCATCATCATCTTCCCCTTCACTCTTAGCCTTGTCTGCCTCCTTCTCCGTTTCCTTGGGTTGTTTCTCTCGGAACTGCTGGATCAGGAGTCGACATTGTCGAGTGGTATGCTTCGGGTAAATGAAATTACCTTCTTCGTATTTTTTGGTGTGGATATGGCATGGCAGATCCAACACGTCATTTCCATCTTGATCTTTTACTTTCTTGGGGTTCCACGGCCCTTTGGGCTTCCCCTTGAACTTTCCTTGAACAACAACCAAGGCCTCACCCAGAGTAGCTGGTTCGGCCTTGCATTTTTGTTTCCGACTGGAGTTTACTCCTCCGACATCGTGGGCGACTGCTTTGTGCTTGCCGCTCCGCAGTCGCTCCTCCTCTTCACCATTGGCATACTTGGTGGCGATTTCCATCATCCGAGTCAAAGTCATGTTTCCTGTCGGACCGAATTTCAGATTCAACTCCCGGTACCTGACGCCTTCCTTGAAAGCACAAATTGCCTGATGATCAGACACATCTTCCACCGTGTGGTGCAGGGTGATCCACCTCTGGATATAATCTCTCAAAGTTTCATTCGGTTTCTGGACGCAACACTGTAATTCTGTCAAACCTGCTGGCCGCTTGCAAGTACCCTCAAACGTTCTGACAAACACTCGGGCGAGATCTTCCCAAGTATAGATGCTGCCAGGCGCCAACTGATTCACCCATGCCCTAGCTGAGCCCTCCAACATCAGAGGGAGGTGTTTCATGGCCACCTCATCATTGTCGCCACCAATCTGGACAGCCACTCGGTAGTCTTCGAGCCAGGTGTCAGGCTTGGACTCTCCCGTGAACTTACTGACTCCAGTCGCGAACCTGAAGTTGGGGGGGAATCACTGCAGCTCTGATAGCTCTGCTGAAGCACTCTGGGCCAGAGACATGCACCCTGTTGCTGGTTTGCAGGCCTCTGTCATGGCCATCTCGGTGAGCTCTATTTCTGTCGACCAAGCCTTGTACGAGAATGGATCTCGCATCAAAGCCTGGCTCCCTAGGGTCGACTGGAATACCTGTTCCGACGTTGTTAGGGCGCCTGTCTTCATGTGGCTGCGGCATGTACGACCCACTCCTTGGAGGAGGCATGGGCACTCGACGGCGACCATCACGATCGGCTCGACGATCATACTGCTCCTGGTTTCTGTACTGATCACGCCGCTCTCCACATCCCTCACGCCTCGGGGGCGATCTCGGGCTATGGGCCGACTGGACCGTATCTGCAACCACAGATCTGCTATGGATCCTATCCCGCGACTGAGACACGACCGTATTCTGCTCTCCTGCTGCCCGGAGCAAGGCCCTGATCTGCACCAGACCTCGGCCAGCTTCTGACTGGGAAGGTTGAATCGACTCTGCTATCCGGGCCGCAGCTGCTAGGTTTTGGATCGGTGTCCAGTATACCTGAGCCGGAGGCGGAAAAATTTGGCGCCGGATGGACTCAGGAGCACGTTGACGAGCGCGATTGTCGAGTGCGCGCTGTAGGTTCTCCAGCCGAGTGCGCTCAGCCAGATTGGCCAAGCAAGCCTGTTCCAAGGCTTGGGCCTCGGGCGTTTCTCCAACTATAGAGTATGCAGGGCATCCATGTTTAGGTGACGAAGTTCTTCTCTCTGCTGCGAGGAGAGAGGCTCAGGGCGGTACTCCTCATGAACGCGCGATAGATCGCCGTTCCCGTCACCTCCGACTTCACGATCGAAGCCAGGAGGACCGTGTGGTCCATTGACCATCAGAACTTCCGCTACCGAGTCATTGCTGCCGCACTCGGATGCGGTCTCTACGGAGCCAGTCGACAGATCGAACATGCCGTAGAGAGACTCGCCGGGCTCGAGCGCCACGACTTGAGGGGTGGCCGACTGGCGGGCCACCGCATGCTTCACCCACCGTTGAATCCTCGACCGGCCGGTGCGCTTGCTCCGGCGGGTCGCAGGGAGGGGGAAACCGTTGGAGTCGACTGGTACTGGGTCGACGGTTGCCGCAGGAGGACGCTGCGGACGCACACGTGAAAGTGCGTCGCCCCGCGGGCGGGGAGCGTGTCGACGTCGAGTGGTGCCTCCTGAAGCCAAGCGGAGTCGTCGGCGACAAACACGAGCGCGCTGAGACGGATCTCGCCGCCCTCAGCCAAACCTCCGCCTGGAAACATGGTGATGGGGATCGGAAAAATTGCAACTTCTCCACTAAGTCGCTAAGACACCTGCCCCACGGTGGGCGCCAACTATCGTGGATCTAAGACTGACAGTAGAATGGGGGGGGGGTAGGTATGACGAGGCAAGATCCTAGCTATGGAGTAGTTGTACACACGAGTTTTACGAGTTCAGGCCCTTCTCGGAGGAAGTAACAGCCCTACGTCTCGGTGCCCTGAGGCGGTCGACTGGATTATATGGGTGTGTGTGTTTACAAAAGTGCGAACCCTTGTCCCAAAGGAGGGGGCTGGCTTATATAGAGTGCGCCAGGACCCCAGCTCCCCTCTGTTACACAGGGTTCAATGTTCATAAAGGTGGGGCGTTACTGGTAACATCTACAATAAAGTGTTATAAATGCCCACAATGCTATGGTTTAAGTCACGACCGTTGCAGAGTGGAGGGCTTCTCGTCTTCTGGTGGTCGAGTGTCTTCAAGGTGGTCGAGTGAGCACATCTTCATGGTCGAGTGGATGATGTTTTCTCTTAGACTGCTTCTGATTCTTTGTAAAGATGTCCTCGGGGAGGGTATGCTGGACAGGTCCATGACCCTACCCTAGGTACATAGCTTCATCAATCAATACTGCTTTGTTGAATCTTGGTATGAAAGATCAATTCGCCAGCCTTCCTAGTGAAGATGCGGCTACTCATCTGAATAGCTTCGTTGATTTATGTGATATGCAAAAGAAAAAAGATGTCGATAATGATGTCGTTAAATTGAAGCTATTTCCTTTTTCGCTTAAAGATCGTGCTAAAGCTTGGTTTTCGTCTTTGCCTAAAATAGTATTGATTCTTGGAACAAGTGCAAAGATGCTTTTATCTCTAAGTATTTTCCTCCCGCTAAGATCATCTCTCTTAGAAACGATATTATGAATTTTAAGCAACTTGATCATGAACATGTTGCACAAGCTTGGGAGAGAATGAAATTAATGATACGTAATTGCCCTACTCATGGTTTGAACTTGTGGATGATTATACAAAAATTTTATGCCAAATTGAATTTTGCTTCTAGAAATCTTTTAGATTCGGCCGCGGGAGGCACTTTTATGGAAATCACTTTAGGAGATGCTACTAAACTCCTAGATAATATTATGGTTAATTATTCTCAATGGCATACTGAAATATCTTCTCATAAAAAGTGCATGCGATAGAAGAAATCAATGTTTTGAGTGGAAAGATGGATGAACTTATGAAATTATTTGCTACTAAGAGTGTTTCTTCTGATCCTAATGATATGCCTTTGTCCACTTTGATTGAGAATAACAATGAATCTATGGATGTGAATTTTGTTGGTAGGAATAATTTTGGTAACAACGCGTATAGAGGGAATTTTAATCCTAGGCCTTATCCTAGTAATCCTTCTAATAATTATGGAAATTCCTACAACAACTCTTATGGAAGTTATAATAAGATGCCCTCTGAATTTGAGAATAGTGTTAAGGAGTTCATGAATTCACAAAAGAATTTTAATGCTTTGCTTGAAGAGAAATTGCTTAAAGTTGATGATTTGGCTAGGTACGTTGATAGAATTTCTCTTGAGGTTGATTCTTTAAAGCTTAGATCTATTCCTCCTAAGCATGATATCAATGAGTCTCTCAAAGCCATGAGAATTTCCATTGATGAGTGCAAGGAAAGAACCGCTAGGATGCGTGCTACAAAAGATGCCTTTATTAAAGCGTGTTCTTTGAATTCCTATGAAAATCAAGATGAAGATCTAAAAGTTATTGATGTGTCCCCTATTAAATCTTTGTTTTGCAATATGAATCTTGATGAAACTTAATATGATCTTACCTTACCTAGAAGGCGTTCTAAAAATTCGGAGTATTTAGATCTTTATGATGAAATTGATGAAAGTGGGATTGAAAGAAATAAAAATCTAGATGTTGCTAAACCCACTATATTGGATTTCAAGGAATTTAATTATGAAAGTTGCTCTTTGATTGATTGTATTTCCTTGTTGCAATCCGTGCTAAATTCTCCGCATGCTTATAGTCAAAAGAAAGCCTTTACCGAACATATTGTTGATGCCTTGATGCAATCTTATGAAGAAAAACTTGAGTTGAAAGTTTCTATCCCTAGGAAACTCTATGATGAGTCGGAACCAACTATTAAAATTAAAATTAAAGATCATGAGTTTTATGCTTTGTGTGATTTGGGTGCTAGTGTCTCCACTATTCCCAAAACTTTGTGTGGTTTGCTAGATTTCCGCGATTTTGATGATTGCTCTCTAAACTTGCATCTTGCGGATTCTACTATTAAGAAACCTATGGGAAGGATTAATGATGTTCTTATTGTTGCAAATAGGAATTATGTGCTTGTAGATTTCATTGTTCTTGATATAGATTGCAATCCTTCTTGCCCTATTATTCTTGGTAGACCTTTCCTTAGAACGGTTGGTGCGATTATTGATATGAAGGAAGGGAATATTAGATTGCAATTTCCATTAAAAGGGCATGAAACACTTTCCAAGAAAGAAAATAAAATTGCCATATGAAACTATCATGAGAGCCGCTTATGGATTGCCTTCCAAAGATGGCAATACCTAGATCTATCCTCGCTTTTATGCCTAGCTAGGGGTGTTAAACGATAGCGCTTGTTGGGAGGCAACCCAATTTTATTTTTAGTTTTTTATGCTTTCCTTCTGTTAGGGAATGAATAACCCATCTACCTTCTGTTCGGATGTGGTTTTGTGTTTTAATTAGTGTTTGTGCCAAGCTAGATCTATTGGATCTTCTTGGATGATAGTTATTTGATCTTGTTGTAATTTCCAGAAACTTTGCGTTCAGTGCCTGAATTATTAAAAATCATCAGAACATGATAAAATACTGATTCCAATTGCTGATGATAAATAAACAAATTGTCTAGGTCGTCTATTCTGGTAGAATTTTTTGGGTTCCAGAAGTTTGTGTTAGTTACAGATTACTACAGACTGTTCTGTTTTTGACAGATTCTGTTTTTCGTGTGTTGTTTGCTTATTTTGATGAATCTATGGTTAGTAAAATATGTTATGATACATAGAGAAGTTGGAATACAGTAGATTTAACACCAATATAAATAAAGAATGAGTTCTTTACAGTACTTTGAAGTGGTCTTTTTTTCTTTCTCTAATGGAGCTCATGAGATTTCTATTGAGTTTTGTGTTGTGAAGTTTTCAAGTTTTGGGTGAATTCTTTTGATGGATTATGGAACAAGGAGTGGCAAGAGCCTAAGATTGGGGATGCCCATGGAAACCCCAAGATAATCCAAGGACACCAAAAAGTCAAAGCTTGGGGATGCCCCGGAAGGCATCCCCTCTTTCGTCCACTTCCATCGGTAATTTACTTGGAGCTATATTTTTATTCACCAACATGATATGTGTTTTGCTTGGAGCGTCTTGTATTATTTGTGTATTTGTTTGTTAGTGTGCCACAATCATCCTTGCTGTACACACCTTTTGAGAGAGCCATACATGAATTGGAATTTGATAGAATACTCTATGTGCTTCACTTATATCTTTTGAGCTATGTAGTTTTGCTCTATGTGCTTCACTTATATCTTTTGAGCATTATAATTTTGCCCTATGTGCTTCACTTAGATCTTTTAGAGCACGGTGGTGGTTTGTTTTAAAGAAACTATTCATCTCTCATGCTTCACTTAAATTATTTTGAGAGTCTTAATAGCATGGTAATTTGCCTAATAATAATATGCTTGGTATTCAAGATTTGTGAAACTTTCTTTTGAGTGCGTTGAAAAGTAAGAGAAGATTGAAGCATGATAATTGTTTTGAGATATGGAGGTGATAATATTAGAGTCATGCTAGTTTAGTAGTTGTGAATTTAAAGAATACTTGTGTTGAAGTTTGTGATTCCCGTAGCATGCACGTATGGTGAACCGTTATGTGATGAAGTCGGAGCATGATTTATTTATTGATTGTCTTCCTTAAGAGTGGCGGTCGGGGACGAGTGATGGTCTTTTCCTACCAATCTATCCCCCTAGGAGCATGCGCGTAATACTTTGCTTTGATAACTTCTAGATTTTTGCAATAAGTATATGAGTTCTTTATGACTAATGTTGAGTCCATGGATTATACGCACTTTTTCCCATCCTTCCATCATTGCTAGCCTCTCTAATACCGCGCACCTTTCGCCGGTATCATACACCCACCATATACCTTCCTCAAAACATCCACCATACCTACCTATCATGGCATTTCCATAGCCATTCCGAGATATATTGCCATGCAACTTTCCACCGTTCCGTTTATTATGATACACTCCATCATTGTCATATTGCTGGCATGATCCTGTAGTTGACATCGTATTTGTGGCAAAGCCACTGTTGATTATTCTTTCATACATGTCACTCTTGATTCATTGCATATCCCGGTACACCGCCGGAGGCATTCAAATAGAGTCATATTTGTTCTATGTATTGAGTTGTAAGAAAAATAAAAGTGTGATGATCATCATTCTAGAGCATTGTCCCAAGTGAGGAAAGGATGATGGAGACTATGATTCCCCCATAAGTCGGGATGAGACTCCGGACGAGAAAAAAGAAGAAAAGAGGCCATAAAAAAAGAAAAAGAAAAGGCCCAAATAAAAAAATGATGAGAGAAAAAGAGAGAAGGGACAATGTTACTATCCTTTTACCACACTTGTGCTTCAAAGTAGCACCATGATCTTCTTGATAGAGAGTCTCTCGTTATGTCACTTTCATATACTAGTGGGAATTTTTCATTATAGAACTTGGCTTGTATATTACAATGATGTGCTTCCTCAAATTGCCCTAGGTCTTCGTGAGCAAGCGAGTTGGATGCACACCCACTTAGTTTCTTTTGATGAGCTTTCATATACTTATAGCTCTAGTGCATCCGTTTCATGGCAATCCCTACTCACTCACATTGATATCTATTGATGGGCATCTCCATAGCCCGGATATACGCCTAGTTGATGTGCGACTATCTTCCCCTCTTTTTTGTCTTCTCCACAACCACCATTCTATTCCACCTATAAGTGCTATATCCATGGCTCACGCTCATGTATTGCGTGAAGATTGAAAAAGTTTTGAAAAAGTTAGAGTATGAAACAATTGCTTGGCTTGTCATCGGGGTTGTGCATGATTTAAATACTTTGTGTGGTGAAGATAGAGCATAGCTAGACTATATGATTTTGTAGGGATAACTTTCTTTGGCCATGTTATTTTGAGAAGACATAATTGCTTTATTAGTATTCTTGAAGTGTTATTATTCTTTATGTCAATATGAACTTTTGTCTTGAATCTTTCTAATCTGAATATCCATACCACAATTAAGAAGTTTTGCATTGAAATTATACCAAGTAGCACTCCGCATCAAAAATTCTCTTTTTATCATTTACCTACTCGAGGACGAGCAGGAATTAAGCTTGGGGATGCCTGATACGTCTCCAACGTATCTATAATTTTTGATTGCTCCATGCTATATTATCTACTGTTTTGGACTATATTGGGCTTTATTTTCCACTTTTATATTATTTTTGGGACTAACCTATTAACCGGAGGCCCATCCCAGAATTGCTCTTTTTTGCCTATTTCAGTGTTTTGAAGAAACAGAATATCAAACGGAGTCCAAACAGAAAAATCCTTTTTGGAACGTGATTTTCTCACTGGATAAGACCCAGGAGACTTGGACCCTACGCCAAGGCATCGACGAGGCGGTCATGAGGGTGCGGGGCGCCCCCCTAGGGCGCACCCCCTACCTCGTGGGCCCCTCGAAGCTCCACCGACGTACTTCTTCCTCCTATATATATCCACGTACCACCAAACGATCAGAACAGGAGCCAAAAACCTAATTCCACCGCCGCAACTTTCTGTATCCATGAGATCCCATCTTGGGGCCTGTTCCGGAGCTCCGCCGAAGAGGGCCGTCATCACGGAGGGCTTCTACATCATCATAGCCTCTCCGATGAAGTGTGAGTAGTTTACCTCAGACCTTCGGGTTCATAGTTATTAGCTAGATGGCTTCTTCTCTATTTTTGTATCTCAATACAATGTTCTCCCCCTCTCTTGTGGAGATCTATTCGATGTAATCTTCTTCTTTTTGCGGTGTGTGTGTTGAGACCGATGAATTGTGGGTTTATGATAAAGTCTATCTATGAATAATATTTGAATCTTTTCTGAATTCTTTTATGTATGATTGGTTATCTTTGCAAGTCTCTTCGAATTATCTGTTTGGATTGGCCAACTAGATTGGTAGTTCCCATGGGAGAAGTGTTTAGCTTTGGGTTCGATCTTGCAGTGTTCTTTCCCAGTGAAAGAAGGGGCAGCAAGACACGTATTGTATCGTTGCCATCGAGGATAACAAGATGGGGTTTATTTCATATTGCATGAATTTATCTCTCTACATCATGTCATCTTGCTTAAAGCGTTACTCTGTTATTAACTTAATACTCTAGATGCATGCTGGATAGCGGTCGATGAGTGGAATAATAGTAGTAGATGCAGAATCGTTTCGATCTACTTGTCACGGACGTGATGCCTATATACATGATCATGCCTAGATATTCTCATAACTATGCTCAATTCTGTTAATTGCTCAACAGTAATTTGTTCACCCACCGTAGAATACTTATGCTCTTGATAGAAGCCACTAGTGAAACCTATGGCCCCCGGGTCTATTCTCATCATATCAATCTCCATCACTTTAATCTTGCTTTGCTTTTTTACTTTGTCTTTTACTTTTTCACTTTGCATCTTTATAACAAAAATACCAAAAATATTATCTATCGGATCTCACTTTCGTAAGTGACCGTGAAGGGATTGACAATCCCTAATCGCGTTGGTTGCGTTGAGCTCTTTGTGTTGTGTAGGTACGAGGGACTTGCATGTGGCCTCCTACTAGATTGATACCTTGGTTCTCAAAAACTGAGGGAAATACTTACGCTACTCTATTGCATCATCCTTTCCTCTTCGGGGAAAACCAACGCAAGCTCAAGAGGTAGCAGGCACCTCCAAGTTCAGCACATGTTCAGCCCGATGAGGTCCCTCGAACTCCGATCCAGCCGAGTGTTGAGGGAGAGTTTCGTCCGCACGACGGTGTGGTGACGATGTTGATGTTCTACCGACGCAGGGCTTCGCCTAAGCACCGCTACAGTATTATCGAGGTGGACTATGGTGGAGGGGGGTAGCGCACACGGCTAAGAGATCAATGATCAATTATTGTGTCTCTGGGGTGCCCCCTGCCCCCATATATAAAGGAGCAAGGGGGAGGCCGGCCGGCCCTCTATGGCGCGCCCCCAAGAGGGGAATCCTACTAGGACTCCAAGTCCTAGTAGGTTTCCACCAAAAGGGAGAGAGGGAGAAGGAAGGAGAGGGAGAGGGAGAAGGAAAGGGGGGCGCCGCCCCCCCCCCTCTCCTAGTCCAATTCAGACCAGAGGAGGAGGGGCGTGCGGCCTACCCTAGGCCGCCCCTCTCTCTCTCTCCACTAAGGCCCATCGAGGCCCATTAGTTCCCCCGGGGGTTCCGATAACCCTCCGGCACTTCGGTTTCATCTGAAACTTCTCCGGAACACTTCCGATGTCCGAATATAGTCATCAAATATATCAATCTTCATGTCTCGGCCATTTCGAGACTCCTCGTCATGTGCGTATCACATCTGGGACTCCGAACAACCTTCAGTACATCAAAACACATAAACTCATAATAAAACTGTCATCGTAACGTTAAGCGTGCGGACCCTACGGGTTCGAGAACTATGTAGACATGACCGAGACACGTCTCCGGTCAATAACCAATAGCGGAACCTGGATGCTCATATTGGCTCCCACATATTCTACGAAGATCTTTATCGGTCAGACCGCATAACAACATACGTTGTTCCCTTTGTCATTAGTATGTTACTTACCCGAGATTCGATCGCCGGTATCTCAATACCTAGTTCAATCTCGTTACCGGCAAGTCTCTTTAATTGTTCCGTAATACATCATCTCGCAACTAACTCATTAGTTGCAATGCTTGCAAGGCTTAAGTGATGTGCATTACCGAGAGGGCCCAGAGATACCTCTCCGACAATCGGAGTGACAAATCCTAATCTTGAAATACGCCAACCCAACAAGTACCTTCGGAGACACCTGTAGAGCACCTTTATAATCACCCAGTTACGTTGTGACATTTGGTAGAACACAAAGTGTTCCTCCGATAAACGGGAGTTGCATAATCTCATAGTCATAGGAACATGTATAAGTCATGAAGAAAGCAATAGCAACATACTAAATGATCGTGTGCTAAGCTAATGGAATGGGTCATGTCAGTCACATCATTCTCCTAATGATGTGATCCCATTAATCAAATGACAACCCATGTCAATGGCTAGGAAACTTAACCATCTTTGATCAACGAGCTAGTCTAGTAGAGGCATACTAGTGACACTCTGTTTGTCTATGTATTCACACATGTATTATGTTTCCGGTTAATACAATTCTAGCATGAATAATAAACATTTATCATGATATAAGGAAATAAATAATAACTTTATTATTGCCTCTAGGGCATATTTCCTTCACGTGCTTCATGTGTGGAGAGAAATGGAGCTGAGACCACCAGTGTAAACAAACCGTGTAACTTCATGTGGTACAAGAAATAGTGGAATTTTTTCAATGCACATCTTCAGAAGAGTTACTTACAAATGAGGATGAGGAAGTCAACCTCATGGCCATGTCAGAAGCAGCTGAAGGAAAATCAGCTCACAGTAAGGCTTTCTAGTTGATTGTTCTCCTTCATGGACAACAGAAGACCTTTTTGGTGGATTCTGGTAGTACCCACTCATTTGTGGACACCAATTCTGCGGCTACAATGACAGGAGTGCAGAAATGTTCAACAATGAAAGTCAAGGTGGCTAATGGAGGGATTATGAGCTCCTCCAGTTTTGTGCCAAAGTGCCAATGGTCAGTACAAGGAGTCCAATTCGAGCATGATCTTAGAATATTGCCTCTCAGCTGCTATGATGGAATTCTGGGTATGGATTGGTTAGCAAAACATAGTCCAATGACTGTAGATTGGGAACAACAATGGATGTCCTTCCCTCTTCAAGGAAAGTCAGTAACAATTCAAGGAGCAACACCTGTGAAGTTTGCATACACTATCATAGAACTGTCTGTGGTTACCGATGAAAATGCACAAACTGTTCTACCGGAAATTCAGGAACTACTGGAAGAGTACAAGGATGTTTTTGCCGTCCCAACCAGTTTACCACCAGAGAGAGCTTGTGATCACTATATTCCTCTTATTCCTGGTGCCAGGCCTTTTTCTCATAGACCATACAGACTAGCCCCAGAACTGAAGGATGAAGTGGAAAGACAAATTCAAGAAATGTTGGATTCTGGTGTTATCAGAAGGAGTAATAGTCCTTTTTCTTCTCCCATCCTCTTGGTCAAAAAGAAGGACCACACCTGGAGATTGGTGGTGGACTACAGACACCTGAATGCTCTTACAATCAAGGGAAATTACCCTATGCCTGTCATATATGAGCTTCTTGATCAGTTGCATGGTGCACAATGGTTTACAAAGTTTGATCTCAGGGCTGGTTACCGCCAAATAAGACTAGCTCCTGGAGAAGAATACAAGACAGCTTTTCAAACCCATCATGGGCATTTTGAGTTTCTGGTTGTGGGATTTGGCCTGACAAGAGCACCTAATACTTTCCAAGGGGCCATAAATATATCATTATCAGAGGAGCCTGATGAAGAAATATGCCCTAGAGGCAATAATAAAGTTGTTATTTATATTTCCTTATATCATGATAAATGTTTATTATTCATGCTAGAATTGTATTAACCGGAAACTTAGTACATGTGTGAATACATAGACAAACAGAGTGTCACTAGTATGCCTCTACTTGACTAGCTCATTGAATCAAAGATGGTTAAGTTTCCTAGCCGTAGACATGAGTTATCATTTGATTAACGGGATCACATCATTAGAGAATGATGTGATTGACTTGACCCATTCCGTTAGCTTAGCACTTGATCGTTTTAGTATATTGCTATTGCTTTCTTCATGACTTATACATGTTCCTATAACTATGAGATTATGCAACTCCTGAATACCAAAGGAACACTTTGTGTGCTACCAAACGTCACAACATAACTGGGTGATTATAAAGGTGCTCTATAGGTGTCTCCGATGGTACTTGTTGAGTTGGCATAGATCGAGATTAGGATTTGTCACTCGGATTGTCGGAAAGGTATCTCTGGGCCCTCTCGGTAATGCACATCACTATAAGCCTTGCACGCAATGTGACTAATGAGTTAGTTGCGGGATGATGCATTACAGAATGAGTAAAGAGACTTGCCGGTAACGATATTGAACTAGGTATTGAGATACCGATGATCTAATCTCGGGCAAGTAACATACCCATGACAAAGGGAACAACGTATGTTGTTATGCGGTTTGACCGATAAAGATATTCGTAGAATATGTGGGAGCTAATATGAACATCCAGGTTCCGTTATTGGTTATTGATCGGAGACGTGTCTCGGTCATGTCTACATAGTTCTCGAACCCGTAGGGTCCGCACGCTTAACGTTTGGTGACGATTGGTATTATGAGTTTATGTGTTTTGATGTACCAAAGATAGTTCAGAGTCCCGGATGTGATCACGGACATGATGAGGAGTCTTGAAATGGTCAAGACATAAAGATTAATATATTGGATGACTATATTCAGACACCGGATGAGTTCCGGGGGTCACCGGATAATTATCAGAGTGCCGGGGGGTTATCGGAAACCCGGGGGAACTATTGGGCCTACATGGGCCATAGGGAAGAGGGGAGGCAGCCCACAAGGGGCAGCCACGCCCCCTCCCTATAGGGAGTCCGAATAGGACTAGGGAGGGGGGTGCGCGCCCCCTTTCCTTCTCCTCTCCCTCTCCTTCCTCCCCCTCCCTCCTCCTAGTTGGACTAGGAAAGTGTGTGTGTGGGGGGTCCTACTCCTACTAGGAGGAGGAATCCTCCCCCTCCTTGGCACGCCCCAAGGGCTGGCCGGCCTCCCTCTTGCTCCTTTATATATGGGGACAGGGGGGCACCCTAGAACACACAAGTTGATCATTGATCTCTTAGCCGTGTGCGGTGCCCCCTGATACGTCTCCAACATGTCTATAATTTTTGATTGCTCCATGCTATATTATCTTCTGTTTTGGACATTACTAGGCTTTATTATACACTTTTATATTATTTTTTGGGACTAACCTATTAACCGGAGGCCCAGCCCAGAATTGCTGTTTTGCCTATTTCAGAGTCTCGCAGAAAAAGAATATCAAACAGAGTCCAAATTGAATGAAACCTTCGGGAACGTGATTTTCGGAACGAACAAGATCCAGAGGACTTGGACCCTACGTCGAGAAAGCCACCAGGAAGCCACAAGGTAGGGGGGCGTGCCTATCCCTCGTGGGCGCGCCCTCCACCCTCGTGGGCCCCATGTTGCTCCACCGACGTACTCCTTCCTCCTATATATACCGACGTACCCCCAAACGATCATATACAGAGCCAAAAACCTAATTCCACCGCCGCAACCTTCTGTACCTATGAGATCCCATCTTGGGGCCTATTCCGGAGCTCCGCCAGAGGGGGCATCGATCACGGAGGGCTTCTACATCAACACCATAGCCTGTCCGATGAAGTGTGAGTAGTTTACCTCAGACCTTCGGGTCCATAGTTATTACCTACATGGCTTCTTCTCTCTTTTTGTATCTCAATACAATGTTCTCCCCCTCTCTTGTGGAGATCTATTCAATGTAATCTTATTTTGCGGTGTGTTTGTTGAGACCGATGAATTGTGGGTTTATGATCAAGTTTATCTATGAACAATATTTGAATCTTCTGAATTCTTTTATGTATGATTGGTTATCTTTCAGTTTGGTTTGGCCTACTAGATTGATCTTTCTTGCAATGGGAGAAGTGCTAAGCTTTGGGTTCAATCTTTCGGTGTCCTTTCCCAATGACAGTAGGGGCAGCAAGGCACCTATTGTATTGCTGCCATCGAGGATAACAAGATGGGGTTTTTATCATATTGCATGAATTTATCCCTCTACATCATGTCATCTTGCTTAGAGCGTTACTCTGTTCTTATGAACTTAATACTCTAGATGCATGCTGGATAGCGGTCGATGTGTGGAGTAATAGTAGTAGATGCAGGCAGGAGTCGGTCTACTTGTCTCGGACGTGATGCCTATATACATGATCATACCTAGATATGCTCATAACTATGCTCAATTCTGTCAATTGCTCAACAGTAATTTGTTCACCCACCGTAAAATAATTATGCTCTTGAGAGAAGCCACTAGTGAAACCTATGGCCCCCGGGTCTATTTTCCATCATATTAATCTTCCAACACTTAGCTATTTCATTTACCGTTTTTATTTTGTTTACTTTACTCGCATCTTTATCACAAATATACCAAAAATATTATCCTATCATATCTATCAGATCTCACTATCATAAGTGACAATGTAGGGATTGACAACCCCTTATCGCGTTGGTTGCGAGGATTTATTTGTTTATATAGGTGCGAGGGACTTGCGTGTAGCCTCCTACTGGATTGATACCTTGGTTCTCAAAAAATGAGGGAAATACTTATGCTACTTTGCTGCATCACCCTTTCCTCTTCAAGGGAAAACCAACGCAGTGCTCAAGAGGTAGTAAGAAGGATTTCTGGCGCCGTTGCCGGGGAAGTCTATTCAAAAGTCAACATACCAAGTACCCATCACAAACCCTTATCTCCCGCATTACATTATTTTCCATTTGCCTCTCGTTTTCCTCTCCCCCACTTCACCATTGCCGTTTTATTCGCCCTCTCTTTTCCGTTTGCCTCTTTTTGCCCGTCTCTTGTTTGCTCGTGTGTTGGATTGCTTGTTTGTCACGATGGCTCAAGATAATACCAAATTATGTGACTTTACAAATACCAACAATAATGATTTCCTTATCACTCTGATTGCTCCTCCTACCGATACTGAATCTTGTGATATTAATGCTGCTTTGTTGAATCTTGTTATGAAATATCAATTCACCGGCCTTCCTAGTGAAGATGCCACTACTCATCTAAATAGATTTGTTGATTTGTGTGATATGCAAAAGAAGAAAGATGTTGACAATGATATTGTTAAATTGAAGCTATTTCCTTTTTCGCTTAGAGATCGTGCTAAAGCTTGGTTTTCGTCTTTGCCTAAAAATTGTATTGATTCTTGGAATAAGTGCAAAGATTCTTTTATCTCTAAGTATTTTCCTCCCGCTAAAATTATCTCTCTTAGAAACGATATTATGAATTTTAAGCAACTTGATCATGAACATGTTGCACAAGCTTGGGAGAGGATGAAATTAATGATACGTAATTGCCCTACGCATGGTTTAAATTTGTGGATGATTATACAAAAAAATTATGCCAGATTGAATTTTGCTTCTAGAAATCTTTTAGATTCGGCCGCGGGAGGCACTTCTATGGAAATCACTTTAGGAGAAGCTACTAAACTCATAGATAATATTATAGTTAATTATTCTCAATGGCCCACTGAAATATCTACTAATAAAAAAGTGCATGCGATAGAAGAAATTAATGTTTTGAGTGGAAAGATGGATGAACTTATGAAATTATTTGCTACTAAGAGTGTTTCTTATGATCCTAATGATATGCCTTTGTCTACTTTGATTGAGAATAATAATGAATCTATGGATGTGAATTTTGTTGGTAGGAATAATTTTGGTAACAACGCTTATATAGGAAACTTTAATCCTAGGCCTTATCCTAGCAATTACTCTAATAATTATGGTAATTCCTACAACAATTCTTATGGAAACTTTAATAAGATGCCCTCTGAATTTGAGACTAGTGTTAAGGAATTTATGAATTTGCAAAAGAATTTCAATGCCTTGCTTGAAGAAAAGTTGCTTAAATTTGATGAATTGGCTAGGAACGTTGATAGAATTTCTCTTGATGTTGATTCTTTGAAACTGAGATCTATTCCTCCTAAGCATGATATCAGTGAGTCTCTCAAAGCCATGAGAATTTCCATTGATGAGTGCAAAGAAAGAACCGCTAGGATGCGTGCTAAGAAAGATTGCTTTATGAAAGCGTGTTCTTCAAATTTCTATGAAAATAAAGATGAAGATCTAAAAGTTATTGATGTGTCCCCTATTAAATATTTGTTTTACAATATGAATCTTGATAATGATGGGACTGAATATGATCCACCTTTACCTAGAAGCCTCTTAGTGGGAGAGCTTAGGCGAGTGCTCGACTGCAGCTAAGCCCCTGAGTGGGAGGACTGCTCTCCACTCGGTAGGATTTTTTCAAACTTAGGCCAGTGCTGGACTGCCGTTAAGCCTCTTAGTGAGAGAGATTAGGCGAGTGCTCGACTGCAGCTAAGCCCCCGAGTGGGAGGACTGCTCTCCACTCGGTAGGAGTTTTTCAAACTTAGGCGAGTGCTGGACTGCCGTTAAGCCTCTTAGTGAGAGAGCTTAGGCGAGTGCTCGAGCGCGGCTAATCCCCTGAGTGGGAGGACTGCTCTCCACTCGGTAGGATTTTTTCAAACTTAGGCGAGTGCTGGACTGCCGTTAAGCCTCTTAGTGAGAGAACTTAGGCGAGTGCTCGACTTCAGCTAAGCCCCCGAGTGGGAGGACTGCTCTCCACTCGGTAGGATTTTTTCAAACTTAGGCGAGTGCTGGACTGCCGTTAAGCCTCTTAGTGAGAGAACTTAGGCGAGTGCTCGACTGCAGCTAAGCCCCCGAGTGGGAGGACTGCTCTCCACTCGGTAGGATTTTTTCAAACTTAGGCGAGTGCTGGACTGCCATTAAGCCTATTAATGAGAGAGCTTAGGCGAGTGCTCGACTGCAGCTAAGCCCCCGAGTGGGAGGATTGCTCTTCACCCGGTAGGATTTTTTCGAACTTAGGCGGAACAGATTCGCGACTAAGCCCACCCACTGGGGGATTTCAGGAGTAAATTAGAAAAACACAATCGCGTGAGAGAACCGTAAGCTCTTGTCTTTGATAAACGAATTACAAAAGGTGTTGCTTATTACATTTTATAAGAACGAGTGTTTAAGTGTAAAAGGGGCAGAGCAGCTCCAAGTTCCAAGCTCGTGGCTCGTCTTTCTGATGCTCGATACTGTAAAGATGGTATGCTCTATTGTGGAGAACTTTTGTGACGATGAAGGGGCCTTCCCAAGATGGAGCGAGCTTGTGTGGTTTCTGCTGATCCACTCGAAGAACCAAGTCTCCTTCTTGAAAGGCCCGACCCCTCACATTCCTGGCGTGGAATCGACGCAAATCTTGCTGATAAATGGTCGAGCGGATCAAGGCCATCTCTCTTTCCTCCTCTAATAGATCGACTGAATCTTGCCGGGCCTGCTGTGCTTCTGCTTCGGAGAAGAGTTCAACTCGGGGTGCGTTGTGGAGCAAGTCACTTGGCAGAACAGCTTCGGCTCCATAGACTAAGAAGAAAGGAGTTCTTCCAGTCGACCGATTAGGAGTTGTCCTTAAACCCCACAGAACTGACGGAAGTTCATCAACCCAAGAACATGCCGCGTGTTTGAGATAACGCATCAGTCGGGGCTTCAGTCCTTTGAGAATTAGGCCATTGGCTCTTTCTGCTTGTCCGTTCAACTGCGGGTGAGCAACAGAAGCATAGTCGACTCGAGTGCCCTGAGAGGCGCAGAAAATTCTGAACTCATCGGAATCGAAGTTCGATCCGTTGTCCATGATGATGCTGTGTGGGACTCCATATCTAAACGTCAATTCTCTGATAAAACTGACAGCGGTGCTAGCGTCAAGGTTCTTGATGTGTTTGGCTTCGATCCATTTGGTAAACTTGTTGACTGCAACGAGCACGTGAGTGAAGCCGCTTCTGCCGGTCCTCAGCGGTCCAACCATATCCAGTCCCCAAACAGCGAAGGGCCAGACGAGGGGAATGGTCTTCAGGGCTGATGCTGGCTTGTGAGACATATCAGAGTAAAATTGGCAGCCTTCACATCTGTCGACTATATCTTTCGGCATCTCATTTGCTCGTGGCCAATAGAATCCAGCTCGGTATGCTTTAGCCACGATGGCCCGAGAGGACGCATGGTGGCCACAGGTCCCCGAGTGGATGTCATTGAGATTCATTCAACCTTCTTCTGGTGTTATGCACTTCTGACCGACTCCAGTCACACTTTCTCTGAATAGCTGCCCTCTTATCACAGTAAAAGCTTTAGATCGGTGGATGATCTGTCGAGCTTCTTCTTCATGCTCTGGGAGCTCTTTCCTGAGGATGTATGCAATGTAGGGCACCGTCCAATTGGGGGTAATGGCCAGAACCTCCATGATTAGGTCGACCACAGCTAGGACCTCGACTTCAGTCGGATCCGTGGCGCTCTTGGGTTGTGGGGGATCTTCAGTGAAAGGGTCTTCCTGAACTGTCGGTGTGTGAATATGCTCCAAGAACACATTGCTGGGAATGGCTTCTCTCTTGGAACCTATCTTTGCCAATTCAGCAGCTGCTTGATTTTTCAATCGGGGGATGTGGTGGAGTTCTAACCCCTCAAACTTCTTCTCAAGCTTTCTCACCGCGTTGCAGTAACCAGTCATGGCTGGGCTTCTGACGTCCCACTCCTTCATCACTTGATTAACTACCAAATCTGAGTCGCCGTAGACCATGAGGCGACGGACGCCGAGTGAGATGGCCATGCGCAACCCATACAGGAGTGCTTCATATTCTGCTTCATTGTTGGAGGAATCAAAGTGAATCTGGAGGACATATCTGAGCTTGTCTCCTCGGGGGGATACCAGAACTACTCCAGCACCAGAACCGCTCAACATCTTGGATCCATCAAAGAACATGGTCCAGTGCTCAGAGAGAACTTGAGTCGGCAGTTGCTGTTCGATCCACTCAGCGAGGAAATCTGCTATTGCTTGGGACTTGATAGGTTTCTTTGCCTCAAACTTGATATCCAAGGGAAGGAGTTCAATCGCCCATTTTTTCACTCGACCAGTTGCATCCCTGTTGTGCAGAATCTCTGACAATGGAGAATCGCTGACGACTGTAACAGAGTGATCTGAGAAGTAGTGTGCAACCTTCTTCGTGGTCATGTAAATTCCATAGACAAGCTTTTGATAGTGAGGATATCTCTGCTTTGACGGGGTCAGGACTTCAGAAATATAATAAACTAGGCATTGAACTTTGTACGCTTTTCCTTCTTCTTCCCGCTTGACCGTCAGTACTGTACTGACGACTTGTCCAGTGGCTGCTATATAAAGCAAAAGAGGCTCTTTGCTGATTGGAGCAGCAAGCACCGGCTGGGTGGAAAGCAGGGCTTTTAGCTCTGCAAATGCTGTATCAGCTTCTGGAGTCCATTCGAACGTATCTGATTCCTTCATCAGTCGGTAAAGAGGCAGCACCTTTTCACCGAGGCAAGAAATGAATAGACTTAGGGCGGCCAAGCAACCAGTAAGCTTCTGGACATCATGCACACGCATAGGGCGTTTCATTCAGAGTATAGCGCCTACTTTCTCTAGGTTAGCATCGATTCCTCGTTCGGAAAGAAGAAAACCGAGTAACTTTCCGCCCGGAACTCCAAACGTACACTTTGCTGGATTGAGCTTAATATCATACCTTCTGAGGTTGGCAAAGGTTTCAGCGAGGTCGGTCAGCAGGTCGGAACCTTTACGTGACTTGACCACAATGTCATCCATGTATGCTTCCACATTCCGATTGATCTGAGTGAGCAGGCACTTCTGAATCATTCGCATAAATGTGGCTCCAGCGTTCTTCAAGCCGAATGGCATTGTGACATAACAGAAGCACCCGAACGGGGTGATAAAAGCTGTCTTTATTTCGTCGGGTCCGTACAGACGGATCTGGTGGTACCCGGAGTAGGCATCCAAAAAGGACAAGCGCTCGCACCCAGCAGTCGAGTTGACTATCTGATCAATGCGAGGAAGAGGGAAGTGATCTTTCGGGCAGGCCCGATTGATATGCTTGAAATTGATGCACATGCGGAGTGAGTCATCTTTCTTTGGGACCATGGCAACATTGGCTAACCACTCGGAGTGGTAAATCTCTCGGATAAACTCAGCTGCCAAAAGCCGAGCCACCTCTTCGCCGATTGCTTTTCTTTTCTGGACGGCGGACCATCAAAGATGCTCTTTGACTAGTTTCACTTTCGGGTTGACTCGCAAACGATGCTTAGCCAGTCCCCTGGGAACACCTGGCATGTCAAAAGGCTTCCATGCAAATATGTCCCAGTTCTCACGGAGGAACTGGATGAGCGCTTCTTCCTATTTGGAGTCGAGTGTGGTCGAAATGTGGGTCAGAGCTGCATTGGGGTCCGTCGGGTGAATGTGAACAAACTCGTCTCGCCAGATGACTGGAATGCTGAATCCATGGCTGGCTTCTTGGCTCGCAACAAGTCACTTGGGTCTGCATTTTTCTGCTATTCTTGCAATTCTGCCACGGCCATCTGGGCGTCCGCGATCTTTGAGCCCTTCCGGAAACACTCTTCCGCCTTTTACCGATTACCAGAGACAGTGATTACTCCTCTAGGACCAGGCATCTTCAGTTTGAGGTACACGTAACAAGGTCGAGCCATGAATCGTGCATAAGCTGGCCTGCCCAGAGTTGCATGATATGCACTATGAAAATCCACGACTTCGAACGTCAACTTTTCTTTACGGTAATTTTTGGCATCACCGAAAACCAGGTCGAGTGCAATCTGACCGAGGGATGCAGCTTCCTTGCCTGGGATGACCCCATGGAAACTCATATGGCTTTCACTGAGTCTGGACATCGAAATGCCCATTCCTTTCAATGTTTCTGCGTACAGAATGTTCAAGCCACTGCCACCGTCCATCAGGACCTTTGTTAGTCGAGTGCCTTCGACCACCGGGTCGACCACCAGCGCTTGCCTCCCAGGGGTGGTGATGTGCGCTGGGTGATCGGACTGGTCGAATGTAATGGCAGTCTGCGACCATTTCATGTAATTGGGTGCCACCGGAGCGACCATGTTCACTTCTCTGTTGATGACTTTCAATCGACTCTTGCTTTCAACATCAGCAAAAATCATCAGAGTGGAATTCACGTGAGGATAACCATCATCATCTTCCCCTTCACTCTCAGCCTTGTCTGCCTCCTTCTCCGTTTCCTTGGGCTGTTTCTCTCGGAACTGCTGGATCAGGAGTCGACATTGTCGAGTGGTATGCTTCGGGTAAATGAAATTACCTTCTTCGTCTTTTTTGGTGTGGATATGGCACGGCCGATCCAACACGTCATTTCCATCTTGATCTTTTACTTTCTTGGGGTTCCACGGCCCTTTGGGCTTCCCCTTGAACTTTCCTTGAACCACAGCCAAGGCCTCACCCAGATTAGCTGGTTCGGCCTTGCATTTTTGTTTCCGACTGGAGTTTCCTCCTCCGACATCGTGGGCGACTGCTTTGTGCTTGCCGCTCCGCAGTCGCTCCTCCTCTTCACCATTGGCATACTTGGTGGCGATTTCCATCATCCGAGTCAAAGTCATGTTTCCTGTCCGACCGAATTTCAGATTCAACTCCCGGTACCTGACGCCTTCCTTGAAAGCACAAATTGCCTGATGATCAGACACATCTTCCACCGTGTGGTGCAGGGTAATCCACCTCTGGATATAATCTCTCAAAGTTTCATTCGGTTTCTGGACGCAACACTGTAATTCTGTCAAACCTGCTGGCCGCTTGCAAGTACCCTCAAACGTTCTGACAAACACTCGGGCGAGATCTTCCCAAGTATAGATGCTACCAGGCGCCAACTGATTCAGCCATGCCCTAGCTGAGCCCTCCAACATCAGAGGGAGATGTTTCATGGCCACCTCATCATTGCCGCCACCAATCTAGACAGCCACTCGGTATTCTTCGAGCCAGGTGTCAGGCTTGGACTCTCCCGTGAACTTACTGACTCCAGTCGCCAACCTGAAGCTGGGGGGAATCACTGCAGCTCTGATAGCTCTGCTGAAGCACTCTGGGCCAGAGACATGCACCGTGTTGCTGGTTTGCGGGCCTTTGTCATGGCCATCTCGGTGATCTCTATTTCTGTCGACCAAGCCTTGTACGAGAATGGATCTCGCATCAAAGCCTGGCTCCCTGGGGTCGACTAGAATACCTCTTCCGACGCTGTTAGGGCGCCTTTCTTCATGTGGCCGCGGCACGTACGACCCACTCCTTGGAGGAGGCGTGGGCACTTAACGGCGACCATCGCGATCGGCTCGATGATCATACTGCTCCTGGTTTCTGTACTGATCACGGCGCTCTCCACATCCCTCATGCCTCGGGGGCGATCTCGGGCTATGGGCCGACTGGACCGTATCTGCAACCACAGATCTGCTATGGATCCTATCCCGCGACTGAGACTCGACCGTATTCTGCTCTCCTGCTGCCCGGAGCAAGGCCCTGATCTGCGCCAGACCTCGGCCAGCTTCTGATTGGGAAGGTTGAATCGACTCTGCTATCCGGGCCGCAACTGCTAGGTTTTGGATCGGTGTCCGGTATACCTGAGCCGGAGGTGGAAAAAGTTGGTGTCGGCTGGACTCAGGAGCACGTTGACGAGCGCGATCGTCGAGTGCACGCTTTAGGTTCTCCAGCCGAGTGCGCTCAGCCAGATTAGCCAAGCGAGCCTATTCCAAGGCCTGGGCCTCGGGCGTTTCTCCAACTATAGAGTATGCAGGGCATCCATGTTTCGGCGACGAAGTTCTTCTCTCTGCTGCGAGGAGAGAGGCTCAGGGCGGTACTCCTCGTGAACGCGCGATGGATCGCCGTTCCCGTCACCTCCGTCTTCACGATCGAAGCAAGGAGGACCATGTGGTCCATTGACCATCAGGACTTCCGCTACCGAGTCATTGCTGCCGCACTCAGATGCGGTCTGTATGGAGCCAGTCGACAGATCGAACAGGCCGTAGAGAGACTCATCGGGCTCGAGCACCACGACTTGAGGGGTGCCGACTGGCGGGCCACCACATGCTTCACCCACCGTTGAATCCTTGACCGGCTGGTGCGCTTGCTCCAGCGGGTCGCAGGAAGGGGGAAAGCCGTTGGAGTCGACTGGTACTGGGTCGACGGTTGCCGCAGGAGGACACCGCAGATGCACACGTGAAAGTGCGTCGCCCCGCGGGCGGGGAGCACGTCGACGTCGAGTGGTGCCTCCTGAAGCCAAGCGGAGTCGTCGGCGACAAACACGAGCGCGCCGAGACGGATCTCGCGGCCCTCAGCCAAACCTCCGCCTGGAACCATGATGATGGGGATCGGAAAAATTGCAACTTCTCCAATAAGTCGCTAAGACACCTGCCTCACGGTGGGCGCCAACTGTCATGGATCTAAGACTGACAGTAGAATGGGGGGGGGGTAGGTATGAGGAGGCAAGATCCTAGCTATGGAGTAGTTGTACACACGAGTTTTACGAGTTCAGGCCCTTCTCAGAGGAAGTAACAGCCCTACGTCTCGGTGCCCTGAGGCGGTTGACTGGATTATATGGGTGTGTGTGTTTACAAAAGTGCGAACCCTTGTCCCAAAGGAGGGGGGTGGCTTATATAGAGTGCGCTAGGACCCCAGCTCCCCTCCGTTACACAGGGTTCAATGTTCATAAAGGTGGGGCGTTACTGGTAACGTCTACAATAAAGTGTTATAAATGCCCATAATTCTATGGTTTAAGTCACGACCGTTGCGGAGTGGAGGGCTTCTCGTCTTCTGGTGGTCGAGTGTCTTCAAGGTGGTCGAGTGAGCACATCTTCATGGTCGAGTGGATGATGTTTTCTCTTAGACTGCTTCTGATTCTTTGTAAAGATGTCCTCGGGGAGGGTATGCTGGACAGGTCCATGACCCTACCCTAGGTACATAGCTTCATCAATCAATACTGCTTTGTTGAATCTTGTTATGAAAGATCAATTCGCCAGCCTTCCTCGTGAAGATGCGGCCACTCATCTGAATAGCTTCGTTGATTTATGTGATATGCAAAAGAAAAAAGATGTCGATAATGATGTCATTAAATTTAAGCTATTTCCTTTTTCGCTTAGAGATCGTGCTAAAGCTTGGTTTTCGCCTTTGCCTAAAAATAGTATTGATTCTTGGAACAAGTGCAAAGATGCTTTTATCTCTAAGTATTTTCCTCCCGCTAAGATCATCTCTCTTAGAAACGATATTATGAATTTTAAGCAACTTGATCATGAACATGTTGCACAAGCTTGGGAGAGAATGAAATTAATGATACGTAATTGCCCTACTCATGGTTTGAACTTGTGGATGATTATACAAAAAATTTATGTCGGATTGAATTTTGCTTCTAGAAATCTTTTAGATTCGGCCGCGGGAGGCACTTTTATGGAAATCACTTTAGGAGATTCTACTAAACTCCTAGATAATATTATGGTTAATTATTCTCAATGGCATACTGAAAGATCTTCTAATAAAAAGTGCATGCGATAGAAGAAATCAATGTTTTGAGTGGAAAGATGGATGAACTTATGAAATTATTTGCTACTAAGAGTGTTTCTTCTGATCCTAATGACATGCCTTTGTCCACTTTGATTGAGAATAACAATGAATCTATGGATGTGAATTTTGTTGGTAGGAATAATTTTGGTAACAACGCGTATAGAGGGAATTTTAATCCTAGGCCTTATCCTAGTAATCCTTCTAATAATTATGGAAATTCCTACAACAACTCTTATGGAAGTTATAATAAGATGCCATCTGAATTTGAGAATAGTGTTAAGGAGTTTATGAATTCACAAAAGAATTTTAATGCTTTGCTTGAAGAGAAATTTCTTAAAGTTGATGATTTGGCTAGGAAAATTGATAGAATTTCTCTTGAGGTTGATTCTTTAAAGCTTAGATCTATTCCTCCTAAGCATGATATCAATGAGTCTCTCAAAGCCATGAGAATTTCCATTGATGAGTGCAAGGAAAGAACGACTAGGATGCGTGCTACAAAAGATGCCTTTATTAAAGCGTGTTCTTCGAATTCCTATGAAATTCAAGATGAAGATCTAAAAGTTATTGATGTGTCCCCTATTAAATCTTTGTTTTGCAATATGAATCTTGATGAAACTTAATATGATCTTCCCTTACCTAGAAGGCGTTCTAAAAATTCGGAGTATTTAGATCTTTATGATGAAATTGATGAAAGTGGGATTGAAAGAAATAAAAATCTAGATGTTGATAAACCCACTATATTGGATTTCAAGGAATTTAATTATGAAAGTTGCTCTTTGATTCATTGTATTTCCTTGTTGCAATCTGTGCTAAATTCTCTGCATGCTTATAGTCAAAAGAAAGCCTTTACCAAACATATTGCTGATGCCTTGATGCAATCTTATGAAGAAAAACTAGAGTTGAAAGTTTCTATTCCTAGGAAATTCTATGAAGAGTGGGAATCAACTATTAAATTAAAATTAAAGATCATGAGTTTTATGCTTTGTGTGATTTGGGTGCTAGTGTCTCCACTATCCCCAAAACTTTGTTTGATTTGCTAGATTTCCGCGATTTTGATGATTGCTCTCTAAACTTGCATCTTGCGGATTCTACTATTAAGAAACCTATGGGAAGGATTAATGATGTTCTTATTGTTGCAAATAGGAATTATGTGCTTGTATATTTCATTGTGCTTGATATAGATTGCAATCCTTCTTGCCCTATTATTCTTGGTAGACCTTTCCTTAGAACGGTTGGTGCGATTATTGATATGAAGGAAGGGAATATTAGATTGCAATTTCCATTAAAAGGGCATGAAACACTTTCCAAGAAAGAAAATAAAATTGCCATATGAAACTATCATGAGAGCCGCTTATGGATTGCCTTCCAAAGATGGCAATACCTAGATCTATCCTCGCGTTTATGCCTATCTAGGGGCGTTAAACGATAGTACTTGTTGGGAGGCAACCCAATTTTATTTTTAGTTTTTTTATGCTTTTCTTCTGTTAGGGAATAAATAACCCATCTACCTTCTGTTCGGATGTGGTTTTTTGTTTTAATTAGTGTTTGTGCCAAGCTAGACCTATTGGATCTTCTTGGATGATAGTTATTTGATCTTGTTGTAATTTCCAGAAACTTTGCGTTCAGTGCCCGAATTATCAAAAATCATCAGAACATGATAAAATACTGATTCCAATTTCTGATGATAAATAAACTAATTGTCTAGGTCGTCTAATCTGGTAGAATTTTTTGGGTTCCAGAAGTTTGCGTTAGTTACAGATTACTACAGACTGTTCTGTTTTTGAAAGATTCTATTTTTCGTGTGTTGTTTGCTTATTTTGATGAATCTATGGTTAGTAAAATATGTTATGATCCATAGAGAAGTTGGAATACAGTAGGTTTAACACCAATATAAATAAAGAATGAGTTCATTACAGTACTTTGAAGTGGTCTTGTTTTCTTTCTCTAACGGAGCTCACGAGATTTCTGTTGAGTTTTGTGTTGTGAAGTTTTCAAGTTTTGAGTGAATTCTTTTGATGGATTACGGAACAAGGAGTGGCAAGAGCCTAAGATTGGGGATGCCCATGGAAACCCCAAGATAATCCAAGGACACCAAAAAGTCAAAGCTTGGGGATGCCCCGGAAGGCATCCCCTCTTTCGTCCACTTCCATCGGTAATTTACTTGGAGCTATATTTTTATTCACCAACATGATATGTGTTTTGCTTGGAGCGTCTTGTATTATTTGTGTCTTTGTTTGTTAGTGTGCCACAATCATCCTTGCTGTACACACCTTTTGAGAGAGCCATACATGAATTGGAATTTGATAGAATACTCTATGTGCTTCACTTATATCTTTTGAGCTATGTAGTTTTGCTCTATGTGCTTCACTTATATCTTTTGAGCGTTATAATTTTGCCCTATGTGCTTCACTTAGATCTTTTAGAGCACGGTGGTGGTTTGTTTTAAAGAAACAATTCATCTCTCATGCTTCACTTAAATTATTTTGAGAGTCTTAATAGCATGGTAATTTGCCTAATAATAATATGCTTGGTATTCAAGATTTGTGAAACTTTCTTTTGAGTGCGTTGAATACTAAGAGAAGATTGAAGCATGATAATTGTTTTGAGATATGGAGGTGATAATATTAGAGTCATGCTAGTTTAGTAGTTATGAATTTAAAGAATACTTGTGTTGAAGTTTGTGATTCCCGTAGCATGCACGTATGGTGAACCGTTATGTGATGAAGTCGGAGCATGATTTATTTATTGATTGTCTTCCTTATGAGTGGCGGTCAGGGACGAGTGATGGTATTTTCCTACCAATCTATCCCCCTAGGATCATGCGTGTAATACTTTGCTTTGATAACTTCTAGATTTTTGCAATAAGTATATGAGTTCTTTATGACTAATGTCGAGTCCTTGGATTATACGCACTTTTTCCCATCCTTCCATCATTGCTAGCCTCTCTAATACCGCGCACCTTTCGCCGGTATCATACACCCACCATATACCTTCCTCAAAACAGCCACCATACCTACCTATCATGGCATTTCCATAGCCATTCCTAGATATATTGCCATGCAACTTTCCACCGTTCTGTTCATTATGACACACTCCATCATTGTCATATTGCTAGCATGATCATGTAGTTGACATCGTATTTGTGGCAAAGCCACCGTTGATAATTCTTTCATACATGTCACTCTTGATTCATTGCATATCCCGGTACACCGCCGGAGGCATTCAAATAGAGTCATATTTGTTCTAAGTATCGAGTTGTAAGAAAAATAAAAGTGTGATGATCATCATTTTAGAGCATTGTCCCAAGTGAGGAAAGGATGATGGAGACTATGATTCCCCCATAAGTCGGGATGTGACTCCGGACGAGAAAAAAGAAGAAAAGAGGCCATGAAAAAAAGAAAAAGAAAAGGCCCAAATAATAAAATGATGAGAGAAAAAGAGAGAAGGGACAATGTTACTATCCTTTTACCACACTTGTGCTTCAAATTAGCACCATGATCTTCATGATAGAGAGTCTCTCATTATGTCACTTTCATATACTAGTGGGAATTTTTCATTATAGAACTTAGCTTGTATATTCCAATGATGTGCTTCCTCAAATTGCCCTAGGTCTTCGTGAGCAAGCGAGTTGGATGCACACCCACTTAGTTTCTTTTGATGAGCTTTCATATACTTATAGCTCTAGTGCATCCGTTGCATGGCAATCCCTACTCCCTCACATTGATATCTATTGATGGGCATCTCCATAGCCCGGATATACGCCTAGTTGATGTGAGACAATCTTCCCCTCTTTTTTGTCTTCTCCACAACCACCATTCTATTCCACCTATAAGTGCTATATCCATGGCTCACGCTCATGTATTGCGTGAAGATTGAAAAAGTTTTGAAAAAGTTAGAGTATGAAACAATTGCTTGGCTTGTCATCGGGGTTGTGCATGATTTAAATACTTTGTGTGGTGAAGATAGAGCATAGCCAGACTATGTGATTTTGTAGGGATAACTTTCTTTGGCCATGTTATTTTGAGAAGACGTAATTGCTTTATTAGTATGCTTCAAGTGTTATTATTCTTTATGTCAATATGAAATTTTGTCTTGAATCTTTCTAATCTGAATATCCATACCACAATTAAGAATTTTTGCATTGAAATTATGCCAAGTAGCACTCCGCATCAAAAATTCTCTTTTTATCATTTACCTACTCGAGGACGAGAAGGAATTAAGCTTGGGGATGCCTGATACGTCTCCAACGTATCTATAATTTTTGATTTCTCCATCCTATATTATCTACTGTTTTGGACTATATTGGGCTTTATTTTCCAGTTTTATATTATTTTTTGGACTAACCTATTAATCGGAGCCCCATCCCAGAATTGCTGTTTTTTTGCCTATTTCAGTGTTTCGAAGAAACAGAATATCAAACGGAGTCCAAATAGAAAAATCCTTTTTGGAACGTGATTTTCTCACCGGATAAGACCCAGGAGACTTGGACCCTACGCCAAGGCATCGAGGGTGGGGGGCGCCCCCCTAGGGCGCACCCCCCTGCCTCGTGGGCCCCTCGAAGCTCCACCGACGTACTCCTTCCTCCTATATATACCTACGTACCCCCAAATGATCAGATACGGATCCAAACACCTAATTCCACCGCCGCAACCTTCTGTACCTACGAGATCCCATCTTGGGGCCTGTTCCGGAGCTCCGCCGGAGGGGGCATCGATCACGGAGGGCTTCTACATCAACACCATAGCCTCTCCGATGAAGTGTGAGTAGTTTACCTTAGACCTTCGGGTCCATAGTTATTAGCTAGATGGCTTCTTCTCTCTTTTTGTATCTCAATACAATGTTCTCCCCCTCTCTTTTGGAGATCTATTCGATGTAATCTTATTTGCGGTGTGTTTGTTGAGACCGATGAATTGTGGGTTTATGATCAAGTTTATCTATGAACAATATTCGAATCTTCTGAATTCTTTTATGTATGATTGGTTATCTTTCAGTTTGGTTTGGCCTACTAGATTGATCTTTCTTGCAATGGGAAAAGTGCTTAGCTTTGGGTTCAATCTTGCGGTGTCCTTTCCCAATGACAGTAGGGGCTGCAAGGCACGTATTGTATTGTTGCCATCGAGGATAACAAGATGGTTTTTTTTATCATATTGCATGAATTTATCCCTCTACATCATGTCATCTTGCTTAAAGCGTTACTCTGTTCTTATGAACTTAATACTCTAGATGCATGCTGGATACCGGTCGATGTGTGGAGTAATAGTAGTAGATGCAGGCAGGAGTCGGTCTACTTGTCTCGGACGTGATGCCTATATACATGATCATACCTAGATATGCTCATAACTATGCTCAATTCTGTCAATTGCTCAACAGTAATTTGTTCACCCACCGTAAAATACTTATGCTCTTGAGAGAAGCCACTAGAAAAACCTATGGCCCCTGGGTCTGTTTTCCATCATATTAATCTTCCAACACTTAGCTATTTCTTTTACCGTTTTTATTTTGTTTACTTTACTTTGCATCTTTATCACGAATATACCAAAAATATTATCCTATCATATCTATCAGATCTCACTATCGTAAGTGACAGTGTAGGGACTGACAACCACTTATCGCGTTGGTTGCGAGGATTTATTTGTTTATGTAGGTGCGAGGGACTTGCGTGTAGCGTCCTACTGGATTGATACCTTGGTTCTCAAAAAATGAGGGAAATACTTACGCTACTTTGCTGCATCACCCTTTCCTCTTCAAGGGAAAACCAACGCAGTGCTCAAGATGTAGCAAGAAGGATTTCTGGCGCCGTTGCCGGGGAGGTCTACGCAAAAGTCAACATACCAAGTACCCATCACAAACCCTTATCTCCCGCATTACATTATTTGCCATTTGTCTCTCGTTTTCCTCTCCCCCACTTCACCCCTGCCGTTTTATTCGCCCTCTCTTTTCTGTTTGCTTCTTTTTGCCCGTCTCTTGTTTGCTCGTGTGTTGGATTGCTTGTTTGTCATGATAGCTCAAGATAATACCAAATTATGTGACTTTACCAATACCAACAATAATGATCTCCTTATCACTCGATTGCTCCTCCTACCGATACTGAATCTTGTGATATTAATGCTACTTTGTTGAATCTTGTTATGAAAGATCAATTCGCCGGCCTTCCTAGTGAAGATGTCGATACTCATCTAAATAGCTTTGTTGATTTGTGTGATACAAAAGAAGAAAGATGTTGACAATGATATTGTTAAATTGAAGCTATTTCCTTTTTCGCTTAGAGATCGTGCTAAATCTTGGTTTTCGTCTTTGCCTAAAAATAGTATTGATTCTTGGAATAAGTGCAAAGATGCTTTTATCTCTAAGTATTTTCCTCCCGCTAAAATTATCTCTCTTAGAAACGATATTATGAATTTTAAGCAACTTGTTCATGAACATGTTGCACAAGCTTGGGAGAGGATGAAATTAATGATACATAATTGCCCTACGCATGGTTTAAATTTGTGGATGATTATACAAAAAAATTATGCCGGATTGAATTTTACTTCTAGAAATCTTTTAGATTCGGCCGCGGGAGGCACTTTTATGGAAATCACTTTAGGAGAAGCTACTAAACTCATAGATAATATTATGGTTAATTATTCTCAATGGCCCACTGAAAGATCTACTAATAAAAAAGTGCATGCGATAGAAGAAATTAATGTTTTGAGTGGAAAGATGGATGAACTTATGAAATTATTTGCTACTAAGAGTGTTTCTTCTGATCCTAATGATATGCCTTTGTCTACTTTGATTGAGAATAATAATGAATCTATGGATGTGAATTTTGTTGGTAGGAATAGTTTTGGTAACAACGCTTATATAGGAAACTTTAATCCTAGGCCTTATCCTAGCAATTACTCTAATAATTATGGTAATTCCTACAACAATTCTTATGGAAACTTTAATAATATGCCCTCTGAATTTGAGACTAGTGTTAAGGAATTTATGAATTCGCAAAAGAATTTCAATGCCTTGCTTGAAGAAAAGTTGCTTAAAGTTGATGAATTGGCTAGGAACGTTGATAGAATTTCTCTTGATGTTGATTCTTTGAAACTGAGATCTACTCCTCCTAAGCATGATATCAGTGAGTCTCTCAAAGCCATGAGAATTTCCATTGATGAGTGCAAAGAAAGAACTGCTAGGATGCGTGCTAAGAAAGATTGCTTTATGAAAGCGTGTTCTTCAAATTTCTATGAAAATAAAGATGAAGATCTAAAAGTTATTGATGTGTCCCCTATTAAATATTTTCTTTGCAATATGAATCTTTATAATGATGGGACTGAATATGATCCACCTTTACCTAGAAGGCATTCCAAAATTTGGAGTTTTTAGATCTTGATGCAAAAATTGATAAAAGTGGGATTGAAGAGATCGAAACATTAGATGTTAATGAACCCACTATTTTGTATTTCAGGGAATTTAATTATGATAATTGATCTTTGATAGATTGTATTTCCTTGTTGCAATCCGTGCTAAATTCTCCTCATGCTTATAGTCAAAATAAAGCTTTTACCAAACATATCGTTGATGCTTTGATGCAATCTTATGAAGAAAAGCTTGAGTTGGAAGTTTCTATCCCTAGAAAACTTTATGATGAGTGGGAACCTACTATTAAAATTAAAATTAAAGATCATGAATGCTATGCTTTGTGTGATTTGGGTGCTAGTGTTTCTAGATACCAAAAACTTTGTGTGATTTGCTAGGTTTCCGTGATTTTGATGATTGCTCTTTAAACTTGCACCTTGCGGATTCCACTATTAAGAAACCTATGGGAAGAATTAATTATGTTCTTATTGTTGCAAATAGGAATTATGTGCCCGTAGATTTTATCGTTCTTGACATAGATTGCAATCCTTCATGTCCTATTATTCTTGGTAGACCTTTCCTTAGAACGATTGGTGCAATCATTGATATGAAGGAAGGGAATATTCGATTCCAATTTCCATTAAAGAAAGCCATGGAACACTTCACTAGAAATAAAATAAAATTACCATATGAATCTATCATGAGAGCCACTTATGGATTGCCTACCTAAGGTGGCAATACCTAGATCTATCGTTGCTTTTATGCCTAGCTAGGGGCGTTAAACGATAGCGCTTGTTGGGAGGCAACCCAATTTTTTTTGCTTTTTGCTTATCTTAGGAATAAATATTTGATCTAGCCTCTGGTTATATGTGTTTTTATGTTTTAATTAGTGTTTGTGCCAAGTTAAACTTATAGGATCTTCTTGGATGATAGTTATTTGATCTTGCAAAAAATTCCAGAAACTTTCTGTTCACGAAAATAATTGTTAAAAATCACCAGAACGTGATAAAATATTGATTCCAATTGATGCTGATCAATAAAACAAATTTTCTAGGTCTTCCTATTTTGGATGATTTTTTGGAGTTCCAGAAGTTTGCGTTAGTTACAGATTACTACAGAATGTTCTGTTTTTTGACAGATTCTGTTTTTCGTGTGTTGTTTGCTTATTTTGATAATCTATGGCTAGTAAAAATAGTTTATAAACCATAGATAAGTTGGAATACAGTAGGTTTAACACCAATATAAATAAATAATGAGTTCATTACAGTACCTTGAAGTGGTCTTTTGTTTTCTTTCGCTAACGGAGCTCACGAGATTTCCTGCTAAGTTTTGTGTTGTGAAGTTTTCAAGTTTTGGGTGAAAGATTTGATGGATTATGGAACAAGGAGTGGCAAGAGCCTAAGCTTGGGGATGCCCATGGCACCCCCAAGATAATTTAAGGACACGTAAAAGCCAAAGCTTGGGTATGCCCCGGAAGGCATCCGCTCTTTCGTCTACTTCCATCGGTAACTTTACTTGGAGCTATATTTTTATTCACCACATGATATGTGTTTTGCTTGGAGCGTCTTGTATGATTAGAGTCTTTGATTTTTTATTTTTCCACAATCATCCTTGATGTACACACCTTTTGAGAGAGACACACATGATTCGGAAATTATTAGAATACTCTATGTGCTTCACTTATTTCTTTTGAGTTATATAGTTTTTGCTCTAGTGCTTCACTTATATCTTTTAGAGCACGGTGGTGATTTTGTTTTATAGAAACTATTGTTCTCTAATGCTTCACTTAGATTATTTTGAGAGTCCTACAAAACAGCATGGTAGTTTGCTTTAACAATAATGGGCATACAAGATTAGTAAAAGAAAATTCTTATGAGTGTGTTGAATAATATGAGAAGTTTGATGCTTGATAATTTTTTTGAGATATGGAGATGGTGATATTAGAGTCATGCTAGTTGAGTAGTTTTGGATTTTGAGAAATACTTTTGTTAAAGTTTGTGATTCCCGTAGCATGCACGTATGGTGAACCGTTATGTGATGAAGTCGGAGCACGATTTATTTATTGATTGTCTTCCTTATGAGTGGAGGTCGGGGAGGAGCGATGGTCTTTTCATATCAATCTATCCCCCTAGGAGCATGCGCGTAGTACTTTGCTTTGATAACTTGTAGATTTTTGCAATAAGTATATGAGTTCTTTATGACTAATGTTGAGTCCATGGATTATACGCACTTTTCCTCCTTCCACCATTGCTAGCCTCTCTAATACCGCACACTTTTCACCGGTATCATACACCCACCATATACCTTCCTCAAAACAGCCACCATACCTACCTATCATGGCATTTCCATAGCCATTCCGAGATATATTGCCATGCAACTTACCACCGTTCCGTTTACTATGACACGCTCCATCATTGTCATATTGCTTTCCATGATCATGTAGTTGACATTGTATTTGTGTCAAAGCCACCATTCATAATTCTTTCATACATGTCACTCTTGATTCATTGCATATCCCGGTAAACCGCCGGAGGCATTCATATACGGAGCCAAAACCTAATTCCATCGCCGCAACCTTCTGTACCTACGAGATCCCATCTTGGGGCCTGTTCCAGAGCTCCGCCGAAGGGGGCATTGATCACAGAGGGCTTCTACATCAACACCATAGCCTCTCCGATGAAGTGTGAGTAGTTTACCTCAGACCTTCGGGTCCATAATTATTAGCTAGATGGCTTATTCTCTCTTTTTGGATCTCAATACAATGTTCTCCCCCTCTCTTGTGGAGATCTATTCGATGTAATCTTCTTTTGTGGTGTGTTTGTTGAGACCGATGAATTGTGGGTTTATGATCAAGTTTATCTATGAACAATATTTGAATCTTCTGAATTCTTTTATGTATGATTGGTTATCTTTGCAAGTCTCTTCGAATTATCAGTTTGGTTTGGCCTACTAGATTGATCTTTCTTGCAATGGGAGAAGTGCTTAGCTTTGGGTTCAATCTTGCGGTGTCCTTTCCCAATGACAGTAGTGGCAGCAAGGCAAGTATTGTATTGTTGCCATCGAGGATAACAAGATGGGTTTTTTATCATATTGCATGAATTTATCCCTCTACATCATGTCATCTTGCTTAAAGCGTTACTCTGTTCTTATGAACTTAATACTCTAGATGCATGCTGGATAGCGGTCGATGTGTGGAGTAATAGTAGTCAATGTAGGCAGGAGTTGGTCTACTTGTCTCGGACATGATGCCTATATACATGATCATACCTAGATATTCTCATAACTATGCTCAATTCTGTCAATTTCTCAACAGTAATTTGTTCACCCACCGTAAAATACTTATGCTCTTGAGAGAAGCCACTAGTGAAACCTATGGCCCCGGTTCTATTTTCCATCATATTAATCTTCCAACACTTAGCTATTTCTTTTACCATTTTTATTTTGTTTACTTTACTTTGCATCTTTATCACAAACATACCAAAAATATTATCCTATCATATCTATCAGATCTCACTCTCGTAAGTGACCGTGTAGGGATTGACAACCCCTTATCGCGTTGGTGCGAGGATTTATTTGTTTATGTAGGTGCGAGGGCCTTGCTTGTAGCCTCCTACTGGATCGATACCTTGGTTCTCAAAAACTGAGGGAAATACTTATGCTACTTTGCTGCATCACCCTTGCCTCTTCATGGGAAAACCAACACAGTGCTCAAGAGGTAGCACCCCCTCCACCATAATCCACCTCGGTCATATTGTTGGAGTGCTTAGGGAAGGCTTGCGCCGGTAGCTTCATCATCACCGCCATCACGCCGTTGTGCTGACGAAGCACTCCCTCGACACTCTGCTAGACTGTGAGTTCGTGGCACATCACCGAGCCGAACATGTGCAGATTGCAGAGGTGTCGTAGTTTCGGTGCTAGGATCGGTCGATCGTGAAGACGTACGACTACATCAACCGCGTTGTCATAACGCTTCTGCTTACGGACTACGAGGGTATGTAGACAACACTCTCCCCTCTCGTTGCTATGCATCACCATGATCTTGCGTGTGCGTAGGATTTTTTTGAAATTACTACGTTCCCCAACAGTGGCATCCAAGCCAGGTTTATGCGTAGATGTTTTATGCACGAGTAGAACACAAGTGAGTTGTGGGCGATAATAGTCATACTGCTTACCAGCATGTCATACTTTGATTCAGCGGTATTTTTGGATGAAGCGACCCGGACCGACATTACGCGTACGCTTATGCGAGACTGGTTCTACCGACGTGCTTCGCACACAGGTGGCTGACGGGTGTCAGTTTCTCCAACTTTAGTTGAATCGAGTGTGGCTACGCCCGGTCCTTGTTGAAGGTTAAAACATGACATACTTGATGAAAAATCGTTGTGGTTTTGATGTGTAGGTAAGAACGGTTCTTGCTCAGCCCGTAGCAGCCACGTAAAACTTGCAACAACAAAGTAGAGGCCGTCTAACTTGTCTTTGCAGGGCATGTTGTGATGTGATATGGTCAAGAAATGATGCTAAATTTTATTGTATGAGATGATCATGTTTTGTAACAGAGTTATCGACAACTAGCAGGAGCCATATGGTTGTCGCTTTATTGTATGAAATGCAATCGCCGTGTAATTGCTTTACTTTATCACTAAGCGGTAGCGATAGTCATAGAAGCAATAGTTGGCGAGACGACAACGATGCTACGATGGAGATCAAGGTGTCGCGCCGGTGACGGTGGTGATCATGACAATGCTTTGGAGGTGGAGATCAAAGGCACAAGATGATGATGGCCATATCATATCACTTATATTGATTGCATGTGATGTTTATCCTTTATGCATCTTATTTTGCTTAGTTAAACGGTAGCAGTATAAGATGATCTATCACTAAATTTCAAGGTATAAGTGTTCTCTCTGAGTATGCACCATTGCGAAAGTTCGTCGTGCTGAGACACCATGTGATGATCGGGTGTGATAAGGTCTACGTTCACATACAACGGGTGCAGGCCAGTTTTGCACACGCAGAATACTCGGGTTAAACTTGACGAGCCTAGAATATGCAGATATGGCCTCAGAACACTGAGACCGACAGGTCGAGCCTGAATCATATAGTAGATATGATCAACATAGTGATGTTTACCATTGAAAACTACTCCATCTCACGTGATGATCAGACATGGTTTAGTTGATTTGGATCACGTGATCACTTAGATGATTAGAGGGATGTCTATCTAAGTCGGAGTTCTTAAGTAATTTGATTAATTGAACTTTAATTTATCATGAACTTAGTACCTGATAGTATTTTGCATGTTTATGTTGTTGTAGATAGATGGCCCGTGTTGTTGTTCCATTGAATTTTAATGCATTCCTAGAGAAAGCTAAGTTGAAAGATGATGGTAGCAACTACATGGACTGGGTCCATAACTTGAGTATTATCCTCATTGCTGCACAAAAGAATTACGTCCTGGAAGCACCGCTAGGTGCCAAACCCGCTGGAGGAGCAACAACAGATGTTATGAACGTCTGGCAGAGCAAAGCTGATGACTACTCGATAGTTCAGTGTGCCATGCTTTACGACTTAGAACCAGGACTTCAACGACGTTTTGAACGTCATGGAGCGTATGAGATGTTCCACCAGTGTCAAGAAAAAGGGTAAAGGGAAGAAGGGGAACTTCAAGAAGAACGGCAATCAAGTTGCTGCTCAAGTGAAGAAGCCCAAGTCTGGACCTAAGCCTAAGACTGAGTGCTTCTACTGCAAAGGGACTGGTCACTGGAAGCGGAACTGCCCCAAGTATTTGGCGGATAAGAAGGATGGCAAGGTGAACAATGGTATATGTGATATACATGTTATTGATGTGTACCTTATTAATGCTCACAGTAGCACCTAGGTATTTAATACTGGTTCTGTTGCTAATATTTGCAACTCGAAATAGGGACTACGGATTAAGCGAAGATTGGCTAAGGACAAGGTGACGATGCGCGTGGGAAATTGTTCCAAAGTCGATGTGATCGTGGTCGGCACACTACCTCCACATCTAGCTTCGGGATTAGTTTTAGACCTGAATAATTGTTATTTGGTGCCAGTGTTAAGCATGAACATTATATTTGGATCTTGTTTGATGCGAGACGGTTATTCATTTAAATCAGAGAATAATGGTTGTTCTATTTATATGAGTAATATCTTTTATGGTCATGCACCCTTGAAGAGTGGTCTATTTTTGTTGAATCTCGATAGTAGTGACACACATATTCATAATGTTGAAGCCAAAAGATGCAGAGTTGATAATGATAGTGCAACTTATTTGTGGCACTGCCGTTTGGGTCATATTGGTGTAAAGCGCATGAAGAAACTCCATTCTGATGGACTTTTGGAATCACTTGATTATGAATCACTTGGTACTTGCGAACCATGCCTCATGGGCAAGATGACTAAAACTCCGTTCTTCAGAACAATGGAGCAAGCAACAGATTTGTTGGAAATCATACATATTGATGTATGTGGTCCGATGAATGTTGAGGCTCGCGGCGGGTATCGTTATTTTATCACCTTCACAGATGATTTGAGCAGATATGGGTATATCTACTTGATGAAACATAAGTCTGAAACATTTGAAAAGTTCAAAGAATTTCAGAGTAATGTGGAAAATCATCGTAACAAGAAAATAAAGTTTCTACAATCTGATCGTGGAGGAGAATATTTGAGTTACGAGTTTGGTCTTCATCTGAAACAATGCGGAATAGTTTCGCAACTCACGCCACCTGGAACACCACAGCGTAATGGTGTGTCTGAATGTCGTAATCGTACTTTACTAGATATGGTGCGATCTATGATGTCTCTTATTGATTTACCGCTATTATTTTGGGGTTATGGTTTAGAGACGGCTGCATTCACGTTAAATAGGGCACCATCTAAATCCGTTGAGATGATACCTTATGAACTTTGGTTTGGCAAGAAACCAAAGTTGTCATTTCTTAAAGTTTGGGGCTGCGATGCTTATGTGAAGAAGCTTCAACTTGATAAGCTCGAACCCATTTCGGGGTACACCTTCTATCACAGATCCGAAGGCCAGACATTCATTGCTAAGAATGGATCCTTTCTAGAGAAGGAGTTTCTCTCGAAAGAAGTGAGTGGGAGGAAAGTAGAACTTGATGAGGTAACTGTACCTGCTCCCTTATTGGAAAGTAGTTCATCACAGAAATCTGTTTCTGTGACTCCTGCACCAATTAGTGAGGAAGGTAATGATGATGATCATGTAACTTCAGATCAAGTTACTACCGAACCTCGTAGGTCAACCATAGTAAGATCTGCACCAGAGTGGTACGGTAATCTTGTTCTAGAGGTCATGTTACTTGACCATGATGAACCTATGAACTATGAGGAAGCGATGATGAGCCCAGATTCCGCGAAATGGCTTGAGGCCATGAAATCTGAGATGGGATCCATGTATGAGAACAAAGTGTGGACTTTGGTTGACTTGCCCGATGATCGGCAAGCCATCGAGAATAAATGGATCTTCAAGAAGAAGACTGGCACTACTAGAAAAAGGGCTATAGATGGGATTGACACTAATGGCGCTCAAGACAAGCGGTGCGCCATTAGTATATACTAATGGCGCACCACCTTCTGATACGCCATTAGAGTTGAAACTACTAATGGCGCACCTGGCCCAGGGTGCGCCATTAGTATCAAATTTTTTTTAACTAGTGCGCCTGTCCAAACATACTAATGGCGCATCCAGACATAGTGCGCCATTACTAGTTGTAACTAGTAATGGCGCACCTTCCGGAAAGTGCGCCACTAATGTTGTTTTTTTATTATATTTTTTATTCCCTTTTTTGCAAAACTACTAATGGCGCACTGTTCCACCGTGCGCCATTACTAGTTTAAACTAGTAATGGCGCACTGTGGGACAGTGCGCCATTAGTATGTTTTTTTTTGCAAAACTACTAATGGCGCACCACCAGAGGGTGCGCCATTAGTAACCTAGATTACTAATGGCGCATTTAGAGTTGGTGCGCCATTAGTAAGTGGGCAGCAACAAGATATTTTGGACAGCCTCTCCTACCCACACTCACTTTCTCCCCACTTCATTCTCTCCACCTCCTTGTCTCGGGTGCCTCCTCTTTTTCACCTCATTTCCACCATAGATTCATTCAACTTAAGTGGTTAAATTACCTTGTTTTGATAGGTAAGTAAGGGGGGAAGCTATATTTATGTTGTTCTCCCTACAATAATGTGCACATGCACTTTTTATGGCCTAGCTAGATCTATGTATGTTCGTGGTGTTGCATATGTGTTTGTGTTTGGAGGTGTACCGGTATTTGAAATGCGATAGTTGCCAATATTTTGCCGGAATGTTGATTCATTTCCGTTTCGGCGAGAATTTTGGCATTAAGCATTCTTTTTGGTCCTATTTTTAGGGAAAGTCATGCCAAAATTTTTCTTGGTTCTAAAATATCGTTTTGCTCTACCCCGCAGGCGACCATGGTCCGCATGATGACCGAAGGCATCATGAATAGGTTTTTGAGGTCCGCGAAGGCCGAGATGCTTCAAAAGAACGAGACGGAGATAAGATGTCCGTGTCGAAGATGCAAGCTGAAGAGCCTTATTGCGGACCCGGAATCCGGGCAGGTGCGGGACCACCTGCTCTTGCGTGGTTTCATGGATGGCTATCGGTGGCAAGGTGATGAAGATGACTATGAAGTCGTCCATGGGGGCCGGGCAAGAAATGAGGAAGGGCAGCAAGACAACCACCGCGGCTCGGGCGGGCGAGAAGACGAAGAATCCCCAGAAGATGATCACGACGGTGATGCTGTACACAGTCATCATGTAGAAGATGCAGGACATGATGATGAGGAAGATGCCAGAGCAGACGTCGGGCATGATCATGAAGATGATGATGCCGGCGGAGCAGACGACGTTGGACCATCGATGGGCTGGGTGCAGGACCCTCATATTCAAGAGCTGCTTCTCAAGCAGACGGATAACGCAAGAGCTGCCGCCCGAGAGAAAGCCAAGATGGATCAACTTGAGTTAGACACGGTTACTCCATTATATGAAGGATGCATGCCCGAGGATACCCGCCTGAAAGTAACGCTCATGGCTCTGGAGATGAAGGTAAAACACAAAATGACCGACGCATGCTTGTCATTCTGGCACGAACGTCTTCCCAAGGGGAACAAGTGCCCGACCAGTTTGGAGGAGGCGAAGAAAATCGTGTGTCCTCTGGATTTACCGCATGTGAAATACCATGTGTGCATGAACAATTGCATCATTTATCGGGACGAGCACGCGGAGTCTACCATATGTCCGGTGTGCGGCGTCACTCGATACAAGAAGAGGAAGAAAGCTCCTCGAAAAGTGGTGTGGTACTTTCCGATCACTCCTCATCTGCAGCGGTATTTCACGGACCCTAAGGTAGCAAAGCTCCTGCGTTGGCACGCGGATAGGGAGGAGAAGAAGCGAGAAGATGACGCAAATGATCCGGATATAGATAAAAAAGACAAGATGCTGAGTCACCCTAAGGATGCGAGCCAGTGGCAAGCGTTGAACTTCGAAGACCTAGAATTTGGGAACGATCCAAGGAACATCGTGCTGGGCGCGAGCACCGATGGAGTCAATCCGTTTGGCAGCCAGAGAAGCACACATAGCACCTGGCCTGTGTTTGTGTGGATGTACAACCTTCCCCCCTGGTTGTGCATGAAGAGGAAGTACATTCACATGAGTATGCTAATTGAAGGACCAAAACAACCAGGGAACGACATCAATCTGTATCTGGGGCTGCTGAAAGAGGAGCTTAACACGCTGTGGAAAACGCCATCCAATACGTGGGACGCCGCAGAGAAAGAATATTTCCCTATGAGAGCCGCGCTGCTCACGACGGTGCACGACTATCTCGGTTACGGATATGTCGCGGGGCAGGTGGTCCACGGATTTTCTGGATGCATCAGGTGCATGGATGACACAACGTATCGCCAGCTAGATAGAGATCCCGGGTCTTCGAAAACCGTGTTCATGGGACATCGAAGGTGGCTTCGCGATGATGACCCGTGGAGAAAACGCAAGGATCTGTTCGATGGTGAAACCAAACCCCGAGGACGCCAGCGTACAAGGAGCGGCGAGGAAATAGACGAGCTGTTGAAAAATTGGAAAGACTGCCCACTGCCGGGAAAGAAGCAAAAGGCGCCAGAGCCAGGAAAGAAGCGAAAGGCGCCAGAGCCGCTAATGAAGGTATGGAAAACGAGGTCTGTTTTTTGGGACTTGCCGTACTGGAAGATCCACCGTGTGCCTCACAGCCTTGATGTCATGCATATCACGAAGAACGTGTGCGAGAGTCTGCTTGGTACCCTGCTCAACATGCCAGAGAGGACCAAAGATGGGCCGAAAGCAAGGGCAGACTTGAAATCAATGGGCATTAGGAAGGAGCTTCACGCTATATATGATGATGATGATGATGATGATGATGATGAGGCGAAGCAGGACACGGAAAGTCGTCGCAAAGGCAAAAAGGCCAAGAAGACTGGAAATGACTACCCTCCCGCGTGCTTCACTCTAAGTCAGGAGGAGATCGAGCAGTTTTTCACCTGCCTCGTAGGAGTAAAACTTCCTTACGGTTACGCAGGGAAGATAAGCAGATACCTAGATCCAGCGAAGCAGAAGATCAGCGGGATGAAGTCTCACGACTGTCACGTGCTGATGACGCAGATACTTCCAGTTGCAATCCGTGGGATCATGGACGAGCACGTCCGTGAAACCCTATTTGGCCTATGCAACTTTTTCGACGTCATCTCTCGGAAGTCTGTTGGCGTGAGGCAACTCAGAAGGCTACAGGAAAAGATAGTGGTGATACTATGCGAGCTTGAGATGTACTTCCCGCCCGCATTCTTCGATGTTATGGTGCATCTGCTGGTCCATATCGTGGACGATATCATCCAACTCGGGCCGACGTTCCTGCACAGCATGATGCCGTTCGAAAGGATGAATGGTGTCATCAAAGGATACGTTCGCAACATGTCACGTCCAGAGGGAAGCATAGCCAGGGGCTTTCTGACCGAAGAGTGCATCTCCTACTGCACGAATTATCTAGGCATCGAGAACCCCGTTGGTCTGCCCATCATCAGGCACCTCGGCAGGCTCGCTGGATGGGGTCACCGTGAGGGTCGTCGCGAAATGCATGTAGACTTCGAGGGTCGACTCGCCGACTTTGAAAGAGCAAACCTAGTCGCGCTACAACACATAGACGTGGTCGATCCTTGGGTGGTAGAGCACAAAACCTTTATTAAGAAGACGTACAATGACCAAGGCCAACAGAGGACGGACGGAGATATACTCAAAGAGCACAACTCATGTTTCACGCGTTGGTTCAAGCAGAAGCTTCTGTCGTACCCTTTACATGAGGATTCTTCCGCGGAAGAACAACTCATATTCGCCTTGTCACAGGGCACCGAGCACAACCTGATGACCTATGACGCATACGATATCAACGGCTACACATTCTACACCGAGGCCAAGGACATGAAGAGCGATGGTTATCAGAACTCGGGGTAACGATGGAATCCTACACCGGTAACGACAAGGACAGATACTACGGAAGGATCGAGGAGATCTGGGAGCTGAGCTACGCTGGAGAGAAGGTCCCGATGTTCCGTGTCAGATGGGCCAAGAGCGTCCTAAAAGAAGACCGGTATTTCACCACCATGGTTATACCCGAAGCCAAATCCAAGACCGCGGGCGCAAACGTCACCACGAAAAATGAGCCATGGGTACTGGCTTCCCAAGTGGACCAATGCTTCTTCATTACCAACCCGTCAAAGCCCAGTCGTGTTGTCGTGAGGAGAGGCAAAAGGAAGATCATCGAAATGGATGGAGTAGCCAATGAGCAAGACTTTGACAAGTACGGCGACCCGAGGATCGAACATGACGACGATGATGAAGTAGCAGCATACACCACAAGAAGAAGCAGGACCACCCTACCTAAAGGACGTCCGTTCCACAGAAGAACTCCATTTGCGAAAAAGAAGGGAAAGAAGATTGTGAACAGATAGCTAGCTAAGATCGATTGTATTTAAATCGTAGCCTTCATTTCTCGATTGTATTTCATGGGCACTTTTTGAACTATCATGAATATTTTTAAATTTCATGGACACTCGATCTCGATCCCCCTCCATCTCGATCGCTATCCCACATCGCCAGATCCGGTCCCCCTCGCCGCCGAGCACCCCCCGGTCCACCGGCCGCCGCCGCCGACCCCCCGCACCCTCGATTCCCCTACTCAACCGCCGCCGCCGACCCCCCGCACCCCGCGCACCCTCCCCCGCTCCACCGGCATTACTGTTTGATGATATTTTTTAAAAAATTATTACTGTCTTATAAAAAAATACTACTGTTATGATTTAAACAAGTTTGAACATATTTAAACACAAATAAGTATCAAACAACATTTTAAATGCATAAAAAATTTGTGGAGCCTGGGAATCGAACCCAGGACCTCTTGGTGTGAGAACTGGCTGCTGACCAGTCGAGCTAGTAGAGGGAACTTGGTGTGGATCAGGTCAGGTGGAAGATAACCTTTTGGCTCGAGTAGAAATCAAAAAAATACTAATGGCGCACCATGGTGAGGTGCGCCATTAGTATGGATGTACTTATGGCGCACCGAGGGGTGGTGTGCCATTAGTATTGTGCCGCCCCCATCCATATTTCCTCCCCGGCCCAAATTAACCTATCCCCTCTCTCTCCCTCGCCCTCGCCCTCGATTCGCTTCGCCCCGCCGCCTCGACGCCTCGACGTCGCCCCGACGCCGCTGCCCCGCCGCCTCGACGCCTCGATGCTGCCCCGACGCCGCCTCGACGCCTCGACGCTGCTGCCCCGCCGCCTCGACGCCGCCCCGACGCCGCTGCCCCGCCGCCTCATCAGCCCAAGTAAGTTCTCCTCCTTCTTCTTATTTTAGATCCATTAGGGTTCCTCCCTCTCACGCTTACATTGTCCATGCCGCATTCCAAGGCCTGCTGCAACTTATATCTTCAGACCAGAGACACAAATCTCAAACTTTTATAGTTCCTTCTTCACAAAACTGCACATTCATCTCCAGCTTGTTGTCTTGTCTTGATGATTGATTCCAACACTTACTTTCAGTTTTGCAGGCAACAGGGAAGAGATCCATTTGGGGGGGAGGTAGGTACACCAAAGAGTTTCAGGTTTCAGACTCAGACTTGTATTGGCAACGGAAATTCAGAGTTTCAGGTTTGCAACTCACGCCCACACGTGTAGTTAGCTTTTCGGTATCGCTGGTCTGGCTGGCTGTTGCTCCATATGGTCAAGATATATAATCTATCTTGTAATTGTTGCTAGATTTGCGTTTTCTCAAGATGCAAGTTCAGTACCTCGCTCTGCTTTAGTTGATGAACTCCACAAATGTAATCCGAGCTGATTGCAGGTCTTTCTCTTCTTCTGCATAATCATGGAAATGGTCCATCCTTGTTACGTACTATACATGGGAGGGCAAGGAATATACATATGTGTGTGTTATGTATGCATGTATGTATGTGTAGTTAACGTGAGCGTTTCTGGTCTGGCTGGCTTTTTCACCACCTCCAAGAAATATTCTATCTTACATTGTTTCTACATTACTATTATTATCTTCTTGAGATATTCAAGTCCAGTACCTCGTCCTTAGAGGCAAAGGATGGTCTGCTCTTGTCTTCTATATTTACTTACGGGGACAAAAAGGCTCGCTCCGGTTTGGATTCGTAGAATGGGACGACAATCCTTTGCTGCCAAATAAGCTCCTCCTCGGTAGATTTGATTACTAGCATGCTCCTGCTGCTAAATCAACAATTAACAATGAATGATCTTTACCACCAATCATTGGATTTGGTTAGCACCAATCTGCTCCTAGCACGCCTCCTTTGTTTTGGTGATTACTTGCTGTCCTAAATTATAGTCTACTTACACATCACCTAGTTTTGCTTCTGTTTGTTTGTACGTATATGCAGCAGCAGCATCTTTTGGTTCAATTAGAATGCACATCTAGCATTCTTTTGGTTCAGTTAAAACAATCTTTCATTGCTTCCTGTATATCGAGCTTCCACAAACATGGGTCCATAATTATTGTGTCGATGTTGTGTGCATTATTCTATTTTGACCTTCATTTAGAAGCATGGAAGATTTAGAAGGCATATGTATGTAGACTGGATATTTTGTGTGTAGTAATGTTTTGGTGCTTATTGCTTTGGATACTTTTTGTGTATGCTTTGCTGATACTTGTCTTAGGAAAGCTGACACTGCTTTATCTAATTAAGTTCTTTGTGTCTTCCTTTTAATCTTAGAATGGCACAGTCATATGTATCCAGTTTGAAACTGCTTGTAAATTATTCCAGTTTGAAACTGAGATCTGCATGTACACCATCGAGTAAAGCTATTTCAGACACAATAAAGTTGCAAAATTCAGATACTTCATAGACATGTGTGTGTTGCTTTTGTTTCTGCTAAACTGTCTATGGTAGATAAACTGAGCGTTGTGGCCATGCTTGATGCAGGAGCTCAAGAACCTGCGGCCGCAGCTCTACTCCGCCTCCGAGTACTGCGAGAAGTCCTACCTCAGCACCCACCAGAAGTAGATGTGAGTAGCCACCTCAGATGTTCCTCCTCTCCTCCATTAGAACAGTTGATCAGTGTAAAGTAGTCTGAGTTAGAGAAATGTTGATCAGTTTTATGAGTGTTGGCCAAAAAGCTCTGTCAGTACCATATAGGTGAATGTGCTACTTCTGTCAGTTGATCAATGTCTGTCAGCTGTCTGGTACTTGAATGATTTTGTGCTACTTCTGTTGACAGAGAATGGCATGTTAATACCATATAGGTACCCAAATAATGTTGCTATGAGGTATTGGGGGAGAAATGGTCCAGTATTGCTTGTAGTGGTTTGTCCAAAATGTTGAATGATACTGCTTGGAGATGCATATATTGTTTCACCTCTTCACATGCCAATGTATTTTCCATGTTGTGATGGAGGCCTTTTTTGCCTTGTCCACCCGAGAGGCCCTTGAGTTTGCTGGAATGTTGATTAACTTTCGTTCCGGCAAATTCGGGTACTCCATATGTCCTATTTTCAGCAAAGGTCATGCTGAAATTTTCCGTGAATTTTAGCATGACTTTGCTAAAAATAGGACATATGGGGTACTTGTGACTAATGCATGGGCCGGGGTATCTTAGTAGTTAATTAAGTAGGATCAAGTGCCCCGGCGTACTTGTGACTAATGCATGGCTTTTAGGGTGCCTCGGTGTCGATAAAAACCGAAATGATGAAAGCTTAGGCTTTTAGGGTGCCTCGGCGTCGAAAAACCCTCAATGATAAAAGCTTAGCTTTTAGGATGCCTCGGTGTCGACAAACCCTAAATGATGAGACCATGATCTTGTTCCTTGACAATAACCAACTTTTTGACCAAACTTTGTTCCTATTTAGAGAGAAACATGGCCAACAACGATGAGGCCGGGGGTTCGGGCGGCAAGGCATTCTGGAAGCTGTCCCAGGAGATGGAGGAACAACCTCACTTGTATGAGGACGCCGCCTTCCCCATCGATCCTGAGACCACTGATGGTACCGCCGAGGATGACCCCACTGATGCCACCACTGATGGTGCCGCCGAGGATGCCACCACTGATGATGGCGGCGTACGCACAGATGGCAGCCAACCGAAGAGGCAACGGAAGGACCGGCACCCGACCATGCTCCGCACCCTCAAGGAGGAAGTTACTGAAGTGGACTCCGACGGGAATCCAACGGCGCCCGAACGAATAGTCAAGGGGTACTCGCTTCAGCTCGGGTGCATTCTCTGGAGCACCGTCTCGATCAACACCGAGAACCTGAGGCATCCTGACTGAGGGAATTTGCGCAACCTCCTCTTCACGAAGCTGCACGAACGATACAAGTTCCAAGCTGAATTTGAAAACACAAGCCTCAAAGGGAATAAAGTGAACAATGCTGCCCTCACGAAGATGAGCAAGGCCCTGTCTACTTGGAAAAGCAATGTGAAGAGAATGATCGAGAAAGGTGAGAGTTATGAGAAGATCAAGGAGAAAAATCCTTCGATCACCGAAGATGACTACAATGACTTCAAGATCAATTGCTCGAGCACCGCAAACTCCGAATCAAGTAAGTGGGGGAAAGAAATGCGGGAGCTGAACTTAGGGGAACACACACTCGTTCCCGGCGGTTACAGAGTGGCGGAGCCTATATGGGACAAGGAGGAGGCGGACCGTGCCGAGCAAGGCCTACCGCCCCTCTTCGATAAATACGGTGACAAGCAGACCAGGAACTTTGTCAGGGCTCGGTACAAGAAGGACCCGAAAACAAAGGAGCTTACCACGGATCCGAAGACCAGGGCGCTTGAGCTTGTTCTGGTAAGGAATACACCCCCGCGTAATTAGCTCCATATGGTCACATTCTAATTAATGAAGCCAAATTTCTAAATGGTTCACATTCCTTCCGCAGGCGACTGAAAGCAGTAGCGCGGGGTCGACTAAGAGAAACCCTTGGGACACCACTCTAAATAGGGCGTTGAATGTAATGAAGAACAAGGATAAGCTCAGTAAGCCGACGTCAGCTGGTCGTGTGGCCGGCAAAGGTTGTCGACAAAATGGTCGTCATACTATAACACTGGTGGGCGAAAGGAAAAAAAAGACCAGCTCGGAAAGCCAGGCGCGCGAGGTTCAAGAACTCAGGGCACAGGTGGCGCGGATTCCAGAGATTGTCCAAGAGCAAGTGCAACAACAACTCGGAGCGACGATCACCGCCATTGTGCCTACCTTGATCCAGGGGATTAGTGCGTGGATTGCGGGCGGCCAACAGGGGCCGCCCCCGATTCCTAGCTTCACGGCCAGCAACTCGCAGAACGCGATGGCAGGGCCATTGGTGTCTCCGGCGCCGGCACGGGAGCTTAATGCACCCGGGTGTACGCCGGCCGGCACCTCTGCAGCAAGCGGCCCCTCCGTCAACTGCACGCCCGCGGTTGGCGGTGCCTCGACATTAGCTGAGCTCGACGCCATCATCACGGTAACTAATTAAGCCTCTCTCGGTCGAGGACTTCATCTCCTTGCCTTTGACTGGGCATCCCTGACGCCCTACATGTTTTCACAGGGCGCCGCTGACGTTTCGTGCACTCTCCTACACTTCGTGAACAACGAGTTGGTCGATGTCGCCAAGGGCAAAATCGTTCAACCGGGCAACCCCTTGTTCCACGATACCCAGATGCCACCCAACTTGTTTAGGGTTCAACTGGTTCGGGTGCTGCCAGGCTGCGACGAGTTGTTACCTCCGATTTGACCCGTCGGGGCCGACGATGATGACGTGTTGACCCTCAGCTCCTGCCTGAGCTGGCCCCTGCTTTGGCCGAAGAGCCAGATTCGTTTGGGGGCGGGGGACACCACCCCAAAGACAACACCGCCAGTCGTGCCGGCGCCAAGTCGGCCCCATGGCAAGACCGCCACAACGGTGCCGGACATCCCTATGCCACTGGATCCAAACATGCATATGGCACAGGATCAGAACGACGACGACGACGATACATTTGCCAACGTCGATCAGTACTTTGCCGATCATGGGTACGGTGGCGACTTCATGGGGCCTCCTTCTCAAGAACCCAACCCAACAAAAGACGTGCGCGATCTAGCTGGTACCGCGGAGAAGCCAAGTTGCAACAGGCGTCGTCTGCCATTCAGCTCTCAGGAGACGCCTCCAGCTGCCGACTTCACCGAGCCTTAGATAGGTGAGGTGCGAAATATTATCAGCCCCAACACACTCAAGAAGGCGGTCTGTGAGCAGAACTCGGTCCCATTACAGGAGAAGAAGAAGGCACGCAAAAGAAAGACTAACAAGGGTGCGGGCCAGCCGGCACCGAGTACGATCCGTGCTCAGGACGGGCCACCTTCACCTGAGGATATCTCGAGGAGGGTGCATGTGGCGGGTAGGACGATGCTACCGAGAAATATGCTCGATGCTGCAACCGGTGCTATGCGGAGTCTGCATGACAGTGTTCTTTCTTTGGAGAAGCGGCGTCTCGGAGAGAAGGATGTGGCACACCCGGTTTTCGCGGCCAAGGTGCCAGAGGGCAAGGGCTTTGTGGATAACTCCATCGGGGGTATGATCGTCCTGCGGTTTGATGACATCCACACTATGTTGAACCTTCATCCACTGCACTACACCTTCGTTCGGCTATTTTCGCTGACTATGGAGATGCGGATCATTCGCGACAAGACCCCGAACATCGTGATAGTCGACCCCTTCTACATGCGTGCCAAGATCTTGGGCAGCGCAGGGGACCAGCAAGTCGCGAGTTCTTACCTCGAAGGCGTCATTCTGGCAAACCAAGATAAGGATAACTTCCTCGTGCCTTACTTTCCCGAGTAAGTCCTCCCCTCAACTGCCCCCTAACATATGAATTCTTAGATTTCGATCGTTTTTTCTTTTAACATTCCGTGTTTTCTGCAGTGTCACACATTGCACGCTCATCCTCCTAAGCCCCAAATATTCCATGGCCACATATTTTGACCCGGACCGTCAGTCGAACGTAGACTACACAAATGTCAAGAAGGTTCTTGATGATGTTCTCCCCAGCTACGTCAAATCTGGAGGCACCTTCACCAGGCCTATTCATAAGTACGACAAGCACGTGTTCTCCCACAATACGACGTTCTGCTGCATCAAGCAGCCGCCTGGCGGTCAGAAGGGTGCCTACTACGCCATCCATCACATGCGGGCGATCGTACGGGACCATCATCAACTTCTGCTACCGAGTAGACTCAAAGATTGGGCCGCGAGCGTGTCGGCAATCCAGGACGCGGACATCAGACAAGAATTCTTTCGCATCCAGTCGGAGTTTGCGGAAATCATCCATCAAGATGTCCTTCGTACCTCGGGGCAGTTCTACCTCAGAAATCAACCGTCCAACAGTGACATCGACACAATCCTACAAATGCAGGCTGACAACGCCCGTTGTTTCATGACTCCCACGATAGACGGCGGCTTCATCCACGCTCCGGTCCCTTGAGTCGAGTCGAAAGCAGTGATGCTGTGTCTAGTTCTGAAACATCGATTGGCTCATGTTGTAATTAAACTTTAATGAACTTGTAGTATGTCTCTTTGGTTTCGAGAGTCGTTCAACTTAGATGTAATCGATGCTATTAATGTCTTGCTTTTCTCTTCCGATCTTTCTGTTGCATACTTATATATTGCTTATGTATTGTCTATGAATTGGTACTAACGTTTCGTTTGGCTACTGCATAGCGATGCCGTGGTATGTCGTGTACAAGGGTAAGGTTCCTGGAGTCTACGATGACTGGGAGGAGTGTCGGAGACAGGTTCACCGATTCAGCGGTAACAGTTACAAAGGGTACGCCACTAGGGCCGAGGCTGAATCTAGATACGCCCGCTATCTAGCGGGAGAGGGGAGGGAGTGTTGGAGGAACCGGATGAAGACGAGTTTCATCGTGATGATGCTCATCGTGATGACCGCAGCTCTCTTCTATGTGATGGTAGTTTAGATGATCGATATCGACTTGTAATGTGAAGACAAACTCGCGGTCTCGAGACTTGTAATATAATGTTCTATCTTTGTTCGGTCTTTTCAATTCGAAGACTAATATGATGAATTGTATTCGGAGACTAAAATGATGAATTGTATTCAGAGACTAATCTTCTATTGTATTCGATGAATCTGTTGTTGATGTGTGCTGTCTATATTTTGTCCAATTATACATTTTGTAACCTGTGCAAAAAACAGAAAATTAAAAAATAAAAAAACTAATATTCATACTAATGGCACATCACATCATAGTGCGCCATTAGTATGCCAAAGGATACTAATGGCGCATCATTAAATAGTGCGCCATTAGTATGCCGAAGTTACTAATGGCGCATCCTGTTGTTGTGCGCCATTAGTATGCCAAAGCACCTGGGTATACATGGCCCCCTGGGAGGCATACTAATGGCGCACTGTTGTATATACTAGTGGCGCATCCGAGGTGCGCCATTAGTATACCAGATACTAATGGCGCACCAGTGGTGCGCCATTAGTAAAATATACTAATGGCGTGGCACTAATGGCGCACCACTAATGCGCCATTAATGGCCAAATTAGGTGCGCCATTAGTAGGCCTTTTCCTAGTAGTGTGGCGCTGACGGTAATGTTACTGTCTACAAAGGTTGACTTGTTGCAAAAGGTTTCACTACAAAAAAAGACACTTCCGTGATGATACGTGTTTGTCACAGTAGGTTTTCTGTCATGCATGTACATCCATGACAAATTTATGAAAGAATCAAGATAGTCATACATGTGCTGTCGTAGAAGTGTTCCATGACATTACCAAAATTATCATCACGGAAGTGTCCACTTCGATGACGATAAATCGCGCGTCACAGAAGTGCTTTCGTCAAGGGTGACCAACACGTGGCATCCACCGTAACGGAACACTGTTAATCTATCGGGTCCGGTTTTGGATCCCATAACCCATTAACAACCCCGACCAATGGGTATTTTCCATGTGTAAAATCATCATTGGCTGGAGGAAACACGTGTCGGCTCACCGTTGGGATAGATGTCATCCACTCATTGGACCCAAAGCGCCTATGATACGTCAACACATGGCCGGCCCACGACAAGCCTGTTAACGGCCTGTTCGCATATAGCCCATTTATAGCCCGCTAACCCAGGGCCCGTTTACAGCCTATCCGAATTAGGCCTAGTAGCATCATCTGGGCCGTCCAATATAATTCTCGCCCATTTTAACTTCTGACCCATGTATGGCCCATGAAGTCTTTCGGCCCATATGAGGCCCTTAGTAACCCTCAGCCCCTTAACGGCCCGTGGTAAACCTGGCCTGTAATGAACAGTGTATCACTTTATACCCATTAACGGCCCATTATTCAGTTGGGCCGTTTCCAGCCCATGTTATCTTTCGGCCTTATAGGGCCCATTTATTCTTGGGCTCATTTCCAGCATTCGTTTACTTACGGCCCGTTACTGTCATTTTCTGCTTGTGGGCTAAATTCAGCCCGTGGTTATAGTCGGCCCGTTTGTGGCCCATTAATACGTTGGGAAGTTTTCATAGCGTCATCAAATACGGCTGATTAACGATGGCCCATTATGGTCGGCCCATGAACGGACGATTTCAACTCTAGCCCATTTACGACCATAATCTGGTCTGTTATTGGCCCATGTTTGGCCAACCGATAATACGACCCGTAGAAGGTCCATTGATGATACGGCCCGTAGAAGGCCCATTGTGTCTACGGCCCGTATAAGGCCCATTGTTTCTATGCCCCGTAGAAGGCCCATTGTTTCTACGGCCCGTAGGAGGCCCATGTTAACTACAGTAAATATGTAGCCCATGGTTAATGTGGCCTAGTTTTAAAAAATAGGTTATTGTGGCCACTAGCAAACCGCGGAAAAAGAACTGCACTGACTACAAGAAAACAAATAAACAAGACAATAAGGAAATAAATAAGCAAGCAACTTACGCTAGGCTATCATGGCTATTACACATATTACATCCACTGGGCATCAAAGTTCGCCACCAGTGCAAATATAGGGAACACCCTACACTATACAAGAATTGCTTGCTGTTTTCTTCAGCCGGTGGCTGCACGTTAAGAACAAATTTTTTATCGCACCAAAGCAAATTACAACTATAAAAAAAGGAAGGTTGGCATAAAAGTTAATAGTCTAGAAGATAAATGCACCACCAGAAGTTCAGAAGCTAAGTTCATTTGACCTGACTGTTACGTTTTCATGCTGTATTGTCCGATGGAGCACCATAACCTTCGCCTTCAGTTCTCCTAGGCTCCTAAACAACATAGCAAATGTCTGATAGTCTGGTTTCAAAACCGTGCATATCTTGACAACATCGAACAATGTCTCTCCTTGTTTCACAAAGGGTCTCTGTTAGGGAATGGACTTGTGTCTGGAGCGCAGATACAACATTGTTTTGAGCTTGCATATCCTGATCATGAGGCAGTTTGGATGAGATTGCCTTAACAACCAGCCCAGTATTACGCAGGAACGTGCTTTTGGCACTGTTAGTGGACATGTATTGACCCATTGTAGCAAGAGCTGACATTGCAGTTATAGTTGCCTCGCCACCTTCAGAAGGTGGCGGTTCCACCATTTTTTCCATAGCTCACTGAAAAGTTGAGGTTTTACATTAGTAGTACCAGAATAGAAGATATTAAGGAGGCAGCAAAACCAAACAAAATAGCTTTGGTCTATATACAGAACTTATTCTGGTGAACCCATGTAAAGTATTTGTTGTATTTTATTGCAAACTACATAATAAAATTAGGTTCCAAACATATGACCATGTACCATCGCTAATGTATTGTCTATTTCTTCACACTGTATTGAGGGCTAAGGATAAAGAGATGAAGTTTATAATACGGTAAGCATAGTATGACATCATTCATATCACAAAACAACCGAGAACAGAAAAACAGGCAATTGTAACGTTGCGTGGGAAAGTCCAGCACAGAACTAGATTACAGGTCAAGATCAAAGGAACATCACTCCTCTCTTTTAAACCTTGTAAGGTGCAATGATACGCTAAGACAATTGTGTATAAAATTGAAAAGAGTAATAGACATTGGCTGCAAACCATGCAGTTCAAGGCACAAGTCAGAGTAAGTAGTAGTTAAAAGGCATGAGGATTAATGACTTACAACAGCGGCTTTGACTGGTGTAGTCATGCCGTTCTTGCTGGTGTGACAGTCCTTGAAGATTTCAACAGCATTTGGTTCAAGTACTTTTTGGTCCTTGCGGGCTTTCCTCTGCATTTGGAACAAGTCAATATAGATCTGATAATATGGTACATCGAAAAGAGTGAAACAATAGCTAATTACAAGAGCCTCGCAGTGTGCAATATAGCTACGAGATCCTGTTGTCTGTTGGAATTTCACTTTCATATGGTTGGCCTTGTTCTTTGAACAATTCACCTACAAGAAGATAGATTTGTGTGGCACATGCGTAAATAGGACTTCAACATGTGATCTGATCACATATATATAATGTACCTGATACTTCGGATCAGACCAGTGTTTAACAAGGTCTCTCCAGGCTTCATCAGATATATTTTCCACTGGAGATGTTTGGGCAAGTTCACTGTTTGCCTTGCCTTCAAAGTGAGTTTTCCTCAAGTTATACCGATACTATCGCAGAGCAGACTTGAAAACATGGGTGCAAGCTTGTCTGGTTGCATCATCTTGGCTATCCAACTTGAACCTCATCTGTTGAAAATTATGGGAGTCTCATTATCAGCAACCTAGAAAGTATTGGACAGAGCAAGACGATATTACTAGTTTCCATACATAACCATACTTACAGATAAATGGTCGAGGAAGGTGTTGAACTGGGTTTCGTCTTTGTCGTTCCTGTATTGAATCCATGTTGGGAGGATACATACATGACACCTAACAGCAACCGCTGCCTCTGATACTAACTTGCCTAACTCTGTAGCATCACATGGCCTTTCTAAACCTGCCTCAAAACGGATCTCCATTCTTCCTCCTCTAGATTTAGTTAACCTATCGAGCATTATCCCTAATGTTTGTTTCCTCTTGCGCCTAGGTGCTAGTTGATAACCCACAAGTATAGGGGATCGCAACAGTTTTCGAGGGTAGAGTATTCAACCCAAATTTATTGATTCGACACAAGGGGAGCCAAAGAATATTCTCAAGTATTAGCAGCTGAGTTGTCAATTCAACCACACCTGGAAACTTAGTATCTGCAGCAAAGTGTTCAGTAGCACATTAATATGTAGTAGTGGTAACAATAACAAAAGAGTAGTGCAAGCAATAGTAAATATTTTTGGTATTTTGTAGTGATTGTAACAGTAGCAGTGGGAAAGTAAATAAGCGTAAACCAGTATATGGAAAACTCGTAGGCACTGGATCAGTGCTGGATAATTATGCTGGATGCGGTTCATCATGTAACAGTCATAACATAGGGCGACACAGAACTAGCTCCAATTCATCAATGTAATGTAGGCATGTATTCCGAATATAGTCATACGTGCTTATGGAAAAGAACTTGCATGACATCTTCTGTCCTACCCTCCCGTGGCAGCGGGGTCCTAGCGGAAACTAAGGGATATTAAGGCCTCCTTTTAATAGAGAACCGGAACAAAGCATTAGCACATAGTGAATACATGAACTCCTCAAACTATGTTCATCACCGGGAGTGGTCCCGATTATTGTCACTTCGGGGTTGCCGGATCATAACACATAGTAGGTGACTATAGACTTGCAAGATAGGATCAAGAACTAACATATATTCATGAAAACATAATAGGTTCAGATCTGAAATCATGGCACTCGGGCCCTAGTGACAAGCATTAAGCATAGCAAAGTCATAGCAACATCAATCTCAGAACATAGTGGATACTAGGGATCAAACCCTAACAAAACTAACTCGATTACATGATCAATCTCATCCAACCCATCACCGTCCAGCAAGCCTACGATGGAATTACTCACACACGGCGGTGAGCATCATGAAATTGGTGATGGAGGATGGTTGATGATGACGACGGCGACGAATCCCCCTCTCCGGAGCGCCGAACGGACTCCAGATCAGCCCTCCCGAGAGGTTTTAGGGCTTGGCGGCGGCTTTGTATCATAAAACGCGATGATTTCTCCTCTCTTATTTTTTTCTCCCCAAAAGACAATATATAGAGTTGGAGTTGGCGTCAGAAGGTGTCCAGGGGGCCCACGAGGTAGGGGGGCGCGCCCTAGGGGGGGGCGCCCCCCACCCTCATGGACAGGGTGTGGGCCCCCTGGTCTTCATCTTTGGCAAGGATTTTTTATTATTTTTTATAAGACATCTCATGGAGTTTCAGGTCATTCCGAGAACTTTTGTTTTCTGCACATAAAACAACATCATGGCAATTCTGTTGAAAACAGCGTCAATCCGGGTTAGTTGCATTCAAAGCATACAAGTTAGAGTCCAAAACAAGGGCAAAAGTGTTCGGAAAAGTAGATACGACGGAGACGTATCAACTCCCCCAAGCTTAAACCCTTGCTTGTCCTCAAGCAATTCAGTTGACAAACTGAAAGAAAGAAAAAAAACTTTTACAAACTCTGTTTGCTCTTGTTGTTGTAAATATGTAAAGCCAGCATTCAAGTTTTCAACAAATATCATAACTAACCACATTTGCAATAATTCTCAGGTCTCATGATCACTCATATCAATAGCATAATCAACTAGCGAGTCATAATAATAAATCTCGGATGACAACACTTTCTCAAAACAATCATAATATGACATAACAAGATGGTATCTCACTAGCCCTTTCCGGGATAGCAAAACATAAATGTAGAGCACCTTTAAAGATCAAGGACTGACCAGACATTCTAATTCATGGTTAAAGAGATCCATTCATAGTCATACCCAATATAAATTAATAGTGATGAATGCAAATGACAGCTATGCTCTCCAGCTAGTGCTTTTAATAAGAGGGTGATGACTCAACATAAAAGTAAATAGATAGGCCCTTCGCAGTGGGAAGCATGGATTTGTAGAGGTGCCAGAGCTCGGTTTTGAAATAGGGATAAATAATATTTTGAGCGGTATACTTTCATTGTCAACATAACAACTAAGAGATGGCGATATCTTCCATGTCACACACATTATAGGCGGTTCCCAAACAGAATGGTAAAGTTTATACTCCCGCTCCACCAACAAGCATCAATCCATGGCTTGCTCGAAACAACGAGTGCCTCCAACATACATCAGGTCCAAGGGGGAGTTTTGTTTGCAGTTATTTTGATTTAGTTTGCATAAAGCATGGGACTAGGCATCCCGGTGACTAGCCATTTTCTCGTGAGTGTGGAGCGGAGTCCACTCCTCTTGAGAATAACCCGCCTAACATGGAAGATAAGGGCAGCCTTGGTTGATACATGAGCTATTCGAGCATACAAAACAGAATGTTTATTTGAAGGTTTAGAGTTTGGCACATACAAATTTACTTGGAATGGCAGGTAGATACCGCATATAGGAAGGTATAGTGGACTCATCTGGAATAACTTTGGGGTTTAAAGGGATTGGATGCACAAGCAGTATTCCCACTTAGTACAAGTGAAGGCTAGCAAAAGACTGGGAAGCGACCAACTAGAGAGCGACAACAGCCATGTACATGCATTAAAATTAATAAACATTGGATGCAAGCATGAGTAGGATATAATCCACCATGAACATAAATATCGTGAAGGCTATGTTGATTTGTTTCAACTACATGCATGAACATGTGCCAAGTCAAGTCACTCAAATCATTCAAAGGAGGATACCACCCCATCATACCACATCATAACCATTTCAATAGCATGTTGGCATGCAAGGTAAACCATTATAACTCATAGCTAATCAAGCATGGCACAAGCAACTATGATATCTAATTGTCATTGCAAACATGTTTATTCATAACAAGCTGAATCAAGAGCGATGGACTCATCATATTTACAAAAACAAAAGAGGTCGAGTTCATACCAGCTTTTCTCATCTCAGTCAGTCCATCATATATCATCATAATTGCCTTTCACTTGCACGACCGAATAGTGTGAATAATAATAAGAGTGCACGTGCATTGGACTAAGCAGGAATCTGCGAGCATTCAATAAACAGGAGAAGACAAGGCAATATGGGCTCTTGGTTAAATCAATCAATAATGCATATAAGAGCCACTTCAACAATTTAATCATGGTCTTCTCCTACTGACCCCCAAAGAAAAGAAAAGAAATAAAAATTATTTACACGCGAAAGCTCCCAACAAGCAAAAGAAGAACGGGAAATACTTTTGGGTTTTCTTTTTTTAATTACTACTACAGCAGAAAAGTAAATTACTAATTTTATTTGTTTTTCTTAAGGTTTATTAAACACACAAGAAGAAAGCAGGAAAAAGAAAATAAACTAGCATGGATATTACAGTGAAAGAGTATGAGCACCGACATCTAGCAATGAGTGTGTGTGAACATAAATGTAATGTCGGTGAGAAATACGTACTCCCCCAAGCTTAGGCTTTTGGCCTAAGTTGGTCTATTGCCAGGGATAGCCTGGTGGATACCCATAGGTGTAGCTGGGGTCGTACTGCGACGAAGAATACCTGGGATCATACTGTGATGAAGAAGACTCTGACTGCCACTGGCTGACAGTCATCTCTGGATCCCAAGAATAAACAGATTGTCGTGGAGGCTCATCTTGTGGTTTCGATTCCGGGGCTGGTGCAGGATTCCGGTAAGCTTGAACGGCAGCCCACGTAATGAGATAAGGTCTGAGGACATTGGTCGCGGACGAAGTTGGTGAGGCCGGCATTCTCAATCAATGAATAGAAGTCCTCATAAATCCCGGCCTCTCTCAAGAAATTATCCGAAGGCCATTCACACGGCTGGATTTCCGCGGTACGAGGCAAATTATATTTGGGCCTCTTAGCTTCTTCATTTTGTTTCTCCTTTGAGCTTCGGCTCGATGAGCCCCTAAAAAGTCTCTTCATTATTTTCTGAAATAATCTGAAATTTTTAGTAACTTCAAACAAATGTGAACCAAGTTCAATAAAACTGATAGCAACTACTCCTACAAGTGTCTAGAGCCTATATCAAGCATTATAACTACTTGGAACCATATAAATTTGACATGCAAGCTCAAGAACATGGTCACCTATGCAACACAAATTTGCAAATAATAAAGCACTAGGACAAAAACTAATTGGGCCAATGGGGGAATCACATACCAAGGAACAATCTCCCCAAGCAGTTTTGCGAGAGGTGCTTTGAGCAAGGAGATCGAAAATCACAACAAAGAGGGCTGGAACTCGTGCTTGAGTTGGTTTTTCGTGTTTGTGTGAGGAAGAGGAAGAAGATGGGTGCAGGAATAAGTGGAGGAGGGCCACCATGGGCCCATGAGGCAGGGGGCGCACCCAGGGGGGTAGGGCGCGCCCTCCACCCTCGTGACCAGGTGGCAGCTCCCCCCGCGGTGATTTTTGCACAGCAAATCCTCAAATATTTCCAAAAAATCATATTAAATTGGCATGGCATTCTGATGACTTCTATTTTGGGATATTTTTATATTGCACGGATAAACCAGGAAACAGACAGAAAAATACTATTTTTACTTTATTTCTACTAAACAACAGAAAGTATAAAGAGGGTACAAAAGGTTGTGCTTCTAGTTTCATCCATCTCATGCTCATAGAAAAGAATCCACTAACAAGGTTGAGCGGGTCTTGTTAACAAACTCATTCCGATTAACATGGAACCGGAGAAATTTCGAATAACACAATGTTACCTCAAAGGGGATATGCACATCCCCTATAATAAGTATATCACATTTCTTCTTAACAGTAGGAAGGGGAAATTCAAAACCCCCAAATATAATCGATGGAATTTTTCCAATAGAGTTGATACTATGGACTTGGGGTTGTTTCCTTGGAAAGTGTGCCGTATGCTCATTACCATTAACATGAAAAGTGACATTGCCTTTGTTGCAATAAATAACAGCCCCTGCAGTGTTAAGAAAAGGCCTTCCAAGAATAATAGACCTACTATCATCCTCGGGAATATCAAGAATAACAAAGTCCGTTAAAATAGTAACATTTGCAACCACAACAGGCACATCCTCACAAATACCGACAGGTATAGCAGTTGATTTATCAGCCATTTGCAAAGATATTTCAGTAGGTGTCAATTTATTCAAGCAAGTCTATGATATAAAGAGAGAGGCATGACACTAACACCGACTCCAAGATCACATAAAGCAGTTTTAATATAATTTCTTTTAATGGAGCATGGTATAGTAGGTACTCCTGGGTCTCCAAGTTTCTTTGGTATTCCTCCCTTAAAAGTGTAATTACCAAGCATGGTGGAAATTTTAGCTTCCGGTTGTAGCGACCAGACCTCAAACAGTCTGATCTCTGTGCTCCGGTGTCATCCCTGGATCAGTAATGCTGACACCACACAGTACTCGGAGGATTTATAGCAGAGTAGCAATCACACACTTATTACCTCGAGTGTCTCAAAAGAGAACTTATTACAATAAATATGGCTTAAGGCCATCTAATAACGATAACAGCGGAAGGCTTGGAAGATAAGTGAGTCCATCAACTCCAACGGCATCACTGCGTATAGAACCACAACCTAAAAACTCCTAAATCGTCGTCTAAAAAGTCTGCAACATTAACGTTGCAGCCCGAAAACGGGTCAGCACATGGAATATGCTGGCAAGGTAACACATAGAGAGTAATGGAATGCAACAGCTATACTATACGCATATTTGGCTGGTGGAAAGCTCTATGGTTACAGTTTTTGCGTAAAGCCAATTTTTCCCTACTTCAAAGGAATAATTTTATTTAACTAATGGTGGTTGTTAAACATTGAGAATGGTTGACAGCATTCTCAATCCCAATTAAGTAACATCATTAAAACCCAACAATATTAATTAAAGTAACATGATGAGATTCACATGATAATCCAAGTACTAGATACTCAAGATGTCCATAACCGGGGACACGGCTAACCATGATTAGTTTATTACACTCTGCAGAGGTTTGCGCACTTTTCCCCACAAGACTCGATCGCCTCCGTTTGGTTTCTCGCACTACCAGGTGTTTGAGAAGACGGATGACCGAGACATAGTCTTTCAGAAGCGCTAGCACCTTATGATCGGGTAGACCGTACCACCTACATCCCCTACATCTGCTAGTCTACCACTGTAAGAGTTCGCACGACTTAGTCAACTATGCTAGAGCCCATAATAGCTTGTGGCTGCACATGGAAGTTTCTAGTATGAATAGTCTCATGATCCCTTTGAGCCTGGGTGGCGGACCAAAAATAAAAACAGGCAAGTCCTGGAATACCCAGGTGCCTCAATCCACCCAGATGTGTGTTTAAGTTGCCACCTTAGATAAACCACTAGTTAACAAACTCACATCTGTCATGGATATCACTCACCCAATCCACGTCTACTAGCATAGCATGGCATAATAAGCAAACGCGGAAGTAACTCCCAAAGGTTTGAAAATAAACAGGTAATAGGTACTACCTCAACTACTTCCCATCCCACAGTTTAATTAGATCCTAATCATGCAAAGTGTGAGGATTAGATCTAATGCAATAAAACTGGGTAGTAGAAAAGGTATGATCAAAGTGTTACTTGCCTTGCTGATGATCCGCGAAACCTAGAGATTCGAAGTAACAAGCGGCGCACTCCGGGTATTCTATCGCAGACAAACAAACAGGCATACAATAAGTACTCATCTAATGCACGGGTAAAACTCAAATAAGAGATCTAACCAGAAGGTTCAGCTTAAGAACTCCGGTTTGCAAAAAGAATCAAATCGAACGAAGCAACGAAAGTCAAACGGCGAAAGAAAACAACTTCATTCTACAAATCTGGATCTAGGGCAAATTTTACAGTTGCAAAATCTTGTTTAAGTTGGTGAAACGGATAGAGGGTTTCGAGACGAAATTCCAGGCGCTTGAATCGCCTGATTCCGATAAACGAGCGAAAAGTTAAACTAAAAGGAAAATCGGATCAGGAATCGCGATCAGAAAAATTGAGGATTTAATCCAAGAAAAGGAAATGACGAACGGATTAACGAACGAACGTTCGTTAATTAACCTAAACCGAAAAAAAAACCAAAGAAAAAAATAAAACTGACGAAAACCAATCGTTTTTTTTAAAACCGGCACGGATTTCGAGGTGCGGCGAACCTCGTGCGACATGCAGCATCGGCGGCGGCGGTGTCAGGACCCCGACTCGATGTCACATCGATCTAGCTGGTAACACCTCATATCACTTTGCGGCCTCACGCACGGTATCCCCACGGGTGTCGTCTTACCTTTTCCCGGGACCGTTTGCGCCTTTTGGCTCACGTATATGATAGTGTCGCTAGCATCCATATGATAAAGAGCCCGGGCTGACATGACTAGTCGTAAACCCAAAGTGGCACAGACTTACAGGGACAGGCATCCATGACCCAGCTTCGAACGTGTCGGTCATCAGCAAGTGGGTCCGGGCTGTAGCACTGGGCTAGCAGGACTCCGGTAAACCGGGCTGTAGCGGGCTAACAGGACTCCGGTACTCAAAGCGTGACATTTCCCCGAAGGGACAGACACAGGAACGAAGAAGGACACATGCCGGCCAGCCTAAGTGTTCCAGAGCAGTAGCAAGCTACCATGGCTCAGCGGTAACACTAGGAGACATTTCCCGGTAAGAGAGGCTACTAAAGATAAACAACTAGATAGTCAGATCCCACACATACCAAGCATTTCAATCATACACACAATATGCTCGATATGTGCAAATACAACGAAGCATCACAACATGACTCTATGACACAAGTACTTTATTTAAGGCTCAGGGAGCCATACATAACATTCACAAAGGTACGGGTCTCACGACCCAACATACAAGTCATACAGTCATACAAGCCAGCAGCGGAAGTACATTGTCTGGGTACAGACAACTAGTAAAATAAAAGAGGCTTGGAAAGCCTAGCTATACTACGTGGTCCATCACAAGCTCAGGGTCACCACCTGGGTCTTTAGCCTACTCGTTGATGTCAACGTCTACATAGAACCCATCAGAAGGGGTTGCAGCGTCTTCTGTAAAAATGTAGATTATAGCAACATGAGTACAAAGGTACTCAGCAAGACTTACATCAGATCCTACATACATGCATAGTATCAAGAATGGTTGGTGGAGTTATTGCAGCAAGCCAGCTTTGACTCTTGGCTAGGCTATCCTACGATACTCCAACTTGAAATGTTTTGCGCACACGAGTCCACTACTCACCACTTCAATACACTACCGAGGATTCACCTCCGTCTTCCTACGGAAGAGCCATCCTCGGCACTCACACTTATCTTGAGGCTTTTAGTAGTTTCCATTTACTTGTCTATGAACTGTATAGGCAACCAAGTAGTCCTTTACCGCGGACGCGGCTATTCGAATAGATCATGTTAACCCTGCAGGGGTGTACTTCTTCATACATGTTTCCACCACTTAGCGTCTGCACACGACATGTGCTCGGCAGACTTCAAGCGAAAGCCGACGTGGGTGTAGACCACGACCTACCTAAACACTTAAGCCTCTAGTCCAGGTTTATCGCCTATTCAGGTTCCATCCGCAGGGAGTCCGGCCGAGGTTTCCCATACGGCCCCGAACGATGTGAACAGGGTTCCCGAGATACCTAACGGGTATTCGGTACACCCGGCCACGTACCTACCGCATCACAGCCCACCCCTACGGTCAGCGCTGTCCACGGCCTCCAGTAGGCTACAAACACCAGAAACTACTTGCAACTCCTGGACAGAGAGCTAGGGTGAATAAGAAGTCGAGCGGGGTCATATTTCAGGGCCCAATGCATGGTAGTAGCTGATTCTTAAATCACACATACAGATCTCAGTGCTTAAGGTCGGCTTCAATGAAACAACCCACCATGTACTCCTACATGGCCTCTCATCGATACCTTTACCAAATCGTGTTCACCACACCACTCTCATTACCGACATAATCATTTCACTCTAGCCCATCACCCAGATGAACCAGACCTGACACGACTCTAAGCATAGCAGGCATAGCAAGGTAGGAACAACACATACACATGGCTCAATCAACTCCTACACATGCTAGTGGGTTTCATCTAGTTACTGTGGCAATGACAGGTCATGCAGAGGAAATGGGTTCAACTACCGTAGCACACAGCAGTTTGAATCGCGTTGTCTTAATGCAGTAAAAGAGAGCAGGAGCGAGAACATGGGATTGTATCGATATGATCAAATGGTTGGTTGCTTGCCTGATGGTTCGATGCTCGGATATGATTCTTCGTTAGGGTAATCACGGTACTCCTCGGAGACAGAACCTGTCGCAAAGGACATCGATACACAAGCATCACCAAACAATGTGCAACAATATGATGCATGCATGAAACATGGCAATATGAGTGTGTTGGGCTAATGCAACTAAAACCAGAGGGGTTTGAACAAATTTGAATCAAGGATTCAAATTTCAAACTCAAACATGGCCTTTTAAGTGCTTTTCCTTATTCTGCTTAAAACATCAATTTAACTTGTTTGATCATGCATGAAAATAGTACAGATGGATAGATTGGATTTTTCTGATCATTTTTCATATATAATTTGTCCAATTTGGAGTTACAGAATAAAAGTTATGAATTTTTGAAGTTTAATTAATATTCTGGAATTTCCTGATTTAATTTAAATCCAGAAAATCAATTACTGCGTCAGCCTGACGTCAGTGTGACGTCAGCAGGTCAACTGCGGCTGGCTGAAGTCAAACCTGACGTGTGGGGGCCACACGTCAGTGACAGGGGGGGTTAAACAGGTTTAAATTAATCCTAATTAGGGATTAGTGGCGCTGGGGCCCACTGTCAGTGTCAGGGGGGTTGACTAACAGTAGTTAGCGCTAACCTAACCACCTGGCCGACAGGGCCCACGCGTCAGTGACCCTGGGGGGTCAAACCCCAGGTCGGACAAGTCAAACCCCACCGGCGACATGACGCCGGCGAGGTCCGAGACGGCGGCGAGAGTGCTTTTTGCCATTCCGGCAACCAAATGGACGGCGGAAGGCATCTACGTGTTGCTGAGGTTGAGCCGCGACTATTGGTGGTGGTGGTTGGGCTCGGGGTGGCCGGAGTTGACGGCGGCGAGCTCGGCTGCGGCGGCCGGAGTTCGGGTGCGGTCGGAACGGCGTTGCAGGGCGTTAGGGGAGGTGTTGGTGCGTGCTACGTGCTCCTAGTGAGGTGTGGAGCACGATGGTGTGCTTGGTTGGGCGCTACGGCGACCGTGGCCACGACGGCGACATCGTCGGCGGCGTGGAGCTCTCGGCCGAGGTGGAGCTAGGGCCTAGAGGTCGGGAGAGACCAGGGAAGAAGGGGGAAACGCTCCGGGGGCTCACCGCGGTTGCAGTGGGCGTCGAAGCGGGCTCGGGGACGCGCCGGAGACGACGAATTTGACGGCGACGGTGGTCGGAGCCGAAGAGGGGAACGGCGACGTGGCGGCGATGCAGGGCTTCCGGGGAGCTGTGGAGCGGTGGGGAGGAAGAGGGAGTTGTGGCGGAGCTTCTGAGCTAGTCGGGGGAGCGAGGGGTGGCCGGAGATGGCTGCTGTGGCGAACGGCGGCGACGGTGGTGTTCGGCCGTGAGAGAGAGAGAGCGAGGGAGAGGAAGGGAGAGCCGGGGGGAGAGTGAGAGAGAGCAGGGGGGATCGGGACGGGCTGCGGGCGTCGTCCACGCGGCCAGGAGGTCGTCGGCAAGCAGGAGGTGGCCGCGCGGCCGTGCGCGCGCGAGCACGCAGCAGCTTCGGGGCGAGGGGAGGAAGACGACGGAGGGCTACAGTGCTGGGCTGGGTCGGCTGCTGGCTGGGCCGGCCAGCTGGCTGGGCCGCACAGGGAGGAGCCCAGGTAAGTTTTTCCCTTTTCTTCTGTTTTCTGTTTTATTTAATATATCTGCAACTTTGTTGAATTAAATAAAATACCTAGGCAACTTCAAAAATCACCAAACTATTCCTGGCCCATAGTTGGATTATTTCCAACATGAAACATTTTAGTTTGGAGATATTTGAGCATTTAAATATTTTATATTATTTTAAATGCCCAAATTCAAATATTTATGATTTAATTCAAAAACCCTAGGATGGCCTAGGAAAATGTGCACCATTTTTGGCAGAGGTTCTGAACCAAGACAAAAATGATGGGCATTTTAGAAGGGCATTTCAGGTTCATTGAAAAATTATTTTAGTAACCCTAGTTGGTTTCAGAGGGGACTGGGGGTTCTGTCATCCCCATTTCAAGTTTCTGATGAAAGAGTAAACATGATGCAACACTCTAATGCATGACTAGCTAGGGTGTGACAACTCACCCCCACTCAAAAGAATCTCGTCCCGAGATTTGGGTTCCTCCGGGAAGAAGGCGGGATACTCGAGTCGAAGACGATCCTCCCTTTCCCAAGTTGCTTCATCCTCAGAATGATGCGACCATTGAACCTTGAGAAACTTGATATTATGACGTCGCGTGGTACGTTCGGCTTGATCGAGGATACGAATGGGGTACTCTCGATATGTAAGATCATCTTGGAGATCAAGCGTTTCGTGGTCCACTTCACGGATAGGATCCGAGAAGCAACGCCTGAGTTGAGAAACGTGGAAGACATCGTGAACTCTGGAGAGATGCGGAGGTAGTTCCAACTGGTAGGCAACTTCTCCTCGTTTGGCAAGAATGCGAAAAGGTCCAATGTAACGAGGAGCCAATTTGCCTTTGATACCGAAACGATGGGTTCCCTTCAGAGGGGTGACCCGAAGATAAGCCTTCTCGTCAACCTCGAAAGTCATAGCCCTATGTTTTCGGTCATATTGACTCTTTTGGCGAGATTGGGCTGTTTTCAACTTTTCACGAACGATACGAACTTGATCTTCTGCTTCCTGAATCATGTCCGGGCCAAAGAATTGTCTTTCCCCGGTCTCTGACCAGTTAAGGGGTGTTCGACATCGTCGTCCATAGAGAACTTCAAAAGGGGCTTTACCCAAGCTAGATTGATAGCTGTTGTTGTAAGCGAATTCGGCAAATGGAAGACACTTCTCCCAGTCCATTCCGAAGGAGATAACAGAGGCTCGGAGCATGTCTTCTAGAATCTGATTGACGCGTTCCACTTGACCACTCGACTGAGGGTGGAAGGCGGTGCTAAAGGAGAGACGGGTTCCCATAGCATTTTGGAAACTTTCCCAAAATCGAGAGGTGAAAAGACTTCCTCGATCCGAGTTAATTTCCAAAGGAACACCATGGAGAGACACTATTCGGGAGATGTACAAGTCTGCCAGCTGACTAGCGGTTATACTCTCACGAACAGGTAAGAAATGAGCTACTTTGGAAAGACGATCGACCACGACGAAGATAGCATTATTCCCTCTCTTGGTCCTGGGAAAACCGGTAATAAAATCCATACTAATTTTATCCCATTTCCATTCAGGAATAGCTAAGGGTTGAAGGGTGCCAGCAGGCCGTTGATGCTCTGCTTTTACACGACGACAGACGTCGCAATTAGCAATATACTGAGCAATTTCTCTTTTCATCCTAGTCCACCAGAACCTCTGGCGTAGGTCCTGATACATCTTAGTACTACCGGGATGAATGGTGAGAGGAGATTCATGAGCCTCCTTAAGGATCAGCTGCCGTAGATGCTGGTTCTTGGGAACCACTAGACGGTTCTCGAAGTACACAACACCATGATCATTTGTGGAGAAACAACTAGCACCTCCGCTAGCAATGTTCTCTTTAATTTTAGATATTCCCTTATCTCGCTTTTGGGCAGCGATGATTTGATCCGTAAGAGTAGGTTTTGCTACCAAGGTGGAAAGAAAACCTTGAGGTACAATGTGAAGGTTAAGCTTCCGAAATTCCTCATGGAGAAGCGGTTGACTTTGTTGTAACATCAGGTTGTTACAATAAGATTTACGACTTAGCGCATCAGCCATGACGTTGGCTTTCCCTGGGGTGTAGGTTATTCCTAAATCGAAGTCTGTAATCAATTCAACCCAACGTCTTTGCCTGAGATTCAGATCCGGTTGGGTGAAAATGTACTTCAGACTTTGGTGATCAGTGAATATTTCGCAACGATTACCGAGGAGGTAATGTCGCCAGGTCTTAAGTGCATAGACTACGGCTGCAAGCTCTAGATCATGAGTAGGATAATTCTCCTCATGTGGGTGCAATTGCCGTGAAGCGTAAGCAATTACGTGTCGATCTTGCATGAGAATGCAACCTAGTCCTTGTCGCGAGGCGTCGCAGTAGATAACAAAGTCCTTGGAGAAGTCTGGCGGTACCAGCACGGGAGCAGAGGTCAGGCGTCTTTTCAGTTCCTGAAAGCTGTGCTCACATTGTGGAGTCCATTCGAACTTCTTATCTTTCTTGAGGAGTTCGGTTAGAGGTTTGGCAACTTTGGAGAAGTTCTCGACAAAGCGACGGCAATAGCTCGCTAAGCCTAGAAAACTCCGAACTTGCTTGACCGATTCAGGTGGAGTCCAATTAAGGACGGCTTGAACTCGCTCAGGGTTAACAGCAATACCTTTACCAGATATTACATGACCCAGATAGGTCACTTCTGGCAACCAGAATTCACATTTAGAAAATTTGGCATAAAGGCGATGCTCTCGAAGTTTCTGCAACACTAGCCTTAGATGTTCGGCATGTTCTTCCTCGTTCTTGGAGTAGATGAGTATATCATCGAGATAAACTACGACGAATTTATCCAAATACTCCATGAAGATTGAGTTCATTAACCGAGAAAAGGTGGCTGGAGCGTTGGTTAAACCGAAGGACATGACGGTGTACTCGTATTGGCCATAACGAGTAACAAAGGCCGTTTTAGGAATGTCCCCGTTTCTGATTTTGATTTGATGGTAGCCCAACCTCAAATCCATCTTGGAGAAGACTGAGGATCCAGCGAGCTGATCATACAGATCGTTGATCCTGGGAAGTGGATATTTGTTCTTGATTGTGACCAAATTGACAGGTCGGTAATCTACAACCATCCGGTCCGTACCATCCTTCTTCTTGACGAATAGGACGGGGCAAGCCCACGGAGATGAACTAGGTCGGATGAAACCCTTTTTCAAGGACTCATCGAGTTGTTTCTTAAGCTCGGCTAGTTCTAGGGGTGCCATCTTATAGGGTCTTCTAGCAATCGGAACGGTTCCGGGGATGAGGTCTATTACGAACTCAACATCCCTGTCAGGTGGAACACCTGGCAATTCCTCTGGAAAGACATCCGGGAAGTCACGGACTACCGGAACGTCCTCAAGGTCTGGCAAAGGGCTGGCGTTAAGAGAATATAATTGTCGCTTGGCTATTCGGGTCAAGACATTGACTATCTTCCCCGAAGGATGGGTGAGTTGAACAGTCCTAGAGAAGCAATCAATTTTGGCTTGATGAGCTGACATCCAGTCCATACCCAAAATGATATTAATATCTGAAGATTTAAGGGCTATCAAAGATGCAAGGAAAACAAGTCTGTCGACTTGGATTTCATTTCCATAGCTTACTCTAGAAGTTTGCCATTTGGATCCCGGAGTTTGAATTACCATAGAGGTTGGCATATCACCGAATGCGACGTTATGCAAGCGAGCATAGTTTTCAGATATAAAAGAATGAGAGGCTCCTGTATCGAAAAGAACAGATGCCGGGTGGCAATTAACAAGAAGCGTACCGAGAACGACGTTGGGATCCTCTTGAGCTTCTTCGGCAGAGATACAGTTGACATGGCCACGTGAAGCGGTGACCGGTTTAGCATGAAACACCTTCCCTGTCGGCTTGCCACGGCCAACAGCTTTAGCAGATTGATTGGGGTTGGTCTGGGGACACTCACGCATATAGTGACCAGATTCCCCACACTTGAAACAAGTCACGGAACTGGTACGTGGAGGAGCATTATTGGTTGGACCCCCATAGGGCTTGGCCGGTGCAGACTGTTGAACAGGGCGAGGCGCCTGGAAGGATGGCCTCGGTGTGAACCTGGGTGGCAGAGCGGTGTTGGGTACCCACACGCGGCGCTTCTGAGGACCAGCACCGGATGAGGAACCCATGTCACGTCCATGCTTGCGTGTTGCGTCATAGTCAGTCTGACCAGTTTCAGCACTGATGGCTTTGTTGACAAGTTTCGAAAAAGATGTGCACTCATGCAGACGGAGGTCGCGGCGAAGCTCGGGACTAAGGCCCTTACGGAACCTTGCTTGCTTCTTGGCGTCAGTAGACACTTCCTCAGTTGCATATCGGGCGAGATTACCAAACTCTCTGCTATAGACATCCACAGAAAGTCGGCCTTGGGTGAAACTGCAAAAATCTTCACGTTTACGGTCCATGAGACCCTCCGGAATGTGATGTTCACGGAAAGCCTCGCTGAACTCAGCCCAAGTAGTGACATGGCCCGCTGGGCGCATAGCTCCATAATTCTCCCACCATAGACTGGCGGGGCCTTCAAGATGATATGCAGCAAAGGTGACCTTGTCAGCCTCCGCTACCAGCGCGGAACGCAGCTTGTGAGAGATACTGCGAAGCCAGTCATCAGCGTCGAGAGGCTCGACGGAGTGGTGGAACGTGGGTGGATGCAATTTGATAAAATCACTGAGTGACACCACGTTAGCCCTCTGATGGTGTGCTGTGTTCTGTTCAATACGCTCCAACAAACGGTTTGTCTCCCGCTTGTTTCTCTCAGCTTCCATCATAACCTCGGCTAGTGAAGGAGGATGAGGCAGATTTTCATTCCTGGCTTCACTGCCTTCGGCCTGCTCTTGGGAAGCAGGGTTAGCGCGCGTGTTGACCATCCTAGGTAAACAAGACAATGATTTAGTCAGAATGATAAAATTCCGACATAGGATACATAAGGTAAGGAATAACTCGGAATGCAAGATGATCATCCGTATGACATGGTAGATACAGAAACTGCTTCTTTTATTCCATCGTCATACACACCATACAAGGTTTAGTACAAGACCAAACAAAGTACTATTACGGTGAGAAAAAGGATTACATCTCATCGGAGGCATTCCAAGCTCCTATACATTATTTTTCTACACCTCCGGAAAGAGTACAACTAGGTCATATCCCACGAGCCACGCGGGACGATAGATGACACAGCTAGTACGAACTAGTGATACTACCCCTAACTCAGACCGATCCGTAGTAGTCCTCATAGAAGTCACCTCCATAGCCTGGAAGTTCAACATGATCATCCGGAAATAGACGGTCTCGCGGAGCTTGTGGACCATAGGGGCTAGGATGAGGTCGTGGACCAACAAACGGTGGCCTGCGGGGACCGCGAGGTGGGGTGATGCCTCCTACATCACGCCAAACCATCACGTCTGGCAGAGCAGATCTCACAGGATAGAGATCGCGCATATCTGAGAATCCAGCTTGCACCGCCGGTGCGAACCGAGTCAAAGTGGCCCAGTGGTCAGCACGGGTATTGAAGAGCTCTAACCTTAAGGCCCGATTTTCACGGTCCTTATCCTCGAGCATCTCAGCAGTGGTGCGAGTCCGTGAATCCTCCTGAGTGGAGTCAGCATAGATAGCCTGGAGATATCCTTGTGCTCCCGGAAGTGATCCTGGCATATACCGGAAATCAGAGTCCCGAAATAAACCAGATCTGACTCGCATAATGGTCATCATAGAGTAGGCGGCGTCCTGCACAGCCATCTCAATAGTAACCCCGAGTCCATAGGAACAGTGAAGAGGCTCGGTGGATCCAGGATAAGATGGAAATATCCTGACAGTGCAGAGATACTGGCTTTGATTAAAGTCTCGGAATTGCTCTTCGACCGTGTACTCAGGATACCAGCGGTATCCAGCCTCAGTCATTACCCTGACCAACTTGGCAGTATGGCCGGGTACATCTAGGCATCGAGTCAGGCGAACCACTTGATTAAGGTCGCGAGTGGCCATCTGAAAGCACAATCATAATGCAAAGGCATTAGAATTTCTAGCAAAATTTCGGCAGCATAACAGCTGTAAATGCTCAAAAAGGATTTTGAGACATTTGACAAAGGATTTCGTACACACTCAACATCATCATATCAAAGTTCTGAAACCATTCTGGCAACATAATGTGGTAGTAGAACTGAACTAGGCTTGTATCCATCAAACTTATAAGGTACTACTGATTAGTAACACGTGATCCTGATAGAGAGAATAGATCCTAATTCCTTAACCCCCGGTGGAAGAATGGACTGACTCAGATCAGAAAGTCATAAGGTATAAGGAGTAAAAAGAGCCTTACGTTCCATCCCACAAACAATTCCCCTACATATAACTAAAGAATTTCTAGACTCAACATCGACCAGTTTGGCTTGGAGAACCTACAGGCAGTCCGGCTCTGATGCCAACGCTGTCAGGACCCCGACTCGATGTCACATCGATCTAGCTGGTAACACCTCATATCACTTTGCGGCCTCACGCACGGTATCCCCACGGGTGTCGTCTTACCTTTTCCCGGGACCGTTTGCGCCTTTTGGCTCACGTATATGATAGTGTCGCTAGCATCCATATGATAAAGAGCCCGGGCTGACATGACTAGTCGTAAACCCAAAGTGGCACAGACTTACAGGGACAGGCATCCATGACCCAGCTTCGAACGTGTCGGTCATCAGCAAGTGGGTCCGGGCTGTAGCACTGGGCTAGCAGGACTCCGGTAAACCGGGCTGTAGCGGGCTAACAGGACTCCGGTACTCAAAGCGTGACATTTCCCCGAAGGGACAGACACAGGAACGAAGAAGGACACATGCCGGCCAGCCTAAGTGTTCCAGAGCAGTAGCAAGCTACCATGGCTCAGCGGTAACACTAGGAGACATTTCCCGGTAAGAGAGGCTACTAAAGATAAACAACTAGATAGTCAGATCCCACACATACCAAGCATTTCAATCATACACACAATATGCTCGATATGTGCAAATACAACGAAGCATCACAACATGACTCTATGACACAAGTACTTTATTTAAGGCTCAGGGAGCCATACATAACATTCACAAAGGTACGGGTCTCACGACCCAACATACAAGTCATACAGTCATACAAGCCAGCAGCGGAAGTACATTGTCTGGGTACAGACAACTAGTAAAATAAAAGAGGCTTGGAAAGCCTAGCTATACTACGTGGTCCATCACAAGCTCAGGGTCACCACCTGGGTCTTTAGCCTACTCGTTGATGTCAACGTCTACATAGAACCCATCAGAAGGGGTTGCAGCGTCTTCTGTAAAAATGTAGATTATAGCAACATGAGTACAAAGGTACTCAGCAAGGCTTACATCAGATCCTACATACATGCACAGTATCAAGAATGGTTGGTGGAGTTATTGCAGCAAGCCAGCTTTGACTCTTGGCTAGGCTATCCTACGATACTCCAACTTGAAATGTTTTGCGCACACGAGTCCACTACTCACCACTTCAATACACTACCGAGGATTCACCTCCGTCTTCCTACGGAAGAGCCATCCTCGGCACTCACACTTATCTTGAGGCTTTTAGTAGTTTCCATTTACTTGTCTATGAACTGTATAGGCAACCAAGTAGTCCTTTACCGCGGACGCGGCTATTCGAATAGATCATGTTAACCCTGCAGGGGTGTACTTCTTCATACATGTTTCCACCACTTAGCGTCTGCACACGACATGTGCTCGGCAGACTTCAAGCGAAAGCCGACGTGGGTGTAGACCACGACCTACCTAAACACTTAAGCCTCTAGTCCAGGTTTATCGCCTATTCAGGTTCCATCCGCAGGGAGTCCGGCCGAGGTTTCCCATACGGCCCCGAACGATGTGAACAGGGTTCCCGAGATACCTAACGGGTATTCGGTACACCCGGCCACGTACCTACCGCATCACAGCCCACCCCTACGGTCAGCGCTGTCCACGGCCTCCAGTAGGCTACAAACACCAGAAACTACTTGCAACTCCTGGACAGAGAGCTAGGGTGAATAAGAAGTCGAGCGGGGTCATATTTCAGGGCCCAATGTATGGTAGTAGCTGATTCTTAAATCACACATACAGATCTCAGTGCTTAAGGTCGGCTTCAATGAAACAACCCACCATGTACTCCTACATGGCCTCTCATCGATACCTTTACCAAATCGTGTTCACCACACCACTCTCATTACCGACATAACCATTTCACTCTAGCCCATCACCCAGATGAACCAGACCTGACACGACTCTAAGCATAGCAGGCATAGCAAGGTAGGAACAACACATACACATGGCTCAATCAACTCCTACACATGCTAGTGGGTTTCATCTAGTTACTGTGGCAATGACAGGTCATGCAGAGGAAATGGGTTCAACTACCGTAGCACACAGCAGTTTGAATCGCGTTGTCTTAATGCAGTAAAAGAGAGCAGGAGCGAGAACATGGGATTGTATCGATATGATCAAATGGTTGGTTGCTTGCCTGATGGTTCGATGCTCGGATATGATTCTTCGCTAGGGTAATCACGGTACTCCTCGGGGACAGAACCTGTCGCAAAGGACATCGATACACAAGCATCACCAAACAATGTGCAACAATATGATGCATGCATGAAACATGGCAATATGAGTGTGTTGGGCTAATGCAACTAAAACCAGAGGGGTTTGAACAAATTTGAATCAAAGATTCAAATTTCAAACTCCAAACATGGCCTTTTAAAGTGCTTTTCCTTGTTCTGCTTAAAACATCAATTTAACTTGTTTGATCATGCATGAAAATAGTACAGATGGATAGATTGGATTTTTCTGATCATTTTTCATATATAATTTGTCCAATTTGGAGTTACAGAATAAAAGTTATGAATTTTTGAAGTTTAAATAATATTCTGGAATTTCCTGATTTAATTTAAATCCAGAAAATCAATTACTGCGTCAGCCTGACGTCAGTGTGACGTCAGCAGGTCAACTGCGGCTGGCTGAAGTCAAACCTGACGTGTGGGGGCCACACGTCAGTGACAGGGGGGTTTAACAGGTTTAATTTAATCCTAATTAGGGATTAGTGGCGCTGGGGCCCACTGTCAGTGTCAGGGGGGGTTGACTAACAGTAGTTAGCGCTAACCTAACCACCTGGCCGACAGGGCCCACGCGTCAGTGACCCTGGGGGGTCAAACCCCAGGTCGGACAAGTCAAACCCCACCGGCGACATGACGCCGGCGAGGTCCGAGACGGCGGCGAGAGTGGTTTTTGCCATTCCGGCAACCAAATGGACGGCGGAAGGCATCTACGTGTTGCTGAGGTTGAGCCGCGACTATTGGTGGTGGTGGTTGGGCTCGGGGTGGCCGGAGTTGACGGCGGCGAGCTCGGCTGCGGCGGCCGGAGTTCGGGTGCGGTCGGGAATCGGTGTTGCAGGGCGTTAGGGGAGGTGTTGGTGCGTGCTACGTGCTCCTAGTGAGGTGTGGAGCACGATGGTGTGCTCGGTTGGGCGCTACGGCGACCGTGGCCACGACGGCGACATCGTCGGCGGCGTGGAGCTCTCGGTCGAGGTGGAGCTAGGGCCTAGAGGTCGGGAGAGACCAGGGAAGAAGGGGGAAACGCTCCGGGGGCTCACCGCGGTTGCAGTGGGCGTCGAAGCGGGCTCGGGGACGCGCCGGAGACGACGAATTTGACGGCGACGGTGGTCGGAGTCCGAAGAGGGGAACGGCGACGTGGCGGCGATGCAGGGCTTCCGGGGAGCTGTGGAGCGGTGGGAAGGAAGAGGGAGTTGTGGCGGAGCTTCTGAGCTAGTCGGGGGAGCGAGGGGTGGCCGGAGATGGCTGCTGTGGCGAACGGCGGCGACGGTGGTGTTCGGCCGTGAGAGAGGGAGAGCGAGGGAGAGGAAGGAGAGAGCCGGGGGGAGTGAGAGAGAGCAGGGGGGATCGGGACGGGCTGCGGGCGTCGCCCACGCGGCCAGGAGGTCGTCGGCAAGCAGGAGGTGGCCGCGCGGCCGTGCGCGCGCGAGCACGCAGCAGCTTCGGGGCGTGGGGAGGAAGACGACGGAGGGCTACAATGCCGGGCTGGGTCGGCTGCTGGCTGGGCCGGCCAGCTGGCTGGGCCGCACAGGGAGGAGCCCAGGTAAGTTTTTTCCCTTTTCTTTCTGTTTTCTGTTTTATTTAATATATGTGCAACTTTGTTGAATTAATTTAAATACCTAGGCAACTTCAAAAATCACCAAACTATTCCTGGCCCATAGTTGGATTATTTCCAGCATGAAACATTTTAGTTTGGAGATATTTGAGCATTTAAATATTTTATATTATTTTAAATGCCCAAATTCAAATATTTATGATTTAATTCAAAAACCCTAGGATGGCCTAGGAAAATGTGCACCATTTTTGGCAGAGGTTCTGAACCAAGACAAAAATGATGGGCATTTTAGAAGGGCATTTCAGGTTCATTGAAAAATTATTTTAGTAACCCTAGTTGGTTTCAGAGGGGACTGGGGGTTCTGTCATCCCCATTTCAAGTTTCTGATGAAAAAGTAAACATGATGCAACACTCTAATGCATGACTAGCTAGGGTGTGACAGGCGGTTCCGGCGGGTCGGCGTCAAGGCGGCGGCGGCTGGCGGCGGCTAGGGCGCGGCTAGGGTTAGGGTTAGGGCGGCGGCGGCTGGTGGGTTGGCTCGGGCCTGAGGCGCGGCTTATAAAGCCCCGGCCAGGCGGAGTCCTAGCCGGTTACGGCCCGTAGTCGGTTGCGTTTTTTTTAAAAAATAATTACGCTCGGAAAAAAATAAAAAGAAATACTAAACGGACTCCAAAAATCCCGAAATAAATTTTTCCGGGCTTCTAAAATCAAGCCCGACAAAGTGGACATTTATTTGGGCCCTAAATGCAATTTTGAAAAATGCACATTTTTCCTAAATTCAAATAAAAACACCGAAAAACTCTGAAATAAAACTTATTTGATTTTATTATTAAATCCTCAATATTTCTATAGTTTGGGAAAGTCATTTTATTCCCTCTCTCATATTTTTGTAATAGAAATAATTGATGATAAAATAAATAAAATCAAATGATCCTATTTCCAAAATTTGAGAAAACTCAAATATGAAAATAACGAAATCCCCAACTCTCTCCGTGGGTCCTTGAGTTGCTTAGAATTTTCTAGGATCAAAACCCAAAAGCAAATAAAATATGATATGCATGATGATCTAATGTATAACATTCCAAATTGAAAATTTGGGATGTTACAAACCTACCCCCCTTAAGATGAATCTTGCCCTCGAGATTCGGGTTGGCTAGAAAATAGGTGAGGGTGGTCCTTGAGCAAATCTTCCTCTCGCTCCCAGGTGGCTTCATCCTCTGTGTGGTGGCTCCACTGAACCTTGCAAAACTTGATAACTTTGCTGCGGGTAACTCGGCTGCCAAACTCGAGGATCTTAACTGGTTTCTCCTCGTAGGTCAAATCGTTATCCAACTGAATAGTTTCCAAACGCACTGTGTCTCTCAATGGTATGTCCGCCATTTCCGCGTGACACTTCTTTAACTGAGAAACGTGGAACACATCATGAACTCCTGACGATCCTTCGGGCAATTCCAACTTGTAGGTCACTTCTCCCATATGCTCCAAAATTCGATATGGTCCTATAAATCATGGCGCTAACTTCCCTTTAACTCCAAAACGCTTTGTTCCCTGAAGTGGAGATACTCGAAGGTAAGCTCTGTCTCCAACTTCGTAAACTGTCTCCTTGCGTTTAGAATCCGCATAACTCTTCTGTCTGGACTGGGCTACCTTGAGCCTATCGCGAATCAATTTCACCTTCTGTTCAGACTCCTTAATCAAGTCAGGACCAAACAACTGGCGATGTCCATCTTCGTCCCACGACAACGGTGTCCTGCACCTCCTTCCGTATAAGGCTTCGAAAGGGGCCATCTTTAAACTGGTTTGGTAACTGTTGTTGTAAGAGAACTCTGCATATGGAAAATTATCGTCCCAACTAGATCCATAATCTAGCGCACAAGCTCTCAGCATATCCTCCAAAATCTGATTTACTCTCTCGGTATGTCCATCTGTCTGTGGATGAAAAGCTATACTGAATTCTAGCCTGGTTCCCAAAGTTTCGTGCAACTGCTTCCAGAACTTTGAGGTAAACTGGGTTCCTCTATCTGATACGATACTCCTTGGAACTCCATGCAGACATACGATCCTGGTCATGTATATCTTTGCCAACTTAGCACTGGTATAATTGGTCTTTACTGGGATGAAATGAGCTACTTTCATCAATCGATCGACTATAACACAAATCGAGTCATAGCCTGAACGAGTCCTAGGCAATCCCGTGATAAAATCCATGCCTAACTTATCCCTCTTCCATTCGGGTATCGGCAATGGTTGTAACAATCCTGCTGGCTTCTGATGCTCTGCCTTTACTCTCTGGCATACATCACAAACGGCTACATACTAGCTATATCCCTCTTCATACCGGTCCACCAAAAAATATCCTTCAAATCCAAATACATCTTGGTATTTCCTGGGTGAATCGAATATGGTGAATCGTGTGCCTCTTGCAGTATCAACTTCCTGATCTCCGGGTCCTTGGGCACATAAACGCGGTCTTCAAACCATAGGGTGTCGTGCTCATCCTCACGAAATCCTTTAGCTTTTCCTTTGCTCAGTTTCTCCTTTATAGCGGCAATCTCTTTGTCAGCTTTCTGAGCTTCTCTGATTCTATCCATCAAAGTTGACTGAATCTCCAACGCTGCTACATAGCCTCTCGGAACTATTTCCAAACATAGTTCATGAAGATTTTATGCTAACTTCCTTGGTATTTCTCCCATCATTAATGTATTGAAATGGCTCTTACGGCTTAATGCGTCAGCTACTACATTAGCATTTCCGGGGTGATAATGCAATCTCATATCGTAATCCTTGATAAGCTCCAACCATCTCCTTTTCTGAGATTCAACTCCTTCTGTGTGAAAGTGTACTTCAAACTCTTATGATCCGTGTACACCTCACAATGATTTCCAATGAGGAAATGTCTCCATGTTTTCAAAGCATGCACTACGGCTGCTAACTCCAAATCATGTGTAGCGTAATTCAACTCATGAGGCTTCAGTTGTCTTGAGGCATATGAAACAACTCTCCCTTCCTGCATAAGCACTGCTCCAAGTCCTCGACGTGAAGCGTCGCAATGCACCTCATAATCTTTGGTCTGGTCTGGCAAAATCAACACTGGTGAGGTAACCAAGCGTTTCTTCAACTCCTGGAAACTAGCCTCACACTGCTCAGTCCATATGAACTTGGTATGCTTCTTCAACAACTCCATCATAGGCTTCGCACTCTTTGAGAAATTCTCAATAAATCTCTGATAGTATCCTGCGAGTCCAAGAAAACTCCGGATCTCTCCAACTGTTGTTGGGGCTTCCCACTTGGTCACGGTTTCAACTTTAGCGGGATCTACTGCTATACCTTCTCCTGATATAACGTGTCTGAGGAATCCTACTCCCTTCAACCAAAACTCACATTTGCTGAACTTGGCATATAATTGGTGTTCTCTGAGCTTTCCAAGTACCAAACGCAAATGCTCCTTATTCTCCTTTTCATTCTTCGAATAAACCAGGATATCATCAATGAACACTACGACGAACTTATCCAAAAACTCCATAAACACTTTGTTCATCATGTTCATAAAATAGGCAGGCGCGTTAGTCAGACCAAATGACATAACGGTATACTCATACAGCCCATACCTGGTGGTAAAAGCTGTCTTCAAAATATCCTGTTCTCGAATCTTCAACTGGTGGTATCCTGATCGCAGATCAATCTTGGAAAATACCTTAGCTCCTTGCAATCGATCAAACAGATCGTTGATCATTGGTAGTGGGTACTTGTTCTTGATTGTTACCTCATTCAATCCTCGATAATCAACAACCATCCTTAACGATCCATCCTTCTTCTCCACTAGTAGTACTAGTGATCCCCAAGGCGAAGAACTTGGGCGAATATATCCCTTATCTAGTAATTCTTTAATCTGTTTCTTAATTTCCACCAAATCCTTTGCTGGCATCCTATATGGTCTCTTTGATATTGGCCCAGTGCCTGGCAATAGCTCAATCAAAAACTCAATATCTCTATCTGGTGCCATGCCTGGCAACTCTTCTGGAAATACATCAGGAAAATCCCTTACCATTGGTACTTCCTCCTGCACAACTCCTGTTAGGCAATTTACCTGGGTCCTCTTTGGCACATGTCGGGATACATATTTAATCCTTCTCCCTTCTGGTGTGGTAAGCAAAATTGACTTACTAGCACATTCAATATTCCCTTCATACTTTGATAACCAATCCATGCCTAATATCACATCCAATCCTTGAGATTCCAATACTATTAGGTCTGAGGGAAAAACATAGTTACCAATCCTTAATGGTAACCGATCACACCATAGACTAGCCACATACTGTGCTCCTGGCAAGGTTACTAACATGGGTGACCTAAGGGCTTGGGTTGGTAGGTTATACTTATCCACAAATCCCCTTGAGATGTATGAATGCGATGCACCAGTATCAAAAAGAACGAGTGCAGTAAATGACTTAACCAAAAACTTACCTATTACTGCATCGGGCTGAGCTTCAACCTCCTCCACGCTAACGTGGTTCACCTGTCCCCTGTTGAAAGGGTTCGGCTTCTTCCCAGAACTCCCATTGTCGTTTTGGCCTTCAGGACATTCATTGGCATAATGTCCTGGCTTCGAACACTTATAACAAATGACTTGGCTCAAGTCCTTCTTGGCTGGGGTTGAGGGGTTGGTGCGGTTCTGGCCATTGCTTCCTCCATTGCCATTACCATTCTTGGTGCCATTGTGATTGTGCGAGCTACCTACTCCATGGGTATGCTGAAAATGTCCTCCCGGTCTAGGGGTAAAACGTGGCTTCTGCTGAGCTCCTAAATTATACTTTCCTTGTCCATACTTCCTTTTGTGATTCTCAATTTGCTGCTGCTTCCCTTCAATCATAAGAGCACGATGTACCAACTCCTGGTAGTTGTTGAAGGTTCCTACCATCAACTGCATGCTCAACTCATCATTCAGTCCTTCCAGAAACTTCTCCTGCTTAGCTGCGTCCGTAGCAACGTCATCTGGGGCATAACGTGCTAGCTTACTAAACTCCTCCACATACTGGCCAACTGTCCGTCCTCCTTGGCGCAAGTTACGAAACTCACGCTTCTTCATGGCCATAGCTCCTGCTGAAACATGAGCAATACGGAAAGCCTGCTGAAACTGGTCCCATGTGACAGTGTCGACTGGGAAGGTGGCTGTAAAATTCTCCCACCATGATGCTGCGGGTCCTTCTAACTGATGTGCGGCAAACTTCACCTTCTCCGCATCTATGCATCCTGCTGTGGTCAACTCCCTAGCTGTCTTGCAGAGCCAATCATCTGCTACTATCGGCTCGGTGCTACTGGAAAACACCGGCGGATTCAGCCTAAGAAAACGAGCTAAGTGGTCAACAGGTGGTGGTGGTGGTGGGTTGTTGTTGTTCCCCTGATTCTGATTCTGGACTAGCAACTGCATCAAGGTGTTTTGCTGCTGGATCAACTGGGTGAGCTCCGGCAGAAAAGCAAATCCGGGGTCACGTCTCGGAGGCATCTGGGGGTTTAGAAAAGATGAGATATAAGAATAGAGGGGTCTAAAGAGAAAAGATTACCCATATGCACATGAGGCAAAAGAAAACAATTCACTTCATTCAAACAAGCAAAGGCATACAATCGATCTAACTATCGCAAAGTGCTCGGCTACTGTATTTACATGGTGGACTACTACTACTGATGAGGTGGTCTACTAGAAATATTCTACGGTTGTTGACTCCATAATATCTGCTCCTGCTTCATCAACATAGTCATCATCACTACTATCTGCTTTCGAGTCCGTGCCGTCGATGATGATGTAGTCTTCCGGGCTAATCTCCTTGGGTTCTTCGTCTTCCTCTACTGGCGTCGGGCCTCCCATAAATATCGCTAACTTCATTGTTAGGTTGGCATTCTTATCCACCAATACTTCCATTTCTTCTTCATAATCTTCACGTGTAGTCTTGAGTTCTTCCTCCAGTTCCTTGATTCTAGTCTTAGTCTTCTTCAGATCTATCATGTCGGTGCACATCTGATTCTCCTATCGTCGAATGTGTTGGTTTAACTCTTGGATAAAAGCTGCAATTGATCTATCTTTCCTAGTGCTGATCATCTCCCAGTGTTCATCTCGGCGCCCACAAATCTGATATATAGTATCCTTAAGATCCTTGCGGTAGACTTCTCCAATGCGTCCCATGGCGATGTGAGCTGCCATACTCTTTCCTAGACTCCAAGTTGGTGCATCAAAAGAAAACTCTATGGGCTCAGTGACTGGCATGAACGTCCTTCCTGGAACTTGAACTTGAATCATCCAGCGCTCTTCTTCGGGTAAAGTGGCGTTGTAGGTTCCCGTGAAGCTTGGTACTCCTATGTTCAGGTATCTAGTGACTTCCTTCAAGTGACGTCCAAAAGGTGTATCTTCATCCGGTTGTGTGAACTTGTTCCTTGCATCCGCCATCCTAAATAGTAGAAAAGATGAGAAGTCAGAAGAGAAGAGAGTGATCTAGGTCTTTAGCTTAGTGGTCCTGTCCTACAGTCAGTGTGTGCTCTGATACCAGTTGGAAATATGCCCTAGAGGCAATAATAAATTAGTTATTATTATATTTCCTTGTTCATGATAATCGTTTATTATCCATGCTAGAATTGTATTGATAGGAAACTCAGATACATGTCTGGATACATAGACAACACCATGTCCCTAGTAAGCCTCTAGTTGACTAGCTCGTTGATCAATAGATGGTTACGGTTTCCTGACCATGGACATTGGATGTCATTGATAACAGGATCACATCATTAGGAGAATGATGTGATGGACAAAGACCCAATCCTAAGCCTAGCACAAGATCATGTAGTTTGTATGCTAAAGCTTTTCTAATGCCAAGTATCATTTCCTTAGACCATGAGATTGTGCAACTCCCGGATACCGTAGGAGTGCTTTGGGTGTGCCAAACGTCACAACGTAACTGTGTGGCTATAAAGGTACACTACAGGTATCTCCGAAAGTGTCTATTGGGTTGGCGCGAATCGAGACTGGGATTTGTCACTCCGTGTAAACGGAGAGGTATCTCTGGGCCCACTCGGTAGGACATCATCATAATGTGCACAATGTGATCAAGGAGTTGATCACGGGATGATGTGTTACGGAACAAGTAAAGAGACTTGCCAGTAACGAGATTGAACAGGGTATCGGGATACCGACGATCGAATCTCGGGCAAGTATCATACCGATAGACAAAGGGAATTGTATACGGGATTGATTAAGTCCTTGACATCGTGGTTCATCCGATGAGATCATCGTGGAACATGTTGGAGCCAACATGGGTATCCAGATCCCGCTGATGGTTATTGACCGGAGAGTCATCTCGGTCATGTCTGCATGTCTCCCGAACCCGTAGGGTCTACACACTTAAGGTTCGGTGACGCTAGGGTTATAGAGATATTAGTATGCGGTAACCCGAAAGTTGTTCAGAGTCCCGGATGAGATCCCGGACGTCACGAGGAGTTCCGAAATGGTCCGGAGGTAAAGAATTATATATATGAAGTGCTATTTCGGCTATCGGGACAAGTTTCGGGGTCACCGGTATTGTACCACCTGCCCCGGCGGGCCACATAGGCTGTAGGGGGTGCGCCTAGGCCTGTATGGGCCAAAGGCACCAGCCCCAAGAGGCCCATGCGCCAAGAGATAAGGGAAAGAAAGAGTCCTAAAGGGGGAAGGCACCTCCGAGGTGCCTTGGGGAGGATGGACTCCTCCCTGGCCGCACCCTTCCTTGGAGGAAGGGCCAAAGCTGCGCCCCCCTTCTCCCTTGGCCCTATATATAGTGGGGGGAAGGGAGGGCAGCAACACCTAAGCCCTGGCGCCTCCCTCTCCCTCCCATGACACATCTCCCTCCTCCCGCAGCGCTTGGCGAAGCCCTGTTGGAATCCCGCTACTTCCACCACCACGTCGTCGTGCTGCTGGATCTCCATCAACCTCTCCTCCCCCCTTGCTGGATCAAGAAGGAGGAGACGTCGCTGCTCCGTACGTGTGTTGAATGCAGAGGTGCCGTCCGTTCGGCGCTAGGATCATCGGTGATTTGGATCACGACGAGTACGACTCCATCAGCCCCGTTCTCTTGAACGCTTCCGCGCGCGATCTACAAGGGAATGTAGATCCACTCCTCCCTCGTTGCTAGATGACTCCATAGATTGATCTTGGTGATACGTAGAAAATTTTGGATTATTGCTACGTTCCCCAACAGTGGCATCATGAGCTAGGTCTATGCGTAGTTTCTATGCACGAGTAGAACACAAAGTAGTTGTGGGCGTTGATTTTGTTCAATATGCTTACCGTTACTAGTCCAATCTTGATTCGGTGGCATTGTGGGATGAAGCGTCCCGGATCGACCTTACACATACTCTTATGTGAGATTGGTTCCACCGACTGACATGCACTAGTTGCATAAGGTGGCTAGCGGGTGTCTGTCTCTCCCACTTTAGTCGGATCGGATTCGATGAAAAGGGTCCTTATGAAGGGTAAATAGCAATTGGCATATCACGTTGTGGTTTTGCTTAGGTAAGAAACGTTCTTGCTAGAAACCCATAGCAGCCACTAAAACATGCAAACAACAATTAGAGGACGTCTAACTTGTTTTTGCAGGGTGTGCTATGTGATGTGATATGGCCAAAGGATGTGATGAATGATATATGTGATGTATGAGATGATCATGTTCTTGTAATAGGAATCACGACTTGCATGTCAATGAGTATGACAACCGGCAGGAGCCATAGGAGTTGTCTTAATTTATTTATGACCTGCGTGTCAACATAAACGTCATGTAATTACTTTACTTTATTGCTAACCGTTAGCTGTAGAAGTAGAAGTAATAGTTGGCGAGACAACTTCATGAAGACACGATGATGGAGATCATGATGATGGAGATCATGGTGTCATGCCGGTGACGATGATGATCATGGAGCCCCGAAGATGGAGATCAAAAGGAGCAATATGATATTGGCCATATCATGTCACTATTTGATTGCATGTGATGCTTATCATGTTTATACATCTTATTTGCCTAGAACGTTGGTAGTAAATAAGATGACCCCTCATTAAAATTTCAAGAAAGTGTTCCCCCTAACTATGCACCGTTGCGAAAGTTCGTCGTTTCAAAGTACCACGTGATGATCGGGTGTGATAGATTCTTACGTTCGAATACAACGGGTGTTGACGAGCCTAGCATGTACTGACATGGCCTCAGAACACATGCGAAACACTTAGGTTGACTTGACGAGCCTAGCATGTACAAACATGGCTTCGGAACACAAGAGACCGAAAGGTCGAGCATGAGTCGTATGGTAGATACGATCAACATGAAGATGTTCACCGATGATGACTAGTCCGTCTCACATGATGATCGGACACGGCCTAGTTGACTCGGATCATGTAGTTACTTAGATGACTAGAGGGATGTCTATCTGAGTGGGAGTTCATAAGATGAACTTAATTATCCTGAACATAGTCAAAAGGTCTTCGCAAATTATGTCGTGGCTCACATTTCTGTTCTATTGTTTAGATATGTTCCTAGAGAAAATTTAGTTGAAAGTTGATAGTAGCAATTATGCGGACTAGGTCTGTAAACTGAGGATTGTCCTCATTGCTTCATAGAAGGCTTATGTCCTTATTGCACCGCTCAGTGTGCTGAACCTCGAACATCGTCTGTGGATGTTGCGAACATATGACATACACGTTTTGATGACTACATGATAGTTCAGTGCATAATGCTAAATGGTTTAGAATTGAGGCACCAAAGACGTTTTTGAAACATCGCAGAACATATGAGATGTTCCAAGGACTGAAATTGGGATTTCAGGCTCGTGCCCACGTCAAGAGGTATAAGACCTCCGACGATTTTCTTAGCCTGCAACTAAGGGAGAAAAGCTCAATTGTTGAGCTTGTGCTCAGATTGTCTAAGTACAACAATCATTTGAATCGAGTGGGAGTTGATCTTCCAGATGAGATAGTGATGTTTCTCCGAAGTCATTACCACCAAGCTGCTAGAGCTTCATGATGAACTATGATATATCAGGGACATATATGATGATCCTTGAGATATTCGCGATGTTTGACACCACAAAAGTAGAAATCAAGAAGGAGCATCAATTGTTGATGGTTGGTGAAACCACTAGTTTCAAGAAGGGTAAGGGCAAGAAGGGATACTTCATGAAACGGCAAATCAGCTGCTGCTCTAGTGAAGAAACCCAAAGTTGAACCCAAGCCTGAGACTAAGTGCTTCTGTAATAAGGGGAACAGTCACTGAAGCAGAACCACCCTAGATACTTGGTAGATGAGAAGGCTGGCAAAGTCAACAGAAGTATATTGGATATGCATTATAATGTGTACTTTAATAGTACTCCTAGGAGCACCAGGGTATTAGATACCGGTTCGGTTGCTAAGTGTTAGTAACTCGAAATAAAAGCTACGGAATAAACGCAGACTAGCTAAAGGTGAGATGACGATATGTGTTGGAAGTATTTCCAAGGTTGATCAAATATCGTACGCTCCCTCTACCATCGAGATTGGTGTTTGCGTTGAGCATAGACATGATTGGATTATGTCTATCGCAATACAGTTATTCATTTAAAGAGAATAATGGTTACTCTGTTTATTTGAATAATACCTTCAATGGTCTTACACCTGAAATGAATGGTTTATTGAATCTCGATCGTAGTGATACACATGTTCATGCCAAAAGATATAAGATAGTAATGATAGTACCACCTACTTGTGGCACTGCCACTTAAGTCATATTGGTATAAAACACATGAAGAAGCTCCATGTTGATGGATCTTTGGACTCACTCATTTTTGAAAAGTTTGAGACATGCGAACCATGTCTATTGGTGTATATGCATGAAGAAACTCCATGCAAATGGACCGTTTGGACTCACTTGATTTTGAATCACTTGAGACATGCAAATCATACCACATGGGTAAGATGACTGAAAGCCTCGTTTTCAGTAAAATGGAACAAGAAAGCAACTTGTTGGAAGTAATACATCTTGATGTGCGCAGTCCAATGAGTGCTGAGGCATGTAGTGGATATCGTTATGTTCTAACTTCACAGATGATTTGAATAGATACTGAGTATATTTACTTGATGAAACATAAGTCTGAATTATTGAAAGGTTCAAGTAATTTCAGAGTGAAGTTGAACATCATCGTGACAATAGGATAAAATGTCTATGATATGATCGTAGAGATGAATATCTGAATTACGAGTTTGGCACAGAATTAAGACATTGTGGAAATTGTTTCACCACTAATACAGCCTGGAACACCATAGTGTGATGGTATGTCCGAACATCATAACTGCACCCTATTGGATATGATGCATACCATGATGTCTCTTATCGAATTACCACAATAGTTTATGGGTTAGGCATTAGAGACAATCGCATTCACTTTAAATAGGGCACCCCATAATTCCGATGAGATGACACCGTATGAACTATGGTTTAGAGAAACCTATGCTGTCATTTCTTAAAAGTTTGGGGCTGCGACGCTTATGTGAAAAAGGTTTCAGGCTGATAAGCTCGAACCCAAAGCGGATAAATGCATCTTCATAGGACACCCAAAACAGTTGGGTATACCTCCTGTCTTAGATCCGAAAGCAATAAGGGATTGTTTCTTGAATCGGGTCCTTTCTCGAGGAAAAGTTTCTCTCGAAAGAATTGAGTGGGAGGATGGTGGAGACTTGATAAGGTTGTTGAACCGTCTCTTCAACTAGTGTGTGGCAGGGCACATGAAGTTGTTCCTGTGGCACCTACACCAATTGAAGTGGAAGCTTATGATAGTGATCATGAAACTTCAGATCAAGTCACTACCAAACCTCATGGGATGACAAGGATGCGTACTACTTCAGAGTGGTACGTGATCCTGTCTTGGAAGTCATGTTGCTAGACAACAATGAACCTACGAGCCATGGAAAAGCGATGGTGGGCCTGGATTCCGATAAATGGCTCGAGGCCATAAAATCCGAGAGAGGATCCATGTATGAAAAACAAAGTGTAGACTTTGGCAGAATGGCTCGATGGTCATAAGGCTATTGAGTACAGATGGATTTTAAAAGGAAGACGGACAATGATGGTAAATGTCACCATTAAGAAAGCTCGACTTGTCGTTAAGATGTTTTCCGACAAGTTCAAGGAGTTGACTACGATGAGACTTTCTCACTCGTAGCGATGCTAAGAGTCTGTTGGAATTATATTAGCGATTACTGCATTATTTATGAAATCTTGCAGATAGGATGTCAAAACATTGTTTCCTCGACGATTTTCTTGAGGAAAGGTTGTATGTGATACAACCGGAAGGTTTTGTCAATCCTGAAAGATGCTAACAAGTATGCAAAGCTCCAGCAATCCTTCTAAGGACTGGAGTAAGCATCTCGGAGTTGGAATGTATGCTTTGATGAGATGATCAAAGTTTTTGGGTGTATACAAAGTTTATGAGAAACTTGTATTTCCAAAGAAGTGAGTGGGAGCACTATAGAATTTCTGATGAGTATATGTTGTTGACATATTATGGATCAGAAATGATGTAGAATTTCTGGAAAGCATGCAGAGTTATTTGAAAAGTGTTTTCAATGGAAAACCTGGATTAGGCTACTTGAGTATTGAGCATTAAGATCTATAAGGATAGATCAAAACGCTTAATAGTACTTTCAAATGAATACATACCGTGACAAGATTTTGAAGGAGTGCAAAATGGGTCGGCAAAGAAGGAGTTCTTGGCTGTGTTGTAAGGTATGAAGTTAAGACTTAAAGCTCGACCACGGCAGAACAAAGAGGAAGGACGAAGGTCGTCCCCTATGCTTTTGTCATAGGCTCTATACAGTATGCCATGCTGAGTACCGCATCTGATGTGTGCCTTGCCACATATCTGGCAAGAGGGTACAAAGGTAATCTAGGAGTAGATCACCAGATAGCGGTCGAAATTAGCCTTAGAGGAATAAGGATATGTTTCTCGGTTATGGAGGTGATAAAGAGTTCGACATAAAGAGTTACGTCGATGCAAGCTTAACACCTATCCGGATAGCTCTGAGTAGATATACCGGATACGTATAATGGAGCAACAATTTAGAATAGCTCCAAGTAGAACAGTTATTTGAAATGGCTCCAAATATAGCGTAGTACCTGGATCTACAAGATGACATAGAGATTTGCGAAGTACATACGGATCTGAAAGATTCAGACCCGTTGACTATAACATCTCTCACAAGCATAACATGATCAAACCCAGAACTCATCGAGTGTTAATCACATGGTAATGTGAACTAGATTATTGACTCTAGTAAACTCTTTGGGTGTTAGTCACATGGGGATGTGACCATGAGTGTAATCACATATCGATGTGAACTGGATTATTGACTCTAGTGCAAGTGGGAGACTGTTGGAAATATGCCCTAGAGGCAATAATAAATTAGTTATTATTATATTTCCTTGTTCATGATAATCGTTTATTATCCATGAATTGTATTGATAGGAAACTCAGATACATGTGTGGATACATAGACAACACCATGTCCCTAGTAAGCCTCTAGCTGACTAGCTCATTGATCAATAGATGGTTACCGTTTCCTGACCATGGACATTGGATGTCATTGATAATGGGATCACATCATTAGGAGAATGATTTGATGGACAAAGACCCAATCCTAAGCCTAGCACAAGATCATGTAGTTCGTATGCTAAAGCTTTTCTAATGTCAAGTATCATTTCCTTAGACCATGAGATTGTGCAAATCCCGGATACCGTAGGAGTGCTTTGGGTGTGCCAAACGTCACAACGTAACTGGGTGGCTATAAAGGTACACTACAGGTATCTCCGAAAGTGTCTGTTGGGTTGGCGCGAATCGAGACTGGGATTTGTCACTCCGTGTAAACGGAGAGGTATCTCTGGGCCCACTCGGTAGGACATCATCATAATGTGCACAATGTGATCAAGGAGTTGATCAAGGGATGATGTGTTACGGAATGAGTAAAGAGACTTGCCAGTAACGAGATTGAACAAGGTATCGGGATACCGACGATCGAATCTCGGGCAAGTATCGTACCGATAGACAAAGGGAATTGTATACGGGATTGATGAAGTCCTTGACATCGTGGTTCATCCGATGAGATCATCGTGGAACATGTGGGAGCCAACATGGGTATCCAGATCCCGCTGATGGGACCGGTGAGTCATCTCGGTCATGTCTGCATGTCTCCCGAACCCGTAGGGTCTACACACTTAAGGTTCGGTGACGCTAGGGTTATAGAGATATTAGTATGCGGTAACCCGAAAGTTGTTCGGAGTCCCGAATGAGATCCCGGACGTCACGAGGAGTTCCGGAATGGTCCGGAGGTAAAGAATTATATATAGGAAGTGCTATTTCGGCTACCGGGACAAGTTTCGGGGTCACCGGTATTGTACCGGGACCACCGGAAGGGTCCCGGGGGTCCATCGGGTGGGGCCACATGGGCTGTAGGGGGTGCGCCTAGGCCTGTATGGGCCAAGGGCACCAGCCCCAAGAGGCCCATGCGCCAAGAGATAAGGGAAAGAAAGAGTCCTAAAGGGGGAAGGCACCTCCGAGGTGCCTTGGGGAGGATGGACTCCTCCCTGGCCGCACCCTTCCTTGGAGGAAGGGCCAAAGCTGCACCCCCCTTCTCCCTTGGCCCTATATATAATGGGGGGAAGGGAGGGCAGCAACACCTAAGCCCTGGCGCCTCCCTCTCCCTCCCATGACACATCTCCCTCCTCCCGCAGCGCTTGGCGAAGCCCTGTTGGAATCCCGCTACTTCCACCATCACGCCGTCGTGCTGCTGGATCTCCATCAACCTCTCCTCCCCCTTGCTGGATCAAGAAGGAGGAGACGTTGCTGCTCCGTACGTGTGTTGAACGCGGAGGTGCCGTCCGTTCGGCGCTAGGATCATCGGTGATTTGGATCACGACGAGTACGACTCCATCAGCCCCGTTCTCTTGAACGCTTGCGCGCGTGATCTACAAGGGTATGTAGATCCACTCCTCCCTCATTGCTAGATGACTCCATAGATTGATCTTGGTGATACGTAGAAAATTTTGAATTATTTCTACGTTCCCCAACAATACCATCTTTGTAGCGACCAGACCTCAAACAGTCTGATCTCTGTGCTCCGGTGTCATCCCTGGATCAATAATGCTGACACCACACAGTACTCGGAGGATTTATAGCAGAGTAGCAATCACACACTTATTACATCGAGTGGCTCAAAAGAGAACTTATTACAATAAATATGGCTTAAGGCCATCTAATAACGATAGCAGCGGAAGGCTTGGAAGATAAGTGAGTCCATCAACTCCAACGGCATCACTGAGTATAGAACCACGACCTAAAAACTCCTTAATCATCGACTGAAAAGTCTGCAACATTAACGTTGCAGCCCGAAAACGGGTCAGCACATGGAATATGCTGGCAAGGTAACACATAGAGAGTAATGGAATGCAACAGCTATACTATATGCATATTTGGCTGGTGGAAAGCTCTATGGTTACAGTTTTTGCGTAAAGCCAATTTTTCCCTACTTCAAAGGAATAATTTTATTTAACTAATGGTGGTTGTTAAACATTGAGAATGGTTGAAAACACTCTCAATCCCAATTAAGTAACATCATTAAAACCCAACAATATTAATTAAAGTACATGATGAGATTCACATGATAATCCAAGTACTAGATACTCAAGATGTCCATAACCGGGGACACGGCTAACCATGATTAGTTTATTACACTCTGCAGAGGTTTGCGCACTTTTCCCCACAAGACTCGATCGCCTCCATTTGTTTTCTAGCACTACATGGTGTTTGAGAAGACGGATGACCGAGACATAGTCTTTCAGAAGTGCTAGCACCTTACGATCGAGTAGACCGTACCACCTACATCCCCTACATCTGCTAGTCTACCACTTTAAGAGTTCGCACAACTTAGTCAACTATGCTAGAGCCCATAATAGCTTGTGGCTGCACACGGAAGTTTCTAGTATGAATAGTCTCATGATCCCTTTTAGCCTGGGTGGCGGTCCAAAAGAAAAACAGGCAAGTCCTGGAATACCCAGGTGCCTCAATCCACCCAGATGTGTGTTTAAGTTGCCACCTTAGATAAACCTTTAATTAACAAACTCACATCTGTCATGGATTTCACTCACCCAATCCACGTCTACTAGCATAGAATGGCATAATAAGCTAACGTAGAAGTAACTCCCAAAGGTTTGATAATAAACAGGTAATAGGTACTACCTCATCTACTTCCCATCCCACAATTTAATTAGATCCTAATCATGCAATGTGTGAGGATTGATCTAATGCAATAAAACTAGGTAGTAAAAAAGGTATGATCAAAGAGTTACTTGCCTTGCCGATGATCCGAGAAACCTAACGATTCGAAGTAACAGGTGGCGCACTCCGGGTACTCTATCGCAGACAAACAAACAAGCATACAATAATTACTCATCTAATGCACGGGTAAAACTCAAATAGGAGATCTAACCAGAAGGTTCAACTTAAGAACTCCGGTTGGCAAAAAGAGTCAAATCGAAGGAAGCAAAGAAAGTCAAACGGCGAAAGAAAACAACTTCGTTCTAGTAATCTGGATCTAAGTCAAATTTTACAATAGCAAAAACATGTTTAAGTGGATTATTCGGATAGAGGGTTTCGAGACGAAACTCCAGGCGCTTGAATCGCCTGATTCCGATAAACGAGCGAAAATTTAAACTAAAACGAAAATCGGATCAGGAATCGCGATTAGAAAAATCGCGGATTTAATCCGAGAAAAGAAAACGATGAACGGATTAACGAACGAACGTTCGTTAATTAACCTAAACTGAAAAAAACAAAGAAAAAAATAAATAAAACTGACAAAAACCAATCGTTTTTTTAAACCGGCACGGATTTCGAGGTGCGGTGAACCTCGTGCGACGTGCAGCGTCGGCGGCGGCGGCTCCGGCGGGTCGGCGGCAAGGCGGCGGCGGCGGCTGGTGTTGGCGGCGGTTAGGGCGCGGCTAGGGTTAGGGTTAGGGCGGCGGCGGCTGGTGGGCTGGCTCGGGCCCGAGGCGCGGCTTATAAAGCCCCGGCCAGGCGGAGTCCTGGCCGGTTACGACCCGTAGTCGGTTGCGTTTTTTTTAAATAATTACTCTCGGAAAACAAATAAAAAGAAATACTAAACGGACTCCAAAAATCCCGAAATAAATTTTCCCGGGCTTCTAAAATCAAGCCCGACAAAGTGAACATTTATTTGGGCCCTAAATGCAATTTTGAAAAACGCGCATTTTCCTAAATTCAAATGAAAACACCGAAAAACTCCGAAATAAAACTTATTTGATTTTATTATTAAATCCTCAACATTTCTATATTTTGGGAAAGTCATTTTATTCCCTCTCTCATATTTTTTAATAGAAATAATTGATGATAAAATAAATAAAATCAAATGATCCTATTTCCAAAATTTGAGAAAACTCAAATATGAAAATAACGAAATCCCCAACTCTCTCCGTGGGTCCTTGAGTTGCTTAGAATTTTCTAGGATCAAAACCCAAAAGCAAATAAAATATGATATCCATGATGATCTAATGTATAACATTCCAAATTGAAAATTTGGGATGTTACACCGGTATCTTTCTTTTATTAGTAATGATAACCTTCATATATTTAGCATAAGGATTCATTTTAAGCATATCAGTCAATCGCATACGCAAAAAGATAGGTCTAATCATTTCAGCAAAGCTCCCAAAATCCTCATCATCCTTTTTCTTGGATGGTTTCGGAGGAAAAGGCATGGGTTTCTGAACCCATGCTTCTCTTTCTTTACCATGTTTCCTAGCAACAAAGTCTCTTTTATCATAACGTTGATTCTTTGACTATGGGTTATCAAGATCAACAGGAGGTTCAACTTCTACATCATTATCATTACTAGGTTGAGCATCATCATGAACATCATCATTAACATTTTCACTAGGTTCATGTTCATTACCATATTGTGTTTCAGCATCAGACATAGAGATATCATTTGGATTATCAGGTGGTTCAGCAATAGGTTCACTAGAAGTTTGCACAGTTCTATCATTTTTCTTTTTCTTCTTTTTAGAAGAACTTGGAACATCAATATTATTTCTCTGAGAATCTTGCTCGATTCTCTTAGGGTGGCCTTCAGGATACAAAGTTTCCTGAGTCATTCTACCAGTTCTAGTAGCCACTCTAACAGCATAATCATTTTTCTTACTATTCATTTCATCAAGAACTTCTTTTTGGGCTTTAAGTACTTGTTCTACTTGAGTGGTAACCATAGAAGCATGTTTGCTAACAAGTTTAAGTTCACCTCTAATATTAGCCATATAATCACCCAAGCGTCTAATCATATAAGCATTTTGTTTTAATTGTCTACCAAAATAAGCATTGAAGTCATCTTTCTTAAACATAAAGTTATCAAATTCATCCAAGCACTGACTAGCAATTTTAGTAGGAGGGACTTCAGCTTTATCATATCTATAGAGAGAATTTACCTTTACTACCTGTGTCGGGATATCGGGGTCTGGAGGTTCTCTAGTAAATAAAGAATTGAGATCATATGTTTCTTCAATAGGCGGTAAATTAAGACCATGTATTTCTTCAATAGGAGGTAAATTCTTGACATCTTCAGCTTTAATACCTTTTTCTTTCATAGGTTTCTTTGCCTCTTGCATATCTTCATGACTGAGAAATAGAACACCTCTCTTTTTCGGAGTTGGTTTAGGAATAGGCTCGGTAATTAGAGCAGGAGCTGGCTCAGGGGCTGGCTCAGGAGGTGCCCAATTATTTTCATTTGTCAACATATTATTCAATAAAATTTCAGCTTCATCCGGTGTTCTTTCCCTGAAAAGAGAACCAACACAACTATCCAGGTAATCTCTGGAAGCATCGGTTAGTCCATTATAAAAGATATCGAGTATTTCGGGTTTCTTAAGAGGATGATCATGCAAAGCATTAAGTAACTTGAGAAGCCTCCCCCAAGCTTGTGGGAGACTCTCTTCTTTAATTTGCACAAAGTTGTATATTTCCTTTAAAGCAGCTTGTTTCTTATGAGCAGGGAAATATTTAGCAGAGAAGTAATAAATCATATCCTGGGGACTACGCATACAACCAGGATCAAGAGAATTAAACCATATCTTAGCATCACCCTTTAATGAGAACGGAAATATTTTGAGTATATAAAAGTAGCGCGATCTCTCATCATTAGTAAACAGGGTGGCTATATCATTTAACTTAAAGATGTGCCACAATAGTTTTAGATTCATAGCCATGGAAAGGATCAGATTCAACCAAAGTAATTATATCAGGATCAACAGAAAATTCATAGTCCTTATCAGGAACGCATATAGGTGAAGTAGCAACAGCAGGATCAAGCCTCATTTTATCTCTAAGTGATTCTTTGTTCCATTTAGTTATTAGCCTTCTAAGCTCATCATTATCGTTGCAGGCTAAAATAGCAGCAGAAGCCTCTCTATTAAAAAGATAACCTTCAGGAATAATAGGCCTATCCTCATCATCACTTTCATCAATATTATCAGATTCAATAATTTCTTCTCTCTAGCCCTAGCAATTTGTTCATCAAGAAATTCACTAAGGGGCATAGTAGTATCAAGCATAGAAGTAGTTTCATCATAAGTATCATGCATAGCAGAAGTGGCATCATCAATAACATGCGACATATCGGAACAAATAGCAGAAGCAGGTTTAGGTGTCGCAAGCTTACTCATAACAGAAGGTGAATCAAGTGCAGAGCTAGATGGCAGTTCCTTACCTCCCCTCGTAGTTGCGGGATAAATTGTTGTCTTAGCGTCTTTCAAGTTCTTCATAGTGTCCAGCAGATATAAATCCCAAGTGACTCAAAGAATAGAGCTATGCTCCCCGGCAACGGCGCCAGAAAAAGGTCTTGATAACCCACAAGTATAGGGGATCGCAACAGTTTTCAAGGGTAGAGTATTCAACCCAAATTTATTGATTCGACACAAGGGGAGCCAAAGAATATTCTCAAGTATTAGTAGCTGAGTTGTCAGTTCAACCACACCTGGAAACTTAGTATCTACAGCAAAGTGTTTAGTAGCACAATAATATGATAGTGGTGGTAACGGTAACAAAAGAGTAGTGCAAGCAATAGTAAATATTTTTGGTATTTTGTAGTGATTGTAACAGTAGCAGCGGGAAAGTAAATAAGCGTAAACCAGTATATGGAAAACTCGTAGGCACCGGATCAGTGATGGATAATTATGCCGGATGCGGTTCATCATGTAACACTCATAACATAGGGTGACACAGAACTAGCTCCAATTCATCAATGTAATGTAGGCATGTATTCCGAATATAGTCATACATGCTTATGGAAAAGAACTTGCATGATATCTTTTGTCCAACCCTCCCGTGGCAGCGGGGTCCTAGCGGAAACTATGGGATATTAAGGCCTCCTTTTAATAGAGAACCGAAACAAAGCATTAGCACATAGTGAATACATGAACTCCTCAAACTATGGTTATCACCGGGAGTGGTCCCGATTATTGTCACTTCGGGGTTGCCGGATCGTAACACATAGTAGGTGACTATAGACTTGCAAGATAGGATCAAGAACTCACATATATTCATGAAAACATAATAGGTTCAAATCTGAAATCATGGCACTCGGGCCCTAGTGACAAGCATTAAGCATAGCAAAGTCATAGCAACATCAATCTTAGAACATAGTGGATACTAGGGATCAAACCCTAACAAAACTAACTCGATTACATGATAAATCTCATCCAACCCATCACCATCCAGCAAGCCTACGATGGAATTACTCACACCGGCGGTGAGCATCATCAAATTGGTGATGGAGGATGGTTGATGATGATGACAGTGACGAATCCCCCTCTCCGGAGCCCCGAACGGACTCTAGATCAGTCCTCCCAAGAGGTTTTAGGGCTTGGCGGTGGCTCCGTATCGTAAAACGTGATGATTTCTTCTCTCTTATTTTTTCTCCCCGAAAGCCAATATATAGAGTTGGAGTTGGCATCAGAAGGCGTCCAGGGGCCCACGAGGTAGGGGGCGCACCATAGGGGGGGGCGCCCCCACCCACATGGACAGGGTGTGGGCCCCCTGGTCTTCATCTTTGGCGAGGATTTTTTATTATTTTTCATAAGACATCCCTTGGAGTTTCAGGTCATTCCAAGAACTTTTGTTTTTTGCACATAAAACAACATCATGGCAATTCTGCTGAAAACAGCGTCAGTCCGGGTTAGTTCCATTCAAATCATACAAGTTAGTGTCCAAAACAAGGGCAAAAGTGTTTGTAAAAGTAGATACAACAGAGACGTATCACTAGTCCAACAACAAACATAGGAAGTGTTAGTGTACATCAAACTGCAAGACTACATATAAAGAAGCATGCAACTGTAACTTGACTCCAGCAACTACCTTCTTGCTGTTAAAGCTTAGAAAGTTCATCTGATCTTGCCAACTCATCTTGTGTCAAGAGTGCTTCGGAAGTAGTGTCAGGTTGCAAGGGAGCTTGGGAACATGCTGCTAGCTGAGTTGACCAACGAGTAAATCATGCAGCTGGTGGTACTGTGGAAGGTGTTGCAACAACTAGGGTTGTCTCTGCTTGTTTGGTGGCAGCTATTTGTTTCTGTTTGGCTTGTTCTGCTGCTCGTGTAGCACAAGATACCCCGTCGGTACAATTTTTCGCTAGACTTTGACCTTCTATTGCACCATCAGTACCAACAGAATCTGCAGGATTCTTCCGCTTCCCTTTGCTTGTCGTTATGTCTTGCTTCCTCTTTCTCTGTGCCATGTTAAGTCAAGCCGACAAGAAAAAGGAATAATAATTTAGTTCTTCACAACAAATTGATGCGTGATACAGACGAACTGAACTTTGATGTTAGACAACCACATGATAGGAGGATGTAATATGTAAGAAAAACAGGACGGCATGAGATAACCAGAACTATGATGTGTAAACTAAGCAGAAGACATTTCACTAAATTAAAGCAATGCAATGGAAGGTAGACACCATATGAAAGATGCTACAAATATTGCTCTGCCAAATTAGCAGTGTCTCATCATAAATGCCGTTTAAACAAATGTGAAGCCGTACAAGAAATAAATCATATGCAAGATGTAAACAACATCACACTGTCAAGTTAAAGGTCTCTCGTTATTAGTGCAATTGCATATTCACAGCATTGCATATTCACAACTTATGAGTTGTAAACTAAGGAGAAGGCATTTCAACAAATTAGAAGCAATGAAAGCTAGACACCATATGAAAGATGCAACGAATATCACTCTACCAAGTTAAAACTGTCTCGTCATAAGTGCCATTTCAACAAATTAGTAGTACAAGCTAGAAAAGAATGCGAGATGTAACCTATATCACACTCCGAAGTCAAACGTGTCTTATGATAAGTGATTGTTGCAGGTTACACAACAGTACTAATTTGATGTAAGAACATGGTGTGATAGACAGATATTGTATGCTCTAGAAATAGGAACACGTGTCTTATTCAAGTATAATGTGTAAAGTAAGCAGATGGAATTCAACAAAATTAGAAGCAATACGAGCTAGACATCACACATACCATGCAACCACATATAACAGTGTCAAGTTAGAGGGAGCACCGGTGATGGTGCACTAGGAGAGACGTGCTCATCATAAACACAGCTACGTTGAGTGTCTATGCATGTGTTGTCTTGGAAATCATCTTGGGGGGATGGAGGAGTAGAAACTATAGAGGCCCTCCGTTTGGAAGGACCGCTGCCTTGCTAACTTCCTTCCGCTTTATTGATTTTGAATTGTCAAGTAAAACTGACAAGAAAAAGCAATAAAATTCTCTCTTCAGAACTCATTCATGCATGATACTGACAATCACTACTTTGATGTAAGGCAAACACATGATACCAGGATGGAATATGTACAAAAAATAGGACGGCATGGCATGTTCACAACTGTTTGTGTAAACTAAGCAGAAACCATTCCAACAAATAAGAAGCAATGCCAGCTAGACACCACATGAAAGATGCAACCAATATGACTCTGCCAAGTTAAAAGCGTCCCATCATAAATGGAATTTCAACAAATTAGAAGCAGCGCATGCTATAACTCATATGAAAGATGCAACTAATATCGCACTGCATATACTAAAGGTGTCTTGTCATATTGATTGATGCGGGATACAAAAAATAGTTTTATGTAAGGACATGCTTAATAGACAGATGTACTATGTACTAAATACAGGAAGGCATGTCACATTAACAGGTATAATGTACAAGCTAAGCAGAATAGCACATGCAGCTTAACCAGATTGGAAGAATTACAATCTAGACACCATATGCAACATGCAACCACATATCACGCTGTCAAGTTAGAGCAAGCACCTGTGATTCTAGTATAGGGGAAATGCGGTAATCAACTACAGAGCTACGTTCACTATCTTCATCTAGCCTTGTTGTTTCTTGAGAATCATGTCGGAGGCTGACGCTGCATTCTTTAAATGAGGATCTTTTATCATAGTAGTCCACTGGCCTGACTGCCTCATCATAAGTGATTGATAAGGGATACACAAGAACATTAGTTTGATGTAAGAACATGGTTAATAGACAGATGTACTAGTATGTACCAAAAACAGGAAGGCGTGTCATATTCAAACGTATAGTGTGTAAGCTAAGCAGATGTAATTTAACCAAATTGGAAGCAATACAAGCAAGACATCCGGCTGGTGTGGTGAGCATGATCATCTAGGACCTGAGAGCCTAGTGGGAGGCGGGCTATTTCGCTACCATCGTGGCTTTTTAGTTGGCTTCCAGGTGATGCATGTATGTGCTGGGCTTGTCACTAGCTCAGCCAATGCCCTGACTAGCTATTTGTATTCTGGTGCTCCCGGGATGGTGGTTCATGTAAAACATATCTTTCCTTATCTTGATAAAGACCGACATCGACCTTTCGAATACAAGCTAGACACCATATGCAACATGCAACCACATATGACACTGTGAAGTTAAAGCAAGCACCTGGGATGGTGGTTCACGGCGAGCGAGATCATCAACTCTAGAGCTACGTTCCCCGTCTCCATCTGCTGACACTACACCCTTTAAACCCTTGAAACATGTCTGGCCTAGCCGCGTACCACGCTGGAGCGACTTCTCTCTTCTCTTTTCTGCTTCTGTCAAGGCAGGGTCTGAAATACCCTTGCATAAAAACACAATAGTGAGAGTATGGGTGAAGTGTGTGGAGAACTAGTGCACTGTAAAAGTAGCAGATAGCAGGTGGCTGAAAAATAAATGTCAGGAGATATATGATAGCTCTACAACATTGCATGGCAAAGAAAATTAGATTCTACTCTGTATGATTTTGTAATATATGAGCACAGAAAATGCAGGTACTCCTCCAGCACACCACCACATGTGGTTCTATCAAGATAACAGTCGACTGAAAATAAATAGGTCGGTCGATTTTTTTATGAACCGTCTGATCTATAAGGAACATGCCGATGGCCTTCGTCTACCTCCCGCTAGTCACTGTTGACGATCTTTCTCGAACCGCCAGCGACCACCGGCCCAGACCCCTGCCTCCGCTGCCCCACCCCCCTCGACCTCACACCACCGCCATGCTTGGCAGCGCCCCCAGGCCATCCCTTTAATCCTGGCCGACATCTAGATCGGGCGCCAGCAGCTCTAGGCCCCACATGCCCCTAAGATAAACACCGAGGCGCTGCTTCCCCATCGTAATAGGCGGACTAGCGCCTGTTATGCCGGGGAATGCTTCCGTTAATTGGGAATCAACTGACCAGGAATTGAAATCCAGGGGGCGACGGACCTCTAGCTAAGGTGGAATAGTATATGACGAGAAACCTTGTGCATCGCGAGTAACTAAGAACATCTAGTATCAAGAAGAAGCGGTCAACTAGTGTCTTCTGTGGGATGAATACCATGCAAGCAGACACGTACGATTTGCACGAATAAGGGAAGAGGAGTACCATTTTTGGTTGCCGGTGTGGTGGCCTCCACAGGTCGTGCTGATCTTCTTCTTTTTGCTGGGAAACCGATGTTCTGGAGGAGGGTGCAGGCTTGGACGAACCCATGGCCAAATTGTTGACTGTGTCTCCATGGCCGTATGTCGGCGGAGGGGAAGCAGATCCGAGGCGGCGAAGGACGATGTAGCAGGAACAGCTCCGGTGCGGTGGAGGGTGGCGAAGTTGGAGCGGCAGCGGTGAGGCGCAGGATGGCGTGGTTGAACTGGCTCGGGTACGAACGGCTCGGCCTTGGCTTCAACTACTAGCCGTGGAGTGTTGGGGAACGTAGCAGAAATTTAAAATTTTCTATGCATCACCAAGATCAATGTATGGAGTCATCTAGCAACGAGGGGAAGGAGAGTGCATCTACATACCCTTGTAGATCACTAAGCGGAAGAGTTCAAGTGAACGGGGTTGATGGAGTCGTACTCGTCGTGATCCAAATCACCGATGATCCTAGCGTCGAACGGACGGCACCTCCACGTTCAACACACATATGTTTGGGAGAGACGTCTCCTCCTTCTTGATCCATCAAGGGAAGGAGAGGTTGATGGAGATCTAGCAGCACGACGGCGTGGTGGTGGAAGTAGCGGGATCCCGGCAGGGCTTCGCCAAGTGCAAGTGGGGAGCAAGAGGTGTCACGGGAGGGAGGGAGGCGCCAGCAGCCGTCCTCCCTCCCCTCCACTATATATAGGGGCCTAGGGGGGGCTCCGGCCCCTTGTAGATCCCATCTAGGGAGGGGGCGGCGGCCCTAGGGGTGGCTTGGCCTCCAAGCCAAGTGTAGGCGCCCCCACCCTTTAGGGTTTCCAACCCTAGGTGCATGGGAGGCCCAAGGGGGGGGGTGCACTAGCCCACCAGGGGCTGGTTCCCACTCCCCTTCAGCCCATCGGGCCCTCCGGGATAGGTGGCCCCACCCGGTGGACCGCCGGGACCCTTCCGGTGGTCCCGTACAATACCGATAACCCCCGAAACCTTCCCGGTGGCCG